>NC_044304.2:146900497-147211841 GCF_007474595.2 Lynx canadensis
GGGGATAATGAATAAAAATAGGTCTTTGTGAATACAATAGGGCTGAGCTGAGGGTGCGGTTTGCTTGGCAACAGTTCAGGCAAAATTATTTCTCTTGGTCCCCGAATGCTCTTGACATTGCCTCTGCCTGATGAAGTCCTAAAAGACCAGCTTGAATGTGACTTTTTTTTGGTGAAATGCCCATCAGTAGAGTTAATCATTCCCTTCTTTCTGGTTCCATAGAATTTTCTTCTTATAAAAAACATTCATCAAATTGTGTGACAATTACTCACTTGGGATCATGCCTTATTCTTTGTGTGTGTGTGTTTTCCCAGCATTTACAGACTGTACTTGAACATAATAGTCCTTTGATAAATATCTACTGGATGAACCAAAGTTCCTGAGAAAACACCAATACTGAGCTCTTATATTTTCTTAATTATCCCCTGTCTTTTCCTCCTCAGGGTGAAACTGCCCAAGTTTCAGCTCCACATAGAATGGAGGGCATGCTAAAACTAGATGCAATTTTTTCTGAGGAATTGCTTCAGCAGGATTGGGTGTTTCAGATATATCATTCTGTTGCAGGTGCAGAAATTGTTTCTGGGAAACACTGCCATTATTATCTCTGAAAGGCGAGTCAGTGGAAATTTTTATTTTCCATTTACAGATGGACAAATGGAAGCTTTCTTCCTCATTTACCAATTACAGAATGTCCACTCTGTTCAAAGCACTGTGCTAGGATTTTCACAGGATACAAAGATGTACATGACAAGGTTTTTGTTCTAAAGAATGTTATAATCTGGTTAGGATGAAAATATACTTTGTATGCAAATGTAACAATAACTTCAGAGCATTCCATTTGAATTATATGAGTGGTCCATAAAGAAGTACCAAAGAGAATACAGAAAGGTAGGCAAAATAATTTCCAGCCAAGGTAATCAGGGATATCATTGCGGTCAACATAGTACTTGAGATTAATAGATTTTGTGCTGGTTATTCTCCATTTAGCCCATATTAGTTACTTGCTGTAATGGGACCAAGGTTGCACAGAGAGCCATGACACTGAGGCTTTTCTTTTAGGGAGCAACTTTACTCGTGCTAGCACGGGTTCTGTGGGTTCATACCCTAAAGACTGAGCCCTGAATGAAGCAGCGTTTTATACAATTTCTAGTTCTTTGTCTCCCATACACAGTAAGATACAGACATACAGCCTGATTGGGTGGTCTATGTTACAGAGTCGTGAGGAATGTCACATACGTGCACATAGCTAGGTTGCCTTCCCTTGTTTTGAGGTTTTCATCACATTCCTTGGGGAGGGGTTCTACCACATTCCACCCTTTGATGCTCGGACCCCCCTGTTTGGGGTCAAAGAGCATCATCTTGGTTTGGAGGTTTATATTTCCATAACACCATCACCTGTGTGGCCATTTTCCTTTCGACCATTGCCTCCGTGAGGCTGGAGGCCATATAACCAGGGGAGCGAGGCAAGGTAGGGTTAAGCAAACTCCTCAAATCAAGCGGATAATTGCCATGAGGGTTTTAAATCTCCCAAGAGTTGAAAACCATTCTCTAAATAACTCACTGGAGTCCCAACCTTTCCAGGTCTGGACTGGGACATGAGCAACCTTTCTCAATTGATCTGTGATCTCTTCTATGACTTTTCCTTCATTGTCTATCTGTAGGCAGTGGTTGCTCAGGTTAAACTTTGCACAAACTTCTCCCTCAGAAGGAAGCAAGTAATCTAAGGCCAAGCGATTTTGATAGATGGTTTGCTGCGTGGCTAGTAAGTTAAGAGCTCTGGCAGTTTCATCAGTTATAATTTCTACAATGGTTTGTAGTCTGATTATGCGGTTTAGCATGTAAATGGGAGTACAGAAGTCCCAGGACCCATCCTTTGCCCAGGTGGCAGGGCCATAATATTGGATTATACGCTCAGGAGCCCATTCATCATCTTTCCAATTGCCAGTTTATAGGGCATGTTGTTTCCTTTGAGTCTCCCCATCCCCATACACTTTGACTCCCAAATGTTCCTCCCTGGTGAAATGGAGCAGGAAGAAAGATGGATGAATAGTTCCCAGCACACATGACCCTGACCAGCCTGGGGGAAGTATTGTATAGACTGTCCTTCCCTATATCCAGTATAGTCCACCTGGGGCCTGCCATTCAATGGCTGCATCGACATTGTCCCGGGCCTCTTGGAGATGAAAGAAGTTAGACAAGGGGTGGGGATCTGGCTCAAGGTCATCTGGGGACCCCCGCCTTTGGGTTTCCCAGGCAGCTGAATTTTAAAATCTTTGGCCTAGGCATGTTAAGCTTCCAAAAGGGATGGTGAACTTTCTTCCCCACCGGGCAAGGCAGTTCTTCCCAGTAATTGAACTGGGAGCCAAACCCCGGTAGTAGGACTGGGCATTCTGTTCCATTACAAGGTTTGCAGATATCTAATTCTTTAGCTTCCCATGCCATTGATCCCCCATGTTGGTTCCCCCGCATACATAGCAAGAAGAGATCTTTATAGTTTCTGCTAAAGCAAGAGACAGGTCTCTTGTTGTGGGGGAGATGGGGGGAGGGCTACTTTCAATTTCCATAAAAGGAATGAAAGACTTCATGAGTTGAGGCTTGGAGTGAGACAGCAACCCTCTTGAAGTACAACACAGCTTCTGAGGCAGTGCCTCGCCTATGTATATATATATGTATATGTATATGTATATATACATACTATATATATATATATATATATATATATATATACACATCCTGAGGTCATTTTCCCATTTTGGGGCTCCTGGATTAAAGACAGTAAAATTAGGGGTGCCTGCGTGGCTCAGTTGGTTAAGCATCTGACTTCGGTCCAGGTCATGATCTCACGGCTTGTGGGTTTGAGTCCCACATCGGGCTCTGTGCTGACAGCTCAGAGCCTGGAGCCTGCTTGGGATTCTGTGTCTACCTCTCTCTCTGCTCCTCTTCTGCTCTCTCTCTCTCTGTCAAAATTAAAAATAAACATTAAAAAAAAGATAATAAAATTAACGGGGTTATAGGCTCCCAGTTTACAGCTGGAGGTTGCAGCCCCCTTTTGGAGGAGTGCCGCCTTGTCTTTACCTTTCCAAGTGGCCAAGACGCAGCTCCAATAGAGGCAGTAAGCCCAGCGGTCACCATAACACATGGCTTGGGATGAGGTCTGTTCACACATACACTTGTCACTGAGCCTGTATCCTTTTCCCATGGGAGACCTCCACAATTTTGAACCCAAAAAGGGTTTTTGTTAATAGCTGCAAACAGATCAAAAAGTACCGATACCATGGGCACCTGAGTGCCTCAGTCGGTTAAGTGTCTGACTTTGGCTCAGGTCGTGGGTTTGAGCCCCGCGTCGGGCTCTGTGCTGACAGCTCAGAGCCTGGAGCCTGCTTCGGATTCTGTGTCTCCCTCTCTCCGCCCCTCCCCAGCTCACACTGTCTTTCTTTCTCTCTCTCTCTCGCTCAAAAATAAACATTAAAAAAAAATTTTTTTTTAAAAAGTACTGATACAGGCATGTGGGGATTAGTAACCCGGGTTTGGCTGATTAATCCATCCCTCCCCAGCCTCCTGGGAGTGTCGGACCTCCAACCATTCCTCAGTTGGGAATACCGTAGGTCAAAACAAGTGTATTGACTCTCCCGTTGGCAGATAAAATAGGTGGTCTTATTGTGTCTGCAGGTCCTCAGGACTTCTCCCTGGCATGAGAAGTGGGTATGGTATAGTAAGGTCCAAGTGACTCCCTGACCTGACTTGGTTATGTGAATACACGGGTCATGTGATGAGAAATCTAGGTCTACTGAAGGGGTCCAGAGTTAGAAGCAACCAATACCAGCAGAGCATCCCATCCACAAAAGGAAGGTGAACACTAACAGAAACCACTCACCACACTCCCATCTGGCCGGGGCGGCCTCTGCCAATCCTATGGCAAAAGGTATAGCAAGAATCATAACGGCAAGAAACAAGGGGTGACAGTACATCACAGGAAGGAAACAGAGGTAGAAGATAAGGACAGTCGATCTGTTCCACCAGACCATCAATTTCTCAAGCTTCGGCCGTGCGTAGATTAGTAAACTTCCGGAGTGATTAAAGCAGGGCTACAATCTCCCAGAGCCTCTGGAGTTGCAGATTGCTTCTTCTGTGTGGTCAGCTTGCACGGTGTTGATGGATCAGGAATGCTGCCTTCACTCTGCGGTAGTGAATCCAGGGACCCACCTCGGCCACTTTTATTGCAGTAGGGGTAACAAAATGACAGTGAACGGGCCTCTCCAGAGGGGTTTTAGGGATTGGACATTCCATTCCTTCACCCATCCAGCATCTCCTGGTTTAAAGGGGTAAGCGTCTGTGGTCAGACTCACAGGTAATCACTCCCTAACCCAGTGGTGTAAGGTGGTTAGGGTAAAGCCAAGGGTCAGCATCTGTTGCCTTAGGGTTAGATTGCCTATCTCATTTAGATCCCCCCTAATGCCCTTGATGATGGGGGGAGGGTGCCCATAAAGGATTTAATACGGAGGGAACCCCATCTGCTTAGTGGGTCTATACCTGAGTCTTACCAAGGCTATTGCCAACACCTGGCATAGTTTACTTAATTGCAGCTTCAGGGTTTGGTTCATTTGTCCCACCTTCCTGGAGCTCTGGGGTCGGTGTGCTGTGTGTAGCTTCCAGGTGATCTTTAACCCCTTTGCCACCAGCTGCACCACCTCAGCCACAAACGCTGGCCCATTATCTGATCCCACAGTGATAGGGATCCCAAATCAAGGAATGATTTCTTTTAGAAGAAGTCGGGTCACTTCATGTGCCTTTTCTGTGTGAGAAGGGAAGCCTTCCACCCCGCCTGAGAAAATGCACACAAAGACCAACAGATATTTACAGCCTTGGACCCGGGGAAGCTCGGTGAAGCCCACCATCATATTTTCAAATGGGGCTCTCCTGACACTCTACACCCCAGGGGCGGCCTTGGGTTCCTGGCATGGGTTATTCCGGGCACATGTTTCACGTTGCTCACATACTGCTCGGGCTATGCAGGAGAGTCAAGGGATGTAGAAATGTCAGCTCAACATAGTCTCAAGAACTGTCCAGCCAATTGGTTTCCTGATGGAAGTGCTTGACAAAAGCTGGAGCTAGGGCCTCAGGAATTGCCACTCAGCTGTCTTCAAGTTTCTACCATCCACCTGGGAGGTAGCTTCCATTTTTCAGTCTTAAACCATGTACTTTCATGTTGTGAGTAATTAGGGTCCCATGCTGCCAATGGACTGGGGAACAGTGTGGCGATTAAAGCTGCTGATTCCGCTGTTCCTTTGGGGGCTGCAAGTTTTGCTTCTCGGTCTGCCTGATAGTTTTCCCATGCAACCGTGGTGTCTCCCCTTTGATGTCCCACACAATGCATGATTGCCACTCTTTTAGGGGCCCACACACCATCTAAGAGTTCAAGGATTTCCTTACCATACTTTATGTCTTTCCCTCCTAAGTTTATTAGACTCTTTTCTTTATATAAAGCCCCATGTACGTGGAGGGTGGTGAAGGCATACTTAGAGTCTATGTATATATTAACACATATCCCTGCCACCAGTTGGAGGGCTCGGGTTAGCACAATGAGCTCTGCCTTTTGTGCCAAAGTCCCCTTTGGCAGGGGTTTGGCCTTAATGATAGAATTTGGGGTCACCATGGAGTAACCTGCAAGGCACTCTCTCTTTCACAAAACTGCTACTGTCAGTGAAATATTCAGCCTCAGGGTCCTTGAGGGGCCAGTCCCTTAAGTCTGGTCAGCTGGAGAACACCTCATCCATGACTTCAATGCAGTCGTGATCTGGCTGGCCCAGCCCGACAGGCAGTAGAGTTGCAGGGTTTAGCGTCCTCACTACTTCCAGATGAATGTGTGGGTTCTCACGCAGAATTCCCTGATATCTGACCATCCTGGCATTGGTTAGCCAGTATTGTCCCTTGCGTTCCATTAACGTCAATACTGAATGTGGCACGTGGACTGTCGATTCTTGTCCCAGAGTTAACTTGTCAGCCTCAGACACTAAGAGTGCTATGGTTGCAAGTACTCATACGTAGGGTGGCCAGCTCTGGGCAACAGAGACAAGCTGCTTGGAGAGATATGACACCGGGTGATGCCATGACCCCCAACATCTGGATTAGGACTCCCACCGCAATGCCAGTGCACTCATGGGCATATAGGAAGAAAGGCCTGGTCATGTCTGGGTGCCCCAAACCAGGCACATTAGTGAGGGCTCACTTTATTTCCTCAAAGGCCTTCTGCTGTACTGATTCCCACATCAGGGGCTCCTGCTCTCCCCGCTTTGTAGCTTCATAGAGGGGTTTCGCCAGGACTGAAAAGTTATGTATCCAGATTCTACAGAAACCTGTGACCCTGAGAAATTCCCGAACCTGACATCAGATCAAGGGGACAGTGACTGAACAAATGGCCTGCTTCCTCTGTGGGCTGAGTTGACACTGCCCCTGGGAGAGGTGAAAGCCGGTGTTCTTGACTTTCTTTTGACAGATTTGGGCCTTTTTCCTTGAGACCTTATAACCAGTTTCCCATAGGAGGGTAGGGAGCTGCCGAGTTCCTTCCATGCAGTCCTCCTGAGACCTCAGCCAGCAGTAAGTTGTCTACGTGCTGAAGCAAGACATAGCCATGTTGATCCACTGGGAAGGCTCTTAGGTCTGAAGCTAATGCAGTGCTGAAAATAGTTGCGGAGTTTTTAAACCCCTGAGGCAATCTGGTCCAGTTGACGGGCCCTTGTGACCATTTTCAGGATTCTCCCACTGGAAGGCAAAGATTGATTGGCTCTTGGGGGTCAGGCAGTTGCAGAAGAAGGAATCTTTGAGGTCTAGGCATGTGAAGAAGGCAGCTTTGGTGGGGTAAGACCTAAGAGAGTGTATGGGTTTGGGACAACAGGGTGCAGCGGCCCGGTTTACTCCCCACAGGTCTTAAACAAGCTGATAGTCATTGGTGTCCGGCTTCTGGACAGGTAGGAGGGGTGTGTTCCAAGATGACTGACAGGGTTGAAGCACCCGTGTTTTAGAAGTCTTGTCAAGTGCTTCCGTATTCCCATCTGTGCCTTACAAGGGATGAAATATTGTTTTTGGTGGGTGGGCTCTCTCCCTGGCTTTAGTTCTACAATTACTGGAGGTATGTTCTGGTCCAGTCCTGATGGGTTGTCCTCAGCCCACACCCCCAGTATGCTGAAGGGCAGCTCAGGTTCCTGTTGTGGCTCTTCCATGAGGCTGTAAAGGCACCACTCTTCTCTTTGGGGAATCATGAGAGTCATAATCTTTGCTTCTGGTTTCTGTAGGGTCAGCCTGTCCCTGAGAGTTGAAAGTTATCTGGGCCTGCAGCTTTCCCAATACGTCATGCTCATTAAAGCCACGGGGCAGTCAGGGAGGTATAGGAATTCATGGATGACTTCATGGCTGCCTAAATTGCATCATCGAGGATGCAGGAAGGGACGGGGTGTCCGACTACCTGTGGCCCCCACAATGGTGGCTTGTCTTTGTGAGAGGGAGCCCACTCTCACCATCGAGTTGGGTCACCATCGAGTGTTCCACACCAGTATCCACCATGAAGTCAATGGCTTGGCCCCCCACATTCATTTGGGCCATAGGTTCTTGGGGGACTAACAAAATAGAGCCTGGTCTGTCCTAGTCCTCCTCATAGTCCTCCATGGTGGTTAGCCCCACAAAATCATCTTAGGGGGCCCCATGTGGCCATGATGCTGGCTGGTACCAACCCTGGACCACATGGCCTCTTTCTTTCTGCTGCGAATTATCTTTCTGGAAGTGTTCCGACTGCTCCACCAAGGCAGCAGCTAACAAGTCTGCCTTTTTCTGCATCTTCCAGCATTCTTCCCTCCGAACTGCCTGGTCATGTTTGACAAATACCTTAGTTGCTACTTCCAGCAACTGACCGGCATTCAGGCTGGTGAAAGAAACCCTTTAGCTTTTGCAGCTTGAGCCCGATGTCCCCTTGGGCCTGACCTACAAAAGCCGCATTGACCATCTGCTGGTTAACGGGTGCTTCTGGACCAAAAGGGGTATAGAGACAAAATGCCTCACATAGAGTCTCATAGAACTGGCTTGGGCTCTCCTTGGGTCCCTGGAGTACTTCTGATGTTTTGCTCATATTTATGGCCTTTTCCCCCTCTTCCTTCATGCCATTTAGAAGGGCTTCTTGATACCGTTCAGTCCTTGTGAGCCCTCCATCTACACTTGAGACATCTGGGTCCCATTTGGGGTCCTCCCCAGGTAAGTGAGTTTGAGCATAAGCCTGGGTGTCTAGTGTCCCAGCTGGGGCATTCTCCTCTAACCATTTTAGGGCCACCTGGGTAATTCAGCGACGCTCCTCCATGTCAAAGGGGGTCAGGAGGAATTGGCTGCAGTCCGTCAAAGCAGGTTTATGGGTTTGGATTAGGGACTGCATTAGTTTAATCATAGCCTGGGGCTTCTCTGGATAGGAGGGAGTATGGTGCTTCCAAGTTGAGAGGTCCGTAGTGGTAAAGGGTTGGTACGCAAAAACACGCTAGCGTTCTCAGATCTGGCTTTCCTGATCATAATAGATGGCTCCCCTAGTTTCCCTCATGGCATCTGTAGGGCTCCCCAGTGTTGCTGCAGGGAGGGACTATCTCCACTGGTCTGATCTTCTAGTTGCCTTCTGGGAGGGGCATATGTGATTAGGACCGGTGGTCCAGGTGAGCTGGTCACATCTGGAGAGGTCGGTGGTGCTAGAGGTGGCAAGGCCTTGGGACTAGGGGCAGGCTCAGATGGGGTTTCAACAGCTGAGGCAGCCGGAAGCGCAGGTGGCAGTGAAGGATACGGTAGGGCATATGGCGGTGGGGTTTCCACAGGTTCTCCAAATGGTATGGGTTTTTCAGTTTTGGGCCGGCATTTGGAGGAAGCCGTGACACAAGCCATCATAACTTTACAGTTCTCTTCAATATAGACTTTTAGCCACGGTGCCTGGGATAGGACCAGGTCTTGCCAATGGTCAGTGTAAAGAAATTGGTCAGGGTGGCCTGGATCCCCCACAACGATCCTGAACACTCGGCCAACTAGTTCCTTATCAAGTGAGTCCTCGGGGGACCAGGCCACCCCAAACAATGGCCAATCAATTTCACAGAATGTGCAGAGCTTTTCAGGAGTTAATTTCACACAATCATCTCTTGAATATCCCTTTTTGAAATTCCTCAATATACACTCTAGGGGAGTTGGTTTACTCTGCTTTCCACCCATTTCTTCTCCTAATGGACAACTTTCATGCACAAGAGAGGGAAAAGGTGGGGGGGCTAACTTGTCAAGGACCTACACTCGCTTTGTCTATTTCCGGCTGCTTTCCTCTTGGAGATATTTCAGGTGCCTCTTAGCATCGGCGGCTTCAGTACCATTCCCTGACCCAGATCAGACTCCTGAAGAAATCTCAAGCCACCTTAAGCCCTATGAGGTTGGCATAGAACCACGGATCCAAACTCAACACTTGCTTTGGCCCCTTGGTCAGACTGGAACCTTTCCCCTGTCCATCTCATTCACACACAGTCACACAGCAACTCCAACCCCTCCCCCCCCGCCCCCCCCCCCCCCCCCAGGGCCCAGTGCCTTGGAGTTGCAGTTTTATTCCTTACAGAACTAGTCGGGCAACTCCAGGAGGTGATCAGGCTTCTCTTCTGCCTCTTAGGGGTAGGTCTACCAAAATGAACCCTGGTTCTAACCAGTCTGAAGGGCAGCGCTCCCTGAGCTGGTTCCTGGGCCTCACCTGGTTCCTTTGTGCATCTGGGGTCCTTGCCTGGGCACGCTGGGAGGGGCTAGTCTCCTACAGATCAAGCAGTCCACTGGTGCCAGGTGAGGTCACCTCTCCCGGTGCCCTGAGGTTTGAACCCTGGCAACAAGAGAGGTAAAACACCATCTCCACCTCCTGGATGCAAACCCCAAGAAATGTAATGGGAGCAAGGTTTGCACAGAAAGTCGTGACATGAAGGCTTTTCTTCCCAGGAAGCAACTTTATTTGTGCCAGCCAGGCTCAGTGGATTCGTGCCTGAAAGACTGAGCCCTGAGCTGAGTGGGGTGCAGCCTTTTATACAATTTCTACTTCTTTGTCTCCCGTACATGGTAACATACAGACATACAGTCTGATTGGGCGTTCTATGTTACAGAGTCATGAGGAAGGTCATGTACATGTACATAGCTAGGTTGCCTTCCCTTGTCTTGAGGTTTTGGTCACGTTCCTTAGGGAGGGGCTCTACCACATTGCGACTGCCATAACAAATTACCACAAACTGGGTGGCTTAAAACAACAGAATTTTACTTTCTCATAGTTCTGGTGGCTAGGTAGACAAAAATCAAGGTTTTGGCCAGTCTCCCTCCCTTAGGCTCTGGGGTAGAGTCTGTCCCTCACCTCTTCCAGCTTCTGATGGCTCCAGGCATTCCTTGGCTGGTGGTCATGTCACTCTAATTTCTGATCTTGTGGTCACATTGTTACCTCCTCTTCTTTCTCAAAACTCCCACTACTTCTCTTTTATTAGGTTATCTGTGACTGCATTTAGGGTCCACCCAAGCAATCTAGGATAAGTTCTTCCTCTCAGGATCCTAAATTTAATCACATCTTATACCATATAATATTCTCAGGTTCTGGGGATCAGCATGTGAACCTATTTTTTGAAGGGGCCACTAGTCAGCCCACAACAGCCCCCTAACCTTCTCTGCCCTGCTCTGTGCCCCATGAAGCTATTACTGTGATGACATGATTTGGACTCCTCAGTGCACTGGCTCGCTGTTGGGTTTGGCCAATGGGAGGCAGCAGCAAGTATCAGAGGGTAGGGGGGAAAAAGGGGTTGAGGTATTTCTTCTTTTCTTCCTGCTTTAGCACCATGGTCTGGCAGCAGCCATTTCCCATCATAGATATAACCTCCTTCAGGACTCCCACAACACTAATTTGGTACCCTTGTTTCTCTTTCTCTCTTTTTTAAGTAGCCTCCACATCCAGCATGGAGCCCAATGTGGGGCATGAACTCATGACCCTGAGATCAAAACCTGAGCTGAGATTAAAAGTCGGATACTTAACTGACTGAGCCACCTGGGGAACTTCCCAGGTCTCTTTAGCTTTAGACAACGTTTCCCTTGTCTCTTTAGCGCTGGGTTTCCACTGTTGCTAGTCCTCAAGTGCTTCAGTATTCCTCTTAAGTTCCTAAACCCTGCCTACATCCTTGTAAGTATGTCTTCATCAAATTATTTTCAAAACCCTAGCTGAGTGTACCTTCAGTTTCCTGCCACGATCTTGCCGGATATAGATATGAGGCAAAAATTTAATTTACAGAACAGACAGACTCAGGTTGCCTTAATCTAAGTTTAAGTAATGACAAGTGGGAACTGGAAGGTGATTCAGCACACAGTACAGTCATAGCAGCTGGGTTATCTTGTGGCCTCTTCCATAGTAAATATCTGTTGCTCTGTACTCTGTCAATTATTGGGACTCTCTGCTTCTGCTGCCCTTGCTACTAAGAACTTTCTATTCTTTTCTCTATCTCACAGCTTTTACTGCCTCATGGTTTCTGCTGCCATGTGACTTCAGTTTTCTTCCCTCCTTCTGTGTCTTTTAGCTTCTGCCCATTGCTAACTGCTGACTCCCTCTCTGTATTTCATAGTCAACTGTCCCAAAGGACCTGACTGGTTTGGCTGCTCACCATCAAGGACAGACAATTGGGGGGAGCTTTCTTGGCAACCCGTCACATCATCATAGGTTTATTGTCCTAGGTCAGGGGCCTGCTCCTAGAATAAATGGTTTTGTTTGGAATGGCAGAATAAGTTGGTAAATAATTTGGTTTCCTGTCTATTAGAAACCCCAAGGGTGTTAAGGATGTGGCAGGCATTCTGATGTTTTCAGGGGATTATCAAAACCCAGATGAGCTTCTGTTGTCCAGTTTAGGATTAAGCCTAGTTTTGCACTGTTGGTTCAGAGCCTTTTTACCACCAAGGATCCTTTTAATTATTTTTATTTTCTTCCAGATAAACTGCACCTTTGTGGAGGTAATACATGAATTCTATCAGTTATAGTGATGATATTGACAAAATTATTAGGATTATCTTCTAGAATGCACTCTTGGACTTTTGGTCTCTTGGCTTTGAGCCAAGAGAATTTAGGAAGTGGTGGTCCCATTTAGAGAAATTGACCCTGAAAATCTTAGCCTGTGTTTTATAGAAAATAGAACTCAAGAGGCACCTGGGTGGCTCAGTTGATTAAGTGGCTGACTTCAGTTCAGGTCATAGTCTCACGGTCTGTGAGTTCGAGCCCCGTTTCCGGCTCTGTGGTGAAAACTTGGAGCCTAGAGACTGCTTTGGATTCTAGGTTTCCCTCTCTCTCTGCCTGTCCCCTACTGCTCTATGTTTCTCTCTCTCAAAAAATGAATAAACATTAAAAATACACTTAAGGGGCGCCTGGGTGGCGCAGTCGGTTAAGCATCCGACTTCAGCCAGGTCACGATCTCGCGGTCCGTGAGTTCGAGCCCCGCGTCAGGCTCTGGGCTGATGGCTCAGAGCCTGGAGCCTGTTTCCGATTCTGTGTCTCCCTCTCTCTCTGCCCCTCCCCCGTTCATGCTCTGTCTCTCTCTGTCCCAAAAATAAATAAACATTGAAAAAAAAATTAAAAAAAAATACACTTAAAAAAAAAGAAAATAGAACTCAAACCAAGAATTAATGCTTGTTTTATTTAGGAGATGCAATCCCAGGGCAGCAAGAGTGAGAGAAAAAGGGAAGAAAGACAGAGAAAGATGGGAAACAATGCAAGATGATGTTTGAACAAACTGCAGAGACAGTAGGCATGTCTGCATGTCCATGCAGAATACCTCCAGATGCTATGTGCTGGAAACATGCTCAGGTAAGTGCTTGGGAGGGAGAAAGGAAAAGGAATCCATCTTTGTGATTCCCTCCCATGGCCTAATTCCCACTGATCAAGATTTACCACACCAGGAGTAACCTTCCTCATACTTCTAGTTTATATGATATGTTCCCCTTGTTAGCCTCTCAGCAAGCCACATATTCTACAGTATGGCCTTTAATCCTGGTTGGGGAGTACAGACAGAAGCCAGAAATTCATGGTGTGAAGCTGGCAAGCCTGGTCATGCAGTGGCAGTCAAGGTAGGGACCAGGCTGGGAAAGTGGCAGATACATCCGGCTTTAGGTTGGGGGCCTACCTGGGCCCAAACAAAGCAAGGCAGCTGCAGCAGTGGCAGAGACAAAATAAGTGACAAAATGATGATAAGAGAATCTGATGAGGCACATAAGATGTGTCTGGTATACTCAACATTAGAAGGAAGGTTAAGGCTGAAAGTTGCAGCTATGTCCAAAAGGCAGTTGGTGGCTGGGGGGGTGGGGAGGCACCTGGGTGGCTCAGTTGGTTAAGAGTCCGACTTAGGCTCAGGTCATGATCTCACTGCTCCTGAGTTTGAGCCCCATGTCGGGCTCTGTGCTGACAGCTCAGAGCCTGGAGCCTGCTTCGGATTCTGTGTCTCCCTCTCTTTCTGCCCCTCCCCTCCTTGCGCTCTCATGCTCTCACGTGCTCTCTCTCTCTCTCTCAAAAATGAATAAACATTAAAAAAATAAAAACAAAACAAAACAAAAAAACAAAAGGCAGTTGGAAATTCAGAACTGGGACTTCCTCCAGAAAGACAGTATTTTGAGGGTTATAGAAGGAAACACCAGAGAGAATTATATTCCCAGACAGCATAGAATAAAGGAGTAGGAACATGGGCGTTGGAGACAGGCAGAGCTATGCATAAGTTGCAGCTGTGTGTGACCTTGAGCAATTTACTTAACCTTATTAAGCCTTAGTTTCTTCATCCATAACTGGGGATGATGATACTATAGAGCTCATGCTTCTAAAGCATGTGGCACAGTGCTAGGCATACAGTAAATGCTGAATAAACTGTGACAATTATGATCATTAATATCTTTCCTGGATGACTATAATCTCCCCAGTGCTCTCTCTTCTCCAGACTGACTCTGCCAGTGCTGGTCCTAAGTGTCTGGAGCAGCATGGGTGGCTCACGCCTAAGTCCTTTAAATACTCTCAAGGGCAGCTGCCTCTGGGTCGTCCAACACCTGAGGTCATGGCACCCCTGTGCAGGTTGGTGGTCTCCTACAGGGTGCTGACACATTCAGCCCCAATAAAGTAGTATCACAACCCATTATTTTTGGTACCTAGATAGTTGGGAGATCGAGACCCAAGTTGGGCTTCAAGCTGGGCATGGAGCCTGCTTGAAATTCTCTCTCCTGATGCCCCTCATCCACTCTCTTTCTCTCTCTCTCAAAAAACAGAATAAAATAATGTACGTAAAACAGTATACTCAATAAATGACAGGTTGGTTTATTTATTTTTTTTAATGGCTGTACTTTAGGAATGGAGAATGACTTTTCCCATGGGAAACAACCACATAGCCTCCCCAGGGAGAAAAATATAAGCCCTGATTAATTGGGACAGCAGAGGTAGGTCCTCTGGGATAGATTAGTGGGGGTAGTCACATTACAATTTAATAAAGAATTTTAGGGGCGCCTAGGTGGCTCAGTCAGTTGAGCAGCCAGCTTTAGCTCAGGTCATGATCTCATCACGGTTTGTGAGTTCAAGCCCTGCATTGGGCTCTGTGTGGACATCTCAGAGCCTGGAGCCTACTTCAGATTCTGTATCTCCCTGTCTCTCTGCCCCTCCCCTGCTTGCATTCTCTCTCTCTCTCTCTCTCTCTCTCTCTCTCTCAAAAATAAATAAACATTAAAAATTTTAAAAAAATAATTTTAAATTTAATTAAAGTTTAAATCCTTATTGTGCTTTTTTCCTTAAGAGTTGACTTTATGGATTCTCACTAGCCAAATTTGAGACAATCATAGCACCAAAATTTTGTTGTATGGCTGTATAAAAATGATGGTGTATAAAAAGAAAAAGCCACACATTCAAAGTAATTAAAAAAGGGGAGGAGAGAAGAGAAGGGAAAGAAATAGGAAAATAAAACCTTCTCTTGTACAGAAGAATGCCAGCTAATAAATGTTAAAGAAATGATGAGGCTTAAGAAAAACAGTTATGCAATCCCCAATGTAACAACTCATTCAATCAAGGACTATAAGTGGATGATAAAACCTTGGGTGAAGGGTTGATGGGTGTTATGGGTTGTATTATGTTTCCCAAGAAAGTTATGTTGAAGTCCTACCCCTAGGACCCTAGAATGTGATGTTATTTGGAAATAGGGTCATCACATATGTAATTAGTTAAGATGAGGTCTCTAATCCAGTATGACCGGTGTCCTTACAGAAGACAGTCATGTGAAGACACAGAGACACAGGGAGAAGGCCATGGGAATATGGTGGCTGATGTGAAGTGCTGCCGTTGCAAGCCAAGGAATGTCTGGGCTACCAGAAGCTGGAAGGGGCAAGGAAAAATTCTCCCCTAAAGTTGTACAGGGAGCCCTACTGACACACTGTTCTTATACTTCTTGCCTTCAGAACTATGAGACAATAAATTTCTGTTGTTTTAGCCACCCAATTTGTGGGTACGTCCTTACAGTAGCCCTAGGAAACTAAAAACAGTGGCTAACAGAATAGACACAGGATAGCAGTGCACCAAAGCATCACCCACGTATGTGAAAGATATGGTTTTCCAAAGGAGAGCTGTCAGTTACCACTTAATCAGGTATCAAACTTAACATCACTAGTAGTGGGACAAGTTGACATTATGTGCCTCCTGATATGATGCACACAATCATATGTATATGATATGTGTGTATGTGTATCATATGTGTATGATAAGGTACACAATATCACTTTGATCGACTGAATGCAATAGACCCAGATTCTTTCCGTCCCTATCCACACCCCTTGCAATGTGACTTTGCAGCAACTCCCATCAAGAGGTAGAGTTTATTTCTCTACCACTTGAATATAGGCTGGCTTTGTTATCTTTGTTGGCCAACATAATGCAATTGAAGTGACAGAGTGCTGGTTCTAAGCCGAGGCCTTGACAGACATTACATACTTCCACTTTCTTTCGGATCCTTCCTCTTCCATGAGAATAGGCCAGGGCTAGCCTGCTAAGTGTGATCAATTAATGGAGCTGAGCCCAGTCATCCTAGCTGATGTCATCCTAGACCAGCAAGCCCCCAATCTGCCAAATGACTGCAAATCCATGAATGAGTCCAGCCAAAATCAGTTTAGCCCAGCCCAGATCAGCAGAACTACCTAGTCAATGGCTGTTAATAGAATGCCACTGAGTTTGGGGGTGGGTTGGTATACAGTAGTAGCTAACTATTACAATGATCTAAGTAATATTCTTGCCAAATATGTTCAAATGGAAACTAACCATGAGGAAACAATTAGAAAATCCTGGAGCATGGGACATTCTACATTACAACTGGCCTGGGTATTACAAGTCAGTGTCATGAAAAACAACAATGAAAAAGTGAGTAGACTGTTCTAGATAGACTAGAGAGGTTTTTTAATCTTAATACTAGTTGAGATTAAACATTTTGAATCAGCTAATTCTTCATTGTGTGTGTGTGGGGGGGGGATTGTCTGTGTATTATAGGATACTTGGCAGGAATCCATGGTCCCTATCCACTAGATGCCAATAGCACCCCCAGTCATGACAATGAAAAGCTGGATGTTCACCTTGGCACCCTGGACTAGAGACAGAATCAAATGTAGTGTATGGACCTTGTTAAGATCTTAGATCAAACAAAAAAAGATGGCCATAAAAGACATCTAGGACAATTAGAGAAATTTCGATGTGGAATTAAAGCTATTGAATCATTAATTTTCCTTGGTCTGAAAATGGCATTGCAGTTATGTGGGATAATGCCTTTATTTTTGGGAGATGTATACTGAATTATTTTAGTGAACCATCATAAAGTATTCAACTCACTTTCAAATGCTTCAGTGCATAAAAATGTGTATTTATAGAAAGAGACAGCAGAGATGACAAAATGTTAACAATTGGTGAATCTAGGTGAAGAATATAAAGGCAGTCATTGTGTCATTCTTGTGACCTTTGAAAATATTCAAAATAAAAAGTTGGGAATAAAAAAAAAAGAGTCCATCTCACCTCCATTCCCTAATTCCTTAACTAATGTGATACAAAGAGTAGGCTTATAGTAAATGAATCTAGGTGCTCATTCTGCATTGCGTGGACAATGAGCTAGCTCAAACCAGGTATGGGGAGGAATGGAGCCTGAGGAAAGGGGTTTCTCCTAGGCTGAGGAGCTGTCCACACGCTCAGCTTCCCGTGGGACCACTGGCTTTGCTTATGTTAACATCCCATGGGCCCAAAAGTCTAGATGCTGGGCAGTTTGTGTTTCTCAGGCGACCCTGGTAAATAGCTGGCACTAACATCCAGGCTGCCTAATGCCAAGACAGTCTGATTCTTCCTTTCACTGATAAGGCTTACTCTCACACTTACCTGTTTTATACAAAGAAGAGATCAAAAGAGAGGCAGAGTTCCCTTCCCTGGAACACAACCCATTCCGTGAGGTCAGCAGGTCAGCCAGGGACAATAAGAGGATCTTCCCTTCTCTTAACGACCTTGACTTTGTAAGTTTCTTCTTTCCATAGTAAAATCCAATCTTTTAACCTATACTATATGACACAGTGGAATTCAAATCAAGCCCTGATACATTAAAGTGTTAGTAACTACAAAGAGACCCATCATGCAAGAGGGCTAGTATTTTTTTTTTTTTTTTTTGTATTACACCTTGGCATTCACTGTTTTATTTGATCTTCATAATCATCATCTGAGAGAGGTGAAAACAGGAGGCCAGGAAAAGTAGTTACTTTCCTAAGGGCACGAGACAGTGTTAGTCTCTACAGGCTAACATGGTGGTTATTATTAGCATTTCTTTTTTTTTTTTTTTTATATATGAAATTTATTGACAAATTGGTTTCCATACAACACCCAGTGCTCATCCCAAAAGGTGGAGGGCTAGTATTTAAAACAGAGACAAAACTCAGAAACGAAAAAAGGAAAATGTTGATAAATGCTTTGGTATAAAACACTTAAAACTTTCATATGGTAGGAGTGCCTGGGTGGCTCAATCAGTTAAGCATCCAAGTTTTGATCTCAGCTTGGGTCTTGATCTCAGGGTTGTGAGTTTAAGTCCCGCATTGGGCTCTGTGCTGGGCATGAAGTCTACTTAAAAATAAAATTAAATTAAAAAAATAAACTTTCATATGGTGAAAACTAATATGACAACAGTGAAAACAAGAAAACACTGTAAATAGAGCCAAAGGACAAATGGCACAGAAGAAAAATTATTTGAAACCCAAGAGAAAAAGTGCTTATTTATTATATAAAGAAAGCTTAACAGTTTTATGAGGAAAACTGAAAAACGGGCAAAGAATATGGCCAACTATTTCATAAAGTAAGTATGGCAAAAACTACTCGGGGGAGAAAACACAACTCCACTAGTGCTTAGAAAGTGCAAATCATAACAATGTGATACGATTTTACCTATGAGATTGACAAAAAGTTGCAAGTTTGATAAAACTCAGTTTTAGCAAGGATATAAGTGAACTTGTACTGTTGGTAGAAATGTGTTCTGAACAACTATTTTGGGGTTACAATATGGAAACATCTAATTCAATCTTAAATGTACATATATTTTGACCTAGCAATTTCACTTAAAGGAATTTACTCTACAGATAGAGTCATACAAGTTCCCAATGATTCATGGAAACATTGGTTATAATACCAAAAAGTGGAAATGATTTAAAAGTTCCTCAATGGAGCAATGGTTAAATAAATTATGGCATATCCAGTGATTAAAAGATCTTGGAAGCTCTACATGTATTGACATGGAAATATTTCTGACATATTATTAAATGAATGAAGCAAGGTATGGGTGTTTAGGAAAAACCCAGTCTTCTTCCCGTGTGTCTCCTTTGCTCTCACACTACCACCACACTCACAATACTCTGATACTAGATATGTGGGAGTTTTTCCCATGCCAACTAATTCTCTGTGACACCAGCTGGGTATCCTGCAATTTAATTCAATTCTGGCCCTACCTATAGATAGAGTAAGATCCCACAGGCTAGGGGCTCAGTCTCATGTGATTGCTCCTGACTTCAGGTGCCATTCTCAAGTAGTAGGTCCCTACGTTATTCACAACTTCTGTCTTGGCTACAAATCAGAGTTTCCCATGACCTCTTAACCCTTTGGATTCAATTACTTGCTAGAAGAGCTCACAGAACTCAGGGAAACACTATGTTTGCCAGTTTATTATATTATAAAGGATAATGTAAAGGATATAGATGAACAACAGCCAGATGAAGAGATATATAGAATGAGGTCTGGGAGGGTCCCAAGTGCAGGATCTTCTGTCCCTAATGAGTTGGGTGGGCTCTGTCAACCGCCCGTTAACTGGATGTGTTCACCAATCTGGAAGCTCTCTGAACCCCATACTATTGGGATTTTCATGGAGGCTTCAACATGAAGGCATCATCAATTATTAACTCCATTTCTAGCCCTTCTCCCTCTGTGGAGAGTGAGGGGTGGGGCTGAAAATTCCAAGCTTGTAATCATGGTTTGGTCTTTCTGGGGATCAGCCCCCATTCAGGAGCCATCCAGGAGCCCACCTCACTAGAACAAAAGACACTGCCAGGAAATCAAAGGGATTTAGGAACTTGTGTCAGGAAGTGGGATCAAAGACCAAATATTAGAACAAAAGGTGCTCCTGGTGCTCTTATCACTTAGAAATGTACAAGGGCCTCAGGAGCTCTGTGCCAGGAACTGAGGGGTTAGAAACCAACATGTATATTTTCTATTATCTCACAATAGGACACTGTATATTATATGACCTGCTTTGTATAAAAATGGTGTATATATTATATATGCTTATGTGGAAAGAATACACAAATAGTTAACAGTGCTTATCTTGGGATAAGAGTGAGATTTTTCTTTCCATTTTAAACTTTAAAAAATAATTTTTAAAGAGAGAGTGTATACAAGTAGGGGAGGAGCAGAGAGCGAGGGAGACAGGGGATCCCAGAGAGAGAGTGGGGCAGAGGATCTGAAGCGGGCTCTGTGCTAACAGCAGAGAGCCCAATGCCGGGCTGGAACTCACGAACCATAAGATCCATGACCTGGGCCGAAGTCAGCTGCTTAATCAACTGAGCTGCCCAGGTGCCCTTCCCCTTTAAACTTTTTTGAAGTTTGAATTTAGTTGGTGTCTCACTTTTACAATGAGAAAAAAAATACACAGATTGTGCCTTGAAACATCTTTCAAAATGTCAATCAGTACCCCTTCTGATACTTTTGTAGAAAAAATATTTTAATTACCGAAACAGGATGAGGCTGTGTGTAGGAAGCATGATTTTAGCTGGGGATATGCAAATATGCAAATAATATTGATCCACTGCAACCAGTTGTGTGATTTTTAGACCCTGGGAAGGTTGGATCAGGGCAGTTACTAACTTTCTTAAGTATTGGTCATTCACCCTTCTTAAATTGGCCAGACCAAGTCTTCCGCAAGAAGACTTCTACTAGAACACGACAGTAGCCCAGCAAGGAAAAACCAACGTGGCGGGAAATTTTCTTTCTCCCTCTTCCTTTTTCCCTCTCTCCTGAGTTTCTTCAGGGACATGGAATTAAAGACATAAACATGATCCCAAAGCACCAATGATACAGCGAAAAGTTTCAAAGATGCTTGGATAATTCTTGTTCTTTGTAAATGCACCGTATCTGTGTCTGGCTGATCCTCTTTAAAATACCCAAGGTACTAATCTGAGAGGACAGCCTCTATCAGGGGAACATTTTCTGTTCCCAGTGAAGTGGCACATTCAGTTCTTGGTGCAGGCTCACTTAATTCCTATTAGTCATTTCACAGCTGTATCTTGGGAAGAGAAAAATCTCAAATACTTTTGGCTGATTTCACTAAACTAAAAACAAGACCTTTCCTCTTTTCTCATAGTTCCCGCTTGTTTACAAGTTTCAAGTCAATCTTTGTCTATCTTTGTGGATATTTCTCCTAAATGTTTTAGTTGTCTGCTGGTCTATCTATCCTGTTTCCACTCTACTTGTGTACCCAGAATTGTTGCCATAACAGAGCAGGTAGATGCTGGGTTACCCACCCAGTTTGTCATTGAATTGGTGGTACAATTTTTGTTTGGTGGCTTATGATTCTAAGGTTGTTCAGGGACACGGCTTAAAAGCATAGGTCAACTACCAAGTGAGACACTGGAGTTGATCAAGGTTTGTCTGTTATTTTTTAGGTTGTTTAAGGACATTAGATGAATGCACAAATTTGTTATTGTAGAGTTGCTATGAATACTGTGGATGCACATACGGGATTATTATTGTAGGTTGATTTGTGACAGCTGGCCCTGATTTACTTATTTCCTCAAGAAGATACTTTGAACAATTATTTAAATGCCTCCTCTCTGCAATTACAATAATAATGATAATGATGATTTTGCAACTGAATATGCAATTCAGGGCGCATACACTCAACTACTGTTTTTAGCTTGTTTCTCTTTTTAAGGTGGTGTCAGCTACTGCTGTCCGGATTGTGGAAGAACAAAGAACCATTTTTGTATTGAGGGTCACTGAACTACATGACAAAAGTAATCTTAGGTCAATAAAGGAAGTTATAAGAAAAATAATTATTATAGTTAGTATTTAAAGAATGCTATGAGCAAGTTTTTTTTTTCTTTCTTTCTCCTTGGAGTGACATATATAGCATTTTCAGAACTTAATTGCTTTCATTTATTTAAGTAATTTCTATGCCCAACGGGTGGGGGGGGGGCTCAAACTCACAACCTGGAGGTCAAGGGTCACATGCTTCAGTGGCTGAGCCAGTCAGGAACCCCACGACTTATCTACTTTTAAAGTTAACAACAAATACTTGATTCAGTAATTATAAATATCTGACAATGGTTTTATTCTATAGCATAGTCCATTAAGGAGCAGCAAGCGGAAAAGATGATGAAACAGAGGAGAGAGGTGTGTGTTGTGGGTAAGGGGGAGAAAAGACAATAAAGATTGAAAGGAGTCAAGTCAGATGCAAAAGGAACGGGGAGATGCAGAAGGTAATGAAAGATAAACAAGGGGTAAGAGGAATAGGACAGAGAGTCAGTGATAGCATGGGAGAGCAGTGAAGGAGATAGGTAGGAAGAGAGGGGAAGAGAAAAATGGGTAAAGAAGGAGGAGAAGTGGGGCTCCTGGGTGGCTCAGTCCGTTGAGCGTCCGACTTCGGCTCAGGTCATGATCTCACAGTCTGTGGGTTCGAGCCCCGCATCAGGCTCTGTGCTGACCGCTTGCTCAGAGCCTGCTTCAGATTCTGTGTGTCCGCTCTCTGCCCCTCCCCCGCTCACGCTTTGTCTCACTCTCTTTCTCAAAAATAAATAAATGTAAAAAAAAAATTAAAAAAAGGAGAGGAAAAAGACCTAGTATGGGGGATTTAAAAAAGCATTTCTGTTTGCTTTTAGGATGAATGTGGGGTCTCTAGAGCACGGCATTTACACTGGCATCACCTGTTATCAATTCTCCCTGAAACACAACTTAAAGTACCAAATAATTTTCATTGTAGACCTGGTGGACAAGGTGGGAAAGTTAAAATGGGAATCTTACGACTAAGTGGAGGTCCAAACTAGCTGCCATTGCTGCATCTGGTTTCCTGATGCTTACTTCTCAAGACAAATTCCAAAGGGAGAAGGAGAGCTTAGCTGTCAGGTACCAACAGCTTCCTGTAAGCATAAGGGGGAAAAGTTCTCAACCTTGGCTGCACGTAGAAAGCTTTTGAGAAACTAAGCACGTGGCTGGCAGAACCAGCCCCAGCCAGCATCTTTGGTAAATAAAGCCACATCCATAATTTTAAGGGAAAGAAAAAAAGAGAAACCTTTTGAGAAACTTAATGTTATCAATGCCTAGGTCCCACCCCTGATATGTAACTGTTTGGGGATGTGGTGTGGGAAGTTTTAAAAGCTCCCCATGTGATTCCAACATGCAGCCACGAATGAGAGCCACTGCTCAGTGGCATCTCTCTGAACATGCTCACCAGAGAATCCCATTATAATGCTGGTTATTTTTTGGGCTCTTAGAGCAGTGACCTGAACATGAAATTGCATAAAATTAGGCCAAAGGCCAGAGGTTCTTGACCTTTGTGCTCTATATTTAGTAAGTGGCATTGCTGGAAGTTGGTTGTGGAGATGAAGGGACAGGAAATGATTTTGAGCTTATTTGGAAATATACAGGAAGAAAATAAATGAAAATTATCAATATAAGGTCTCTATAAAAATTTGCATTTGAGAAATGATTTGGTCCTGTTCCAACAGTATGAAGGCATCTGGTGTCTCTCTGAAGACAAACTTCAGTTGACCTCCTCCGACTGATCTGAGATGTTGGGGAACCAGGAGAACTGGTTTGCTTCTTTTGTGTTTGTTCGGTGTACTGTGCAGCTCAGCCGAGTCCCTTGTCCCACGACATCCCTGTTCCCTTACTCTCTGACCTGCTCTGCATGCTGGATCTGGTTCTCTTTTCTAGTGCAGAACCACCTAGAACTCGCTGTCACTATGCTCTTCTATTTTGGTCATTTTGTAGTTCTCTGTTTCAGTTAACACTGAAACTTATTTAACCCGATCATCAACTGTGCTGATGTCCTAACGCAGAAAACATAAAGAAGTCGTCCCCAGTCAGCCTGATCCTTTCATGTCAGGTGACATAGTACATATTTCCATTTAAAGTGGTTTTCTAGGGGTGCCTGGGTGACTCAGTCGGTTAAATGTCTGACTTCTGCTCAGGTCGTGATCTCACAGTTCATGAGTTCAAGCTTCGCATCAGGTTCTGTGCTATCAGCGCAGAGCCTGCTTGGGATCCTCTGTTTCCCTCCCAACCCCCCACTCACTCTCTCTCTCTCTCTCTCTCTCTCTCTCTCAATCACTCTCTCTCTCTCTCAAAAATAAATAAACAAAAAAAAAGTAAAAATAAAGTGTCTTTCTGGATCCAAAGTTTCTTAACTCAGAAAGGGATTCTCATATGATGACTTTCATGTGAAAGGGGAAGAAGAGGTTGCCTTACAGACTCACAGGGGCTAACACCTGTAGGTCTAGTCTAGATGAGTCTACTATATTCTAAATAGAGCTTTAATTAGGAAAGATATTTGGCCTGTGTCCTTATGGAGATAATGCTACTGCTAACCACCACTATGGCCACTATTGTCACTTTGTAATTTATATTTATATGCTAATCCTTTCTGGCTACTTTGTATATTTAACCCATTTCATATTTGGCCTAGTTGACTGTGACCTCCTTAATAAGCTAGGTATATTCCCAGCACCTGGCACATAGTAGGGGACCAGTAAGTATTTACTGAATAAATAGATGCAAGTTGGAGCAGTCCAGGTGATGAAGACCAGGACAAGAAGGTCATGAAGCAGGGAGGAAATGAGAGGAGTGAGTTACATTTTCTCTTTCGCAAAAACCATGTTGAGCTCCTGACAGTAACAATGGGACAGAAGCACTGACAGATCATGACTTAAGAATTCCCTTAACCTCAAACACTTCTTTTGCTTAAAAATTTTTTTAATTTATTTTAATTTTAATGTTTTTTATTTTAGAGAGAGCGTGAGTGGAAGACAGGGGCACAGGGAGAGAGAGAGAGAATCTTAAGCAGGTTCCACACTCAGTGTGGAGTCTGAGGCGGGACTCAATTCCACGACCCTAGGATCATGACCTGAGGCGAAATCAAGAGCCCAACATTCAACCGACTGAGCCACCTAGGTGCCCCTTAACCTCAAACATTTCTACCCAGAGGAGTAGGATAATTTTTTCTGAGCCTGTTTCACTTTTCCCAAAAGGACTTCTGGTTCCAAATACACTAGGAATCAGTTTTAATTGCTTTCTGGAATATTATTTTGTCAGCCTCATTTAGATGTGGTAATTTGCAAAGCAACCCCCAGCAGTTGACAGTTCATCCATAGCTGCGTGGTGTTCAGACATTTCCTGGGATTCCTGCCCACCTCCTGGCAGTGTTCGCCGAACCAGGATATGTGCTCACCTGGGATTACTTGGCTCCTGTAGCACTTGTTGTGTCTGGGATTTTTAACATTCTGAAAGGGTGAAGGCCCAAGCTTACTGAATCCAGAAAATAAAAGTACAGTAACTCATAATTTAAGAATTAGCAGGCACTTTACATCACTGCATCCATGCTAAGCTGATTGCTAGGAAACTGCAGCTCTGACAGGTTCAGTGACAAGGTCAGCTGGCTGGTAGCTGGGAGGCTGGGTTGAGACTCTGTATTCTCTGTGTGGCACCAAACTGTGAGCTGGGGTTCTGCATTTACACCTGTGTGGATGTAAGTGTTTAAGTTCCTACAGCTGACCCTTGAATAGCGTGGCTTTGACCTGCATGGGTCCACTGATAAGTGGATTTCTTCTTTTGATAAGTATAGTACAGTACTGTAAAGGTATCTTCTCTTCCTTATGATTTTAATAATGTTTTCTTCTTTTTCTAGCTTACTTTATTGTAAGAATACAGCATATAATATGCGTAACAGATAAAATACGTGTTAATTAGCTGTTCATGTTATGGGTAAGGCTTCCAGTCAACAGTAGGATATTTGTAGTTAAGTTTTTAGGGAGTCAAAAGTTATACATGGATTTTGGACTGCAAGAGAGTGGGGAGGGAGGTTGGTGCCCCTAACCCTGTTCAAGGGTCAACTGTATTTGTTTCTTTTTGAAGCTCTTTTCTCTGGCCAGAGACTTCCTGGTCCTCCTTCACACATGCTTCAAGGTCACAGTTCAGACCAAAGTGTTTACAAAAAAACTAGGCGTCTATGAGATGATGAATCATTGCCAATTCCTGCATTCCCTGTGCCTCAGCTCCAACCAAGCCGAGCAAACCAAGGGAGGGATAAAGTGGTCTCTAGTACCAGGGATTTCTAGGCTTGGATGCCAAGAGGCAAAAGGACGAATCCTGTCTGCTATCTCCAGCAGGCTGAGGCTGTGGCGGCTGCTGCTGCCATCTCCTGGGAGCAGACAGACCTGAGCTTCACACCTGAAACTAATCTCCGTGTTCACCTGTGACCTGGGAGGACAGAGGTCCCACCGGGGCTGGCAGAAGTTCCTTGTCCTAAAAAATAAAGGTGGTATCTCCTTACTTGCAAAGAGCTTACTTACAAATTTGCTTTCAGCTTCCCCTTTTTGCAATGTTGTGCTCAAAGAAAGGATTCCAAACAACAAGAGCAAAATTGAAATGAGTTAATATGGGAACCATGAGAGAACAGAAATAAGACTGAGAACCATTAGTCGTGGGAATACATCACATATTCCTCTTGGCCTTCTGAATCCTGAATGCATACATTGAGAATTGGATAATAGGGCACATATGAGTTTGCCAACTCTTGACCTCCAAAAATCTGAGTTTACTTGCAGGATTGCTGTGAGGATTAATTGAGATAATGCATGCATATTCCTGGTATGCGAGAAATGCTCAATGGGAATTATTTTGGGGTAAATTCTAATCCCTATGATCATTTTCTTCATTTAATAGCCAAAAATGGATGGGCAGCCCCCATGCTTCTAATTCTTTCCAGTCTTCTGATCTATAGATGATCCCTAAGCAAACTCCTTTGATTTAAAAAAAAAAAATGTAATCATAAACTACATTATGGGCTGAATGAATGTGTTCTCCTCAGATTTGTATGTTGAAGCCCTAATCTCCAATGTGTTGGTTTTAGAAAGTGGGGGCCTTTGAAAGGTGTGATTAGATTTCAATGAAGTCATTAAGGTGGAGCCTCTTGATGGGATTAGGGCCTTTATAAGGGGACGAGACCAGGGGTGCCTGGGTGGCTCAATTGGTTAAGTGATTGATGAGATCAAGCCCCACTAAGTGGGCTCTCCCACTCTCTGCCCCTTCCTCCCCAAATAAATAAATAAACATTAAGCAAACAAACAAAAAAAGGGTGGGGGATGAGACCTTTACTCTTCTCTCTCAGCAATACAGCAATAAGGCCGCCATCTGCAAACTAGGAATAGGGTGGTAGACACCACATCTACTGGTGCCTTGATTTTGGACTTCCCAGCCTGCGTGTGTGAGAAATAAATGTTTGTTGTATGAAAATTAATAAAGGAAAACCTCACTAAAGAAGACAGAGGGCAGACATACCACTCAATGTCAGTTATAGGAAGAATTGTCCATTATAGACTCCCAACATAAGTGTCTATTACAGGCCCCAACAGAAGAATCATCACCAGGAAAGAATCATCAATTACAGGCCCTAACAGAGAAAAGATGTATATTGTATCTTCTACAAGACATTGACTCCCTCTGCAACTAGCTAATGAGAAGTCATCACCCTGAACTCTTGCTTTTCTCCAATGGCCTTTCATTCAAAACAATCCTTCCGGACTTCCTCTTTCTTTCTTCTTCCTAAAATAACATCCCTCTCCTTTGTTTGTTGAACTTATGTATGGCTTTGCAGTAGCTTGCACGTCCTGAATTGCAATCTCTGCTATTTGCTATTTCTAAACTTTTTTTTTTAAGTTTATTTTTTGAGAGGGAGAGAGAGAGACAGGGTGAGAATGGGGCAGGGGCGGAAAGAGACACACACGCACAGTATCTGAAGCAGGCTCCAGGCTCCCAGCTGTTAGCCTAGAGCCCGACGCAGGGCTCTAACTCATAAACTGTGAGACAATGCATGACCTGAGCCGAAGTCAGACACTTAACTGAGCCACCCAGGCACCCATCTGCTATTTCTGAGTAAACCCATTTTTTGCTGGCAAAATAACTTTTATTGTTAAGGTTAGTTTAAGCCACCCAGTCTATTATATTTTTGTTACAGTAGCACAGGCTAACTGTGGGTGTACTGTTGTAACAAACACCTAAAAGTGTGGAAGCAGCTTTGGAAGTGGATAATGGGTGGGGGCTGGAGTCGGGGGGTGGGGTGGGGTGCATGATGGAAAAACTCAATATTGTTGTGAAGAGACTACTAAAGGTGATTTTGCCAAAGGCTCAGAAAGAAGAGAGCTGGAGAGAATGCCTTCTTCTTTTTTTTTTTTTTTTTTAGATAGTACATGAATAGAATGTTGCTAGAAATATGGACAGTAAAGGCCATTCCAGTTTCAGGCAGAAATGAGGAACAGGTTATTGGAAACTGGAGGAAAGGTGATCTTTGTTATAAAGTAGCAAAGAATTTGGCTGATTTGTAATCTTGTTCTTGTACCCTGTGAAATCTCAAGATGAGATTTCTAAGCAAAGTGTTGAAGAAGTGGCTTGGTTCCTCCTGACGGCTTATTGGTAAAATAAGAGAAGAGAGATATGAACTGATGATAGAATTTATGCAAAAAGGAATCAGAATTTAAAGCTTTGGAAAATCCTAAGACTGTCCACATTACAAAAAATGAGAAAGCATATTTAAAGAAACTAAAGGTACGGTTTACTGACCATTTGATAAAGAGATTAGCGTGGATATGAATCGTAGAACTAATCAGCCACCCCAGCAGGGATACTCCATTGAACTGAAGGGGATGGAGATGGATGGAATGAAGAAAGGCTGTTGGACGTCTTGCATTTTATAGGACTAGGACCACAGAGCTGTTAGGTTGGAACAAAAGCTATTCTTCAAGACAGGGAAAGAATGATCCTGAAAACAATTCGAGATCATTAGGGGTACCATCAGGGTTTCAAAAGAGAGGCTATCATCTGTTACAACAGGCCAGATGGCTTCCACCCACAGCTCTGGGGCGGGGCTACCCAGAGCCCCGGGGGTGTGACCACCACCGGGTAGAGCTGGAGAGTTTCTCAGGCAAGACAGTAAAGCAGTGGCCATCCCCAACTGGACCCTCTTTTGGGGGTCCAAAAGGTGGTGCTAAAGGCAGCATGGGGCCAAAGGGGATTATTCTCAGGCTTTAAGCTCTCATTCAGTTTCCCTTGCTTTCATGGGACTTACCACCCCTTCCTTCTTTCCAATTTCTTTCTTTTGTAATGCAAATGTCTGTCTCTAGTCTGTCCTACCACCCTATTGTGGAAGCACTTAACTTGGTTTCACAGGTTCCTAGCTGGAGAGGAATTCTGCCTCAGGATGAGTCTCATCCATATTGGATTTAGATGATATTGTTATGCCCAGAATTCGTGATCCCCAAAGACCAGGGAGCCGAGTCCGATGCAAAAGCAAAGAGCCTTTATTCGAGCTCGCAGGAGCTCAATCCCCTACTTGCACCGATGCAGCGGTGAGATGCCAGAGAGCGAGTTTTAAAAGCACAAAGGTTTTATAGGAATCTAGGGGCAGTTGGAGGGGTGATGGTTGTGGCCTTAGCCGATTGGCTGGGGAAGGGTCAGAGTCCCATTGCGCAGGTTGCCGGGCGTGGTTTGAACGGGAAGTTTAAACGGGTGAGTGGGAAGTTACTCAAGGGGAGGAGCTGTGGTGTGAGGTTTGAGCGGGAATTTCTTCCTGTGGTTTTCCCGGAAAGGGGGCCATGTCGGGGACATAGTCACTCAAGATGGAGGACACAGAACAAAATGGAGTCGGCCGGTCTAGGTCCACTCTTTCATTCCCCCCTTGTCATGTAGCTTGCGGACCCAATCATGGGACCGGCTGCATTTCTACTTTGTCCTCTTCTGTTATTAGGCCTTGTACTGAGCACGGAGGACCGTTAGTTGGATGGCCCCCATGCGGTCCCTGACAAACTAGACCAGCCTGTTGATGATACAGGGTCCGAGTGTTACTAGTAGGAGCAGGATGGCGAGGGGTCCGGCAAGGGCCGAGATGAGGGTAGTTAACCAGGGAGACCAGTTGAACAAAGACTCGTACCAGGACTGAGATTGTTCTCTCTCTAACTTTCGTTTTTGTAGCCCTTCCCTTATGAGGGCCATAGATTCTTTTACGACCCCCGAGTGATCAACATAGAAGCAACATTCTTCTCCTAGGGCTGCACATAGTCCTCCTTGCTGCATGAATAATAAGTCTAATCCCCTTCAGTTTTGGAGTACTACTTCTGATAAGGAAGTAAGGGATTCTTGTAAATGAGAAATTGATTTCTCAATTCTTTCTATGTCTAAGTCAATGGCTGCCCTTAGGGTTCTGTAGTTTTTGTCCTGGATGACGAGTGAGGATATTCCAGTCCCTGCCCCCGCTAATCCCAGTCCCAAGAGTGCAGCCAGAGTTAGGGTTGTAATAGGCTCTCTCTTACGTCGGGGGTTAGTAGAGCCTAACCTGTTAAGTATTTTTTTTCCCCGAATGGTACACTAGCTTGGGGATCAACTGCATGAGTATGCAGAAGCCTTCTTTCGAGGAGTTAAAGACTTAGGAGTGGACGCAGGGAGCAAGGCCACTGGAACAGGCCCACCATGCATTTTTGGGGGGGATACACTGTCTCCCTGGGGACTGTTAGGGTTTCATTACAGAGATGTGACTGCCCAGGGGGCACGTGGCCTATGCAAGTGCCCTGCCCTGTTACCGCCTGGAGGGTTAGTCTTGCAGTAGCCTGCTGCCATCTGCAGGAGCTAGAGTTGGAGGCTGTTGTATAATTGCCTTTAATGACAATACCTTCGTAATATGGGGGCCGGACATCTAGACAGAGCCAACAGGACTTGGTCAGGTTGGGCCTAGAAGTGTTTAGTACCTGGTATGCTCCGACAACCGTGCTCCACAGGAGGTCTGTATCAGATAGTAAGTTGTGACCCGGGGCAGGAGATGCGGGTGACCCTCTGGTAGGGACAGGGGATATGGAGGGCTGTGTGGCCAGGGCCTGGGTGTTTCTGGGCATGGCCGCCCGGGCGGGAGCAGGTCAGCGAACTAGTATTTGGTTGGGTCCTACCCTGTGGGGGACTGCTGGGCAAGGGGAGTCACTTGCATTCGGAGGGTAAATAATGTTCCCTTGTCCTTGGTTCCCAGCCTAACCCGGTCATATATCCTGAGTCCTCAGGTTTTTTCACTCTCCCATCCTGTTGTTTTTTTACCTTGGCTTGTAAAGGATATAACTATGGGATTACCACACCCCCAGGCATATGGCGGTCGGGGGCCACTGGGCCGCTTTACCACGATGAGATCTCTGGTGTGTGGTGGGGTCCACCAGATGTGCCCCGTCAAGACACATGACCAGGAGGCGCAAAAGTAGTCAGCCGCATCCCCGCATGTGCTTGAGCGAGAGTGGCCGGGGCAGACGTAGAAATAAAGGTTCTGCGCATGGAATCCAGGGGCATATGGTGACAAGGGGAGCAGAGTTTGGAGGTCTACGTAAAGTTCTGGGAACCAAGTGTCCTTGGGGTGGCTCTGGGAAGTCTGATTAAGTATCGTACCTGAGCTGGTGTCTATGATCTGCCAGGTGATGTTTTGGGGGGCGTGGGGACTCTCGGCAGCATGAGCAGTGACAAGCAGAGCTAACAGTTACCAATATTAGGTGGGTCAAATGTGTTGTAGCTTGAGCTTGAGCGGGTTGTGTTGGTCCCGATTGACAGCCCATTGTGTGACGAAGTCCTTCCAGATCGAGGAGGGGTCTGTTGGCCGAACGTGGGTGTGATGGACCCAGGTCGTGATGCTGTCTACTTTGAGAGCAGTGGGGGTTGTCAACACCACAATGTAGGGTCCCTTCCAGCACGGCTCGAGGGTCTCTCGGCAGTGCCTCTTGATGTAGACCCAGTCTCCCGGCCTGTACTGATGAGGTGTTGGAGTCAGGCCAGCCTCGTAGATGGCACGGAGACGCAGCCCTTCTGGAGCCCTCTCAAGGAAAGAAAAAGTTCTTGATCTTTAAATTCAACAAGAAGTTCAGCTCAAAGGTTGGGAATAATAGGGGATGGCCTGCCAAACATGATCTCGTAGGGAGTAAAACCCAAGGTGTAAGGAGTGTTCCTAACCCGGTAAAGGGCATACGGTAGGAGAGTCACCCAGTCCCCACCAGTCTCCATGGTTAATTTGGTAAGGGTCTCTTTTAGGGTTCTATTCATTCTTTCTACCTGTCCTGAGCTCTGGGGCCTATAAGCACAATGTAATTTCCAGTTTGCCCCCACAGCCTTGGCTACTGCCTGCGTTACCTTTGAGATAAAAGCTGGTCCACTGTCTGATCCTATCATGGCAGGAAAAAGAAACCTGGGTAAGATATCTTCTAGTAGCTTCTTAGCCACCGTCTGAGCCGTTTCATGCTTAGTTGGGTATGCCTCTACCCAGCCAGAGAAGGTGTTGGTAAATACTAAAAGATATTTATAACTATACTTTCCTGGTTTAACTTCAGTTTAGTCGACCTCCCATTGGGCTCCCGGTCTTGTGCCTCTGAGCCTGGTTCCTTTTTCATTTGATGTGGCTCTCGCGTTGGTGAGTTGGCAGGTTTTGCAGGCAGATACAACTTGCTCTATTTTGGTGTCCTGTTGGTGAATCTTGATTCTGGCATGTCGGATTAAGTCTTTTAATTTTCGGGCCCCCATGTGAGTAGACCAATGCATGTGCTCTAATACTGAGATTCCGAGCTGGTCTGGCAGCACGAGCTCCTTGTTAGGTGTATACCACCATCCCGTTATCTCCTGGGCCATGGGGAGTTTCTTGATCCGCTGTAACTCCTCCTGGGAGTATTTGGGCTGGTCTGGTAAAACTGGGTCTCCCGGGTCCGGTAGTTGTATGGTCATGGTGGGGACTGAAATAAGGGCTACTGCCTTGGCTGCCTGGTCAGCCTTTCGATTACCTTTAGCTACCGGGTTATCAGTTTTCTGGTGCCCTTGGCAATGGATAATGGTCAGCTTGGCAGGAAGCCATAAGGCTGTAAGCAGGTCAAGTATCTCCTGCTTATTTTTTATAGTCCGTCCTTCTGCCATCAGTAACGCCCTCTTCTGATAAATTGCCCCATGAATATGAGCTGTGGCAAACGCATAACGGCTGTCTGTGTAGATGTTAAGCCGTTTTCCAGCTCCCAGTGTCAGCGCCTTGGTGAGGGTGATGAGCTCTGCTCGCTGGGCTGACGTTCCGGAGGGTAGAACCTCCACCCATACAGTGTCCGTTTCGGTGACCACCGCTGCACCCGCATACCTGTGTCTGTCCCACACAAAGCTGCTGCCATCAGTGAACCAAGTAGCCTTGGCATCGGGGAGGGGCCAGTCGGTCAGATCTGTCCGGAATCCATGTACTTGCTCCAGGATCCCCGCACAGTCATGTAGTGGAGCATCTAGGTCAGGGTCGGGCGGCAGGGTTGCAGGATTGAGGGCCGCACTGGGGTGGAACCACACCCATGGAGTAGGGTTGAGTAGGAGGCTCTGGTAATGAGTCATATGTGTGTTATTCATCCATCTTTCAGGAGGCTGTTTCAGGACCCCTTCAATGGCGTGTAGGGTCGTGATCCAGATCTCCTGTCCTAGAGTCAGTTTGTCTGCGTCCTTGACTAGGAGTGCTGTCGCCGCAATAATTCTTAGGCATGGCGGCCAGCCGGCAGCCACTGGGTCTAGCTTCTTGGATAGGTAAGCCACCGGGCGGTTCCAGGGGCCTAAGGCTTGAGTTAGAACCCCTTTTGCTATTCCCTTGTGTTCGTCTACAAAGAGGTGGAAGGGCTTCGTAATGTCTGGCAGGCCCAGGGCTGGGGCACTTAGGAGGGCCTTTTTTAACTGATTAAAGGCAGTTTCTTCTTTTTCAGTCCATTCAAATGTTTTCCCCTCTTTGGTAGCTTCATATAGAGGCCTGGTGATCTCAGCAAAACCCGGAACCCAGAGGTGGCAGTAGCCAGCCGATCCTAGAAATGCCCTTACTTCCCTTTGGGAGGTGGGAGGAGGGATCTTCAGGACAGTTTCTTTTCTGGCATCTGATAACCGCCGCTGTCCGCCCTCCAGGATGTATCCCACGTAACTTACCCTCTCCCTGCATATCTGAGCCTTTTTCGCGGATGCCCGGTACCCCAAGGCCCCCAGGGGAGCCAGCAGGCCCCGGGTCCCTTGCTCACGGTCCTTGGCCATGTCCCCAGCAATCAGGATGTCATCTACGTACTGTAGGAGTACTTTCTGTACTCACCCAGGTCCTCGTGTAGTGCCTCATCGAACATGGTGGGCGAATTTTTGAACCCCTGAGGCAGCCATGTCTAGGTGAGAGGCCCGCTGTAGCCCTCCTCCAGATCATGCCACTCGAAGGTGAACAAGGGTTGGCTTTGGGGTGCCAGCGGCAGACTGAAGAAAGCGTCCTTTAAATCTAGTACAGTATGCCAGACCCTGGAGGGTGCCAAGGAGCTCAAGAGAGTATATGGGTTGGGAACAGTTGGGTGTATGTCCGTGACCCTCTTATTTACTTCCCAGAGGTCTTGTACCAGTCGACAGTCATTTGTGTGAGGTTTTTTGACCGGCAGTAGGAGGGTATTCCAGGCAGACTGGCAAGGAACTAGTACCCCTAGGCTTCATAGTCTCCAGATGTGTGGCTGGATCCCCTTCTGCGCCTCCTGAGACATGGGGTATTGTTTGATCCTTACCGGACCTTCTCCTGGCTTGAGCTCTACCAGGACCGGGGTCCTTTGAGCAGCTAGGGTCATTCCCCCTATCTCTGCCCAAACCGATGGCAATTCTTGTAGCTATCTGTCTATATTATCCTCTCTCGGGAGTGCCTCCCGGTGGAGGCGGTATTCATCCTCTAGTTTCATGGTCAGGACCTGGATGGGGTGGCCCTTGCCATTGGTGACCTGAGGCCCCCCTTGTCTGAAAGTTATCTGAGCTCCAATCTTGGTCAGTAAGTCCCGTCCTAACAGCAGGTAGGGGCATTCCGGTATTACCATAAAGGAGTGGGATACCCGTCCTGTCCCCAAATCTACTGTTCTTCGGGTAGTCCATGAATACTGGGTCGTACCAGTTGCCCCTTGTACCCAGGACTTCTTGCTGGCTAGCTTTCCTAGTGGGGTGCGGAGGACCAAATGTTGCGCTCTGGTGTCGACAAGGAAGTCAACATGGGTCGCCTCCACTTTAAGAGTTACCCTGGGCTCAGGGAGAGGATCCGAACCCCGACTTCCCTAATCACTCCGTTTATCTAGCTCTAAGACTTTTACTTGATCAGTCTTGCTTCCCTTCCCGCCGGCCTTTTTCGGACAATCTCGGGCCCAATGCCCTATCTCCTTGCAGTATGCGCACTGATCTTTCTGCAGCCTCTGCTTTCCCCCCACCTTGGTGGTTCCTTTACCTCCTCTTGAGTCGTCTGCCAGCTGCCAGAGATGGCGGTCTCGTTCCTTGGGGGAGTCAGCAGTGGTAGCTAGTAGTATTCTGGCCAGGTCTTGAGTCTGCTTACTGCTGGCAGCCGCCATGGCGCGAGCCTGCTTATCCTCAGGAGGCTCCCGGTTATTATATACCTTTTCGGCTACTACCAGTAAGTCCTGCAGACTTTTTTCTCCTAGTCTATCTATTTTCTGTAATTTTCTCCTAATGTCTATGGCCGATGGGTTTACAAAGGCCATGATAACAGCTGCCTTGCTTTCTGGAGCCTCTGGATCCATGGGGGTATAGGTACAGAATGCCTCCATGATCCGTTCTAAAAAGGCAGCTGGAGATTCATCTTTTTCCTGTTGCACATTTCCTACCTTGGCCAAACTAGTTGGCTTCCTAGCAGCCATTCAGAGACCCCCCCATTAGAGTCTGGCGGTAGACCTGGAGCCTCTCCTTACCTTCTGCCGTGTTGAAATCCCACTTGGGCCGAGTTAAGGGGAAGGAGGCATCTATCCGAGCCTGGTTGGTGGTGGGATTCCCGTCTGCGCCCGGAACTAGTTTTCGGGCTTCATTGAGGATTTTTTCTCTTTCCTCAGTCTTGAACAGGACCTGCAAAAGCTGCTGGCAATCGTCCCACGTGGGCTGATGGGTAAAAAGAACAGAGTCTAATAAATCAACAAGCCCTGCCGGTTTCTCAGATAACTTAGGATTCTGAGCTTTCCAATTGTAGAGGTCACTAGTGGCGAAAGGCCAATAGTGATGGGGCTGATTCCCCTCTGCGTCTGGGAGTCCAGTGGCTCGCAGGGGCAGAATAGTGGAGTTGGCGGCAGAGGCAGATTGCTCCCTCTGAGCCCTTTGTCTGGTAAAGGGCGGGCTTCCCACTGGAGCGTTTCCACCTCCCGCTCTTGGAACAGCGTCTGCCTCCCCCGGAGGGGGAGGATGGTGTTCTTCCAGCATCCTAGGGGGGTGATATGGGGGAGAAAAAATTAATTCTTCAGTCCCCCCTTGTAGGACAGGGTAGAGGGGTGCTGAAGGCTGGGTAAGACTTTTCTTGTTCTCCTTCTTCTCTGTCCCCTGCAAAGCAAGAATGGGTTTCTGCTCCGGAGGGCGTGGGGCTAGGAAGGGCTTAAGCCAAGAGGGTGGGTCTTCTACAAGGTCCTGCCAAGCGATAATGTAAGGGAGCTGATCAGGATGGCCCGTATTAGGCCGAGAGATGATACCCCTGACTTGGTGGATGGTAGGAAGATCGAAGGTTCCCTCTGGCGGCCATCCAACATTGAAAGCTGGCCACTTGCTAGAACAAAAAACCTGCCACCAACCCTTTCAGACTTCCACACTGAGGTTGTTAGCTCTTCCCCTGACATCCTTAAAGTGATCAATCGTAATACTTAGAGGAGTAGTCTGAGTCTGTCCCATAATGTCCGTTCAGTAAGTCCACAGAACAAAACAGAGAAACACAGAAACAAACAAACAGAGGGCCCATAGAAACAGTCTTCCAACTCCGTGGAAGCAAAACTGAAAGCTAGACGACGGCCTCACGCTGACCGGCGGGAGCGACCTGCCTCGTCTCAGACCTTTGAGGGGAATCCACGTCCCTCCAGAAGGGAGGATCGGAATGGCTTCTGAAACTCCCGGCCCGTGGTCCTCCAGTGCGTCCACTTAGGCCACTCCGGGCACTACCAGAATTTCAGAAATGAGCTCACACGGAAGAGACAGGGAATGAATAGACACTAACTGTGGCCAGTCAGGCTCTCCGGGTCAGGTGTCCCTCGGGGGTCTTGGGGATCCCGGATGAGCCCCCAAATGTTATGCCCAGAGTTCGTGATCCCCAAAGACCACCAGGGAGCTGAGTCCGATGCAAAAGCAAAGAGCCTTTATTCGAGCTAGCTGGAGCTCAATCCCCTACCTGCACTGACTCAGCGGTGAGATGCTGGAGAGTGAGTTTCAAAAGCACAAAGGTTTTATAGGAATCTAGGGGCAGTTGGTGGGGTGATGGTTGTGGTCTTAGCCGATTGGATGGGGAAGGGTCAGAGTCCCATTGCACAGGTTGCTGGGCATGGTTTGAACGGTAAGTTTGAACAGGTGATTGGGAAGTTACTCAAGGGGAGGAGGCGTGGTGTGAGGTTTGAGCAGGAATTTCTTCCTGCGGTTTTTCCCGGAAAGGGGGCCATGTCGGGGACATAGTCGCTCAAGATGGAGGACACAGAACAAAATGGAGTCGGCTGGTCTAGGTCCGTTCTTTCAATATTCGGATAAGACTTTGGACTTTAGACTTTATGCTGGAATGAGCTATAAGAACTTTGGGGCTGTTGGGATGAAATGAATGTATTTAGCAAGTGAGAGGGACACACATTTTGGGGGACCAGGGGTGGATGCAAGAAGGTGGATGTGTGCAGATCAGGAGGAGGGCTCTCATTAGATACTGAATCTACTAGCACCTTGATCTTGGACTTCCTCGACTCCAGAACTGTGAAATATAAGTGTTTGTCATCTAAGCCATGAAGTTTATGGCATTTTTGTTATAGCAGACTTACTTGCCTAAGACAACTGGTGAGAAGAAATTTGGGAGGAACTAAGAGATGCAGTTCAGGAAATATTTCTTGAGTATCTGCTATGTGCCAGTTATGGAGGGTTTGAAGAAGAATAATGCAGGTGTAGTCCTCAAAAGTTCCCACTAAATACATGAGGAAAAAAGTGGACTGAGAATCAGGTACTTGGGTTCTGGATTCAGATCTGCAAAAGGCCAACTGTGTGGATGACCTTAGACATGACATTGAACATAATTGGGTATTAGTTTCTTCATCTGTTGCATAATATTGTAAAAGGAAATTCTCCCATTTACAGCAGAGCTTGCCTAGGAGATAGCACACTGAATACTGTATTGTGCTCCTACTCTCCTAAATAGCTAAAGCTGTGAAAGAAACCATGAACTTTGCATGACCCACGTCAGCTAAAGCAAGATCCTTACAAGACCTATCTGAAGGTTTATTTTTTTCTGACTGCTGAAGTATGGGGCTTGTTTTAACCAATCATGTACAGAACTGTTGAATTATTACAGCCTGTTGAGAGGGGTTATTGTAATCTTCAGTGAGTATAACAATCATGAAACCCCTTCCTTACAATTAAAAACACCTCTTTTCCCCCTTAGTCTAGTGTGTTCCTTTGCCTGGAAATAAATAAATCAGCCAAATTGGTTTTGCTTTTTAACTATGATAGTCTTTTTTGACAACATCTTATATCTGAATCGTACTTTACCATTTACTAAGTCTCTTCCCACTTGAGAAGAATGGGATGTGATCAAACAGGACTGGCTTTTGAACCAAAGAGATTCTGGCTGTCACTGCCTAGCTACACCTCCTTGAATAAGTTATTATATCACTGAAGGTCCCAGCTGGAAACAGATGGCATTCTGAAATTGGGCAATTTAAGAGGCTTAATAAAGAGACTATTTATAAAAGTGTGAGAACATACCAGGAAACCACAGGAAGCAAGGAGCAGGGGTGGTTACTGGAACCCAGAACCAGAGAGAGTGGTGTGGAGAGACTACTTGGGAGGAGGAGGACGTGTGACCTTTGGTCCAAAGGGCCAGTTGGCCCAGAGTGACCTTACAGACAGAGGAAGGAATACCCTTACCTCACTCTCTTCTGTCCCACACGTGTGAAGAAGCAAATCAAAGACAACAATTATTTAACCTAAGTCTCATTATTCTCATTTGTGAAAGGGGAATAATATTTGTATCTCAGAGTTTCTATGAATTAAATGAGAACTTACATTATTTCATAGTAGACAAACTATGCACTCTATAATCATTCTCTTCCTTCATTTGATCTTCAAATCCTGAAGTAGACAGGATAGGTTTGATTAAATTTACTTTTAGAGGTGGAAAATGAGACTCAGAAGTTATGTGAATTTCCCAAGGTCTCATAGCTAGAAAAGTAGCAGACCTAGGAACAAAACTAAGATTTTTAACACATTCTCTAGGTTTCCTTCCACGGATTATGCTTGTGCCCCTACTCCCCTACTGCAGAAGGTTGCCACAGATGGTTTCTTCTCTCTGGAGCTGCTATACCTGGAGCTCCAGTAACTCTGCTGCTCAGAGAAAAATTTGACTCAGGAATTAGTGCCTAAGCCAAAAGAAGCAACCACTAGATCGGTTAGATAAAAAGGTGGCCAGGGTCACCTGGGTGGCTCAGTTGATTAAGTGTCCGGCTCTTTTTTTTTTTTTTTTTAATGTTTACTTATTTTAGAGAGAGAGAGAGAGAGAGAGAGAGAGAGAGAGAGAGAGAGAGACAGGATACAAGTGAGGGAGGGGCAGACTGAGAGAGAGTCACAGAATCTGAAGCAGGCTCCAGGCTCTGAGCTATCAGTACAGAGCCTGATGCAGTGCTCAAACTCAGGAACCACAAGATCGTGACCTGAGCTGAAGTCAGACACTCAGCTGACTGTGCACCCAGGTGCCCTAAGGGTCCAACTCTTGATTTCGGCTCAGGTCATGATCTCACAGTTTGTGAGTTGGGCTCTGTGCTGACAACGTGGAGCCTGCTTGGGATTCTCTCTCTCCCTCTCTCTGTCCCTCCCTCACTCATTATTATAAAAAAATAATAATAAAAGAAAGCCAAATGCCTCTAAAGTGACTAGGTATAAGACTTTGACCAAAATAGATTCTTCATATTGCATACTTGGCAATCCCCCTTGGATATCTATCAGATATACCCTGTATAGTTCATTAATGTCAGAATTCTTTTTTTTTTTGTTTGTACCTCTTAATCCTCTTCATCCATTTCATCCATCCCTTCACCAACCACCCTCTGGCAATCACCAGTTTGTTCTCTGTATTTAAGAGTGTTTTTGTTATTGTTGTTGTTGTTGTTGTTGTTGTTGATTTGTTCATTTGTTTTTTAGATTCCTCATGTAAATGAAATCATATGGTGTTTGTCTTTCTCTGACTTTATTTCACTTAGCATAATACCTTCTAGGTCCACCCATGTTGTTGCAAATGGCAAGATTTAATTCTTTTATATATGTATATACCACATCTTCTTTACTCCTCATTTATCAATAGACACTTGAATTGCTTCCGTTTCTTGGATGTTGCAAATAATGCTGCAATAAACATAGGGATACATCTTTTATTTTTTTAAATCTTATTCATTTATTTTGAGAAAGAGAGAGAGAGAGAAAGAGAGAGAGAGAGAGAGCGAGCAGGGGAGGGGCAGAGAGAGAGGGAGAGAGAGAATCCCAAGCAGGCTCCACAGTGTCAAGCATAGACTCTGACATGGGGATCTATACCATGAACCATGAGATCATGACCTGAGTCGAAATCAAGTTGAATGCTTAACCAAGGCCATCCAGGTGCCCCAGTTTTCATTTTTTTTTAAAGTAAGCTCTATACCCAATATGGGGCTTTAACTCACAACCCCAAGATCAAGAGTCACATGCTCTCCTGACTGAGCCAGCCAGGCACCCAATCTTCTGAAATTAGTGTTTTCATTTTTCTTGGGTATATACCCAGTAGTGGAATTACTGGATCATATGTTATTTCTATTTTTAATTTTCTGAGGAACCTCCATACCGTTTCCCACAGTGGTTGCACCAATTTACATTCCCACCAACAGTGCAAGAGGGTTCCCTTTTTTCCACATCCTTGCCAACACCTGTTATTTCTTATCTTTTTGATACAAGACAGGCCTTTGTGTGCCTGGCACTTTCTTACTATAGCTTAACTATTAGCTTAACTATTACCTTCTTAGAGAAGTTTCCTTTACTATCCAATCTAAATATTACTCCAGTGTAGTCTTTTCTTAGCACTCAAAACACACAGACTAAAATTATCTAGTTGACTTATTTATTATATGTCACCATACCAGAATGTAAGCTCCACGAAAGCGGGGCCCTTGTCTGGCTTGTTTATCCCTGTCTGTCTTGCACCTAGACAAAACCTGGCACATCACAGCCTCTTGATAAATTTTCTTTTTTTCAGGAAAAGATAGTGAATAGTGATAAACCAAATACAATCAGTTACTTTCTCTGGTAAGTATTTACTACGAGAAGCATACTGAGAAGGCATCAGAAGAGTAAAAGATGATTGCTTTTAAGAGATGACGAGATGACAGGTCACTGGAGCTGCTGATCTCTGAATAATAATGATCCATTATCCAGTTCCCCATAAAGTGAGAATATGTCCCAATCTTTGAAGTGTGGGGCACTAGAGGGACGAAGCAGCAGTTGAAGTTTCCAGGCCTTCCCCCTGTATCCTTTTGATGAACTCCATCACCTAAGGCAACGCCCCAAACGCAGAGGAGGGTATAAAGATAGATCTCCAAGAGATCTGAGCTACTAGCAGACTCCTGCAGATTTTGAAATTTCTTTAGTCTTCTATTTTATCTTAACATTTACATACATCTTGGGTTCAGTATCATAATATATCCATATTTATGTTAACATATGAATACTTTAAATTATTCCACCGCTTGTAAAGTCTTTGCTGCAAGGAAGCCAAGCTATCCTGGATCTTTACATTCTCCATGGCAATAGCACCTCAGGGATACATGTTTGCCGTCTGAGAAGTTCCCACATTCTCTTTCCTTTGCAGCCCAAGTTCTCCTTTAGCATAATTTATTTGTTTATCAATAAATATTTACTGAGCATCTACTATGTACTAGACCCAACAGGCCTGGGGATGTAACTCTGAACAAGATATGCACAATTCCTACCTGCATGAGAGTTATTGTTTAGGGGAGAAAGAACAGGGGAAAAAAAAAAAGAGTAAATTAAAATGTATTGTGGTAGCTGCTAAGATAAGGAAGGAAAATCAGGGTGCCAACAGAAATATAGAAACTGGCACCTAACCTCAAAATTGGTGATGAGGAGTGGTGCCTACGTGGCTCAGTTGGTTAAGCATTCTGACTCTTGGTTTCAGCTCAGGTCATGATCTCACAATTAGTGAGTTCGAGCCCCATGTTGGGCTCTGTGCTGATAGCTCAGAGCCTGCTTGGGATTCCTTCTCTCTCCCCCTCTCTTTGCCCCTCCCCCGCTCACTCTCTCTCTCTCAAAATAAATAAATAAACTTAAAAAAAACCACAACTGGTGACGAGGAATGATTTTCCAGAATGAAATAATCTGAAAAGTGAACAAGAGTTAGCCAGGTAAAGAATGGTGGAGTGCTCCTGGCTTGGCTTAGGCTGAGCTCTGGAGGCCTGAGAGAGCACAGAACTCAAACGAGCCAATTCAGTGTTAGTTTAGTGTGGCAGGAGAAAAGCTTGCAAAGGATAAAGAAGAGAGAGGGCTGGAGAGGTAATCGAGGCAGGACATGAGAGGGCGCTGCTAAAGGATTTCCATATTACTTAAATGGAATAGAAAGTCACTGAAAGTCATCTCAGGAAGAACTGGCTTATATCTATTTTTTATTATTATTACTATTATTATTATTATTTTTACTGTTTGTTTATTCTTGAGAGAGAGTGGGGAAGGGGCAGAGAGAGAAGGAGACAGAATCCGAAGCAGGCTCCAGGCTCGGAACCGTCAGCGCAGAGCCCGACATGGGGCTTAAACCCATGAACTGTGTGATCATGACCTGAGCTGAAGTCAAGACGCTGAGCCGACTGAGCCCCCCAGGTGCCCCTCGATTTTTTAAAAGCATCCTCCAGAAACCGCAGCTCTGTATCTGGGAAAGAACAAAGACCCTACTTACATTAGGGCAAGAGGTGTAATTGGCAAACCCAGCACCCCGAACTAACAGAACTGAGACACCATCTGAATCTTCTCCCCTCACCAGCCTCTCTCCTCCCAAAGTTCACACTAAGCCTCTTCGGGGCTAACCTCTGCCCTCTGCCCCTGACTCTGGACTCCCAGCTCCAGTCACTGGGGTCACGGCATGATTCCCTCAGGGAACAAATACTTTTCCAACCTGCCGCCACACCCAAGGCGCGTGTGATTTTTAGACGTTAACCAATTGTGGCCTTCTCTTGGGCATTCTTGACCTGATGTGCTAGCGAAGGCCACTATCAAGTCTTGCCCAATGGAAAGAGGGAGCCAGGGAAAGATGTGAGGAGGTTTGGGGCAGCTTAGTGATTAGTGAGGGGGAAGAGAATACAATTATTGAGGTTTTCAACTCCCTTGGTCATTCGCTGAGAAACTCTTTGCCTGAGTTTTTCCATGGGTCAGGCGGAGACGAAGCTACGAAGCTACGGTCAAGGCTCTCAGGGGTAGAGCTTTTAGGGCTTTTCTAGGGAGTGCCGAGCACTTGGGTAACCGCAGGGGCTAAGCCAGAGACTAAGCCTGCATAACCCTCGACAAACCGGTACCTGCTGGGAGTATTATCTACAGCTGCCAGATATTTGCAGCGAATGTTCCTTTTTTTTTTTTTTTTTTTTTTGATAAGAAGCTGGCACGCCGCCCGTGTGGCATCGAGAGCACAAGGACTGCATATTCCCTCTCGGCTCTTTTTCTTACAACGCCGCCCGTCTCTCGCTCTTTCTGAACTTTGGGGCTAAGTTTTTGTCAGGGCTACCCGCGGGCGGACTTAACGACTGGAAACGAACCAAACCAAACCAAAACGATGACACACGGCTTCCCTACTCCTTAAGGTTGTTTTTTTTTTTTTTTTTTTTTCCGGTCGGGGGGTGAATGTCATTACCGAGCAAGCCGAGCGCCCGGGCTGGGGTGAGAGGGCTCGCCACGAATGTTTACAAGCACATAGCCACCGGCACACGGCACAGGCTGAGAGGACGCGCGAGCATTTCCTTTTCCTGTCTCCATGTGACTCGGGAACGCGGGGCAAGACATTTAAAACCAGGACCAGGGCAGAGGGAGAGGGTGTTAGCTCTTCCGCGCCAGCTCCCTTCAGTGCCGCTGCCTTGTAGGATTTGTAAACGGGAGAGGGCAGCGGCTTCCAAAGTCGCTACGGCGTCCCTTCTCCAAGTTCGTCCTCTCGGTTTCCCTTCCCGGCTCCTAAACCACAATTTCTTTCTTTTCGTAACATTCTTGGCTTTTTCCTTACCTCGGCTTGTAAGAAAAGTCCTTTGCGCCACTCCCCTCCGAGCTCCACAGGAAAGCCCTCAGGTGCTCACAGTCCAGTCTCAGTTTTGGTCAGTCATTAAGGAGTCTTAGCAGGTGGAAACTCTAGGAGAGAACCGAGGACACGCGCGCGCCTCAGCCCTCTACGCGGGGGGGCAAATTCCGGGCCCGGAGCGTGGACGGCCTGGCGCGCCGCGGCCCCTTTAAGAGCAGGCCACGCCCCTCCCCTCCTCCCGGCGCGGCCGGCGGTCGGTGGCGGCCGCTACGGTGCTGACAAGATGGCGGCTGGCGGGGCTGTCGCTGCGGCGCCGGAGTGCCGGCTTCTGCCCTACGCGCTACACAAGTGGAGCTCCTTCTCCTCTACTTACCTTCCCGAGTAAGTGCCGAGCCTTGGGCTCGTGTTGCCCTGCTCTTCGGCATTAGCACGGCGGGGCCAGGGGGGCAGTGGAGGGCAGCCGAGCCGAGAGGCCCAGGCGGGGCCTGCTGAGGGGGACGCTTGGCCTCCCGAGTCTCAGTCCAGCCGCGGAGAGCTTTGCCCTCCCCACCCCCCTGTCTCAGGGAGGGGCTAGGGTCGGGAGAGCGAGGTCCGGGGGGGAAGGGGCGACGTGTACCCCGCGCGGATCCGGAGCGCGTAGGACAACGGGGAACCCGGTGATGTTTTGCCCGGGATTTGGGGGTTGAGGGAGGCTTGGGGGGCGGCTGGCTCAGGGAATTGGGGCAGGAACCGGAGCTTTCGGGGTCCCGACGGGTAGCAAACGGGTGAAGGAGGCTATGGTCGTCGGAGCTGGCCGGAGACGGGGGACGGCTCAGCCGATTGCTGCCGGGACAAAGTGTAAAGCTGAGAAGAGGAGTGATTGTTCCTGGGGGAGGGGGGGGGGGTCATTAAAAGTGGTTAGCTCCAGAAGAGTGGTAAAAGTCACGGAAGGCTGAAAAGTTGTGGGATCCGTGTGAATCCTTGCAAGTGGGGAGGGTTTGTAGGATTTGCCGAGGGTTGTCCTTTCTGGCTGGTGTTTCTGAAAAAGGTAGGGAGTGGGCTGGGACATTACAGAAGAGTTCCATTATGTTATGGCTCGGAACATGGATTTGTACAAACACAGACCAACTTCCCAGCCCAGAAACTCAAATATAGACATAAAAGTCTGGACTTTTAATCAGTTTGACTTCCAGCACTGGCTTGGTCTGGGTCGCCGATTCGGGGTTGAAAAGAGTTCCATTGCATTACTACTTGTGTATTTTTTGGTAGCAAATTCCTTCTGAAATGCTGAAAGTACTTTCGTACAGTATTTACTTATCTTTAGCTTATCTTCGAGAGAAGGGACATGTAAGTCCAATTTTACATGCAGATGGAGAAACTGGCTTAGTAAAGTTTGAAGATCTGTGTGCAGACGGGGAAGAAAAGTACTAGCTGTCCCCTGGAACATCATTTCACGAGTCCAAGAATGCTTTTATGGACAAAACAAGTCACAAATAATTTATCGTTTATGTTACTGGACAAAAGTAGATCTGTGAAGCATACTCAGAGTTTTTTTTCATCTGTATTTTAAAAACTCTTAACATTTTCTCAACGTTGATTTCAGTCAAGAATCTGCAAATGGGTCTGTGACTTAGAAGAATGTAACGCTCTTAACTCCCATTCACCAGGTCAAGGGTTGGCAGTCAGGCCTTCAGTAGGATTTGCTTCAGTGAAGGGTGCCAAGTGACTTGTGGTCAGATCTCGCCTGTGTGGCCTATTGATGGCTACTGCGTGGCTGTGTCCCTGATTGATGTTGGACTCCCAGCTTTTCATTTGAGAATGAGCCAGGTAAACAGCCCTCAGCTGGAGTTGAAATGTGGCCCTTGGTGCTTGACTTCTGATTTTTTGAGGCTAACAAAGTCTTGAATCTGAAGAAAATTAGCATTTTTCTCTGCCCCAGCTTAGGAACACAGGCAGTAAGGAATTGGGGTGGCATCGTTTGATTTAATAACTTCAGAGAAGTTTTTTAAAAACAGAAATTTTCCTGGTCTTGAATTAGGCTACTTCCAGGATTTTACTCCTTAAGTTTGTGATATAGGGGCAGGACTTGCATATCACAAGTCCCTTCAGAGTTCTGAATAAAAAAGGAAGAGTACAGTTCACGCAGGAAATGGTTTAGGGGGATGGCAACTTTACTCTGACTTACGCCTCATTATCCTTGCCCAAGATTTGAACCGGATAGAATACTAGTTGTGGTTAAAAGGCAGCTGTTTGAAATTGTGGAGAAATCTGTTGTTATAATTCTCTCAAATATGTTCATATATTAGTACTTAATGCATATTTAATTTTCAGACGCTTTCATTTACAATGTCTTATTTAATCCTTAACGATATTCTGCTGTTTTATGCAGAACAGTTTTTATTTTAAAGCACTAATCTATTAAAATACAGTAATTGGAGCTTTTTTCTTTGACTATTATAATTTGACTATTATGGAGTTTGAGTTTGAGAATTTTGTGTCTGCTGAATTGGTGTGGGCCATGCCTAAATTGTAAAACTCTTTTGGTACTGAGCAATTAGCAAGTAAGGATGGTATAGCTTTGTATAATATGAAGTGTAAGAAAGAGAATTGACCTCCTTTACCTTTGCCCTAAAATTCTCTTTAACAGCAGTTGCTGTATCTTTATTGGCAGTGACCGTCATGTTAGGTATCTCCTAAAAACGTCTAATTTTAAGTAAAGCCATTTGTTGTAGACAGTAGACAAACAATATTTGGGTGGCAAACATTTACTGATTACAAGTCGTAGACCTAGACATTTGGAGGGGAGAATAATAAAACAATAATAACAATGGGAAACACTGAAACTGTGTGCCTTCCATAAGCTAGGCTCCCTTATGAACACTTTAAATGTATTCACTCATTTAATTCTCACACAGCTGTATGAAGAATTTACATTTTCCAGATGAGGAACCAGACATGGAGAAGTTAAAATTTGCCTCAGGTCACACAGCTAGCTGAGGTCATGATTTGAACCTAGTCAGTCTCGATTCAGGTTCCATAGCCTTAATAGTGCTGTTCTGCTTGTGCCCAAAGGTAGAGAGAGGAATTCAAAGATTGGAAAGAGTTCTTATATTAAAGGCATTTAAAGTTTTGTTGTGTAAAAACATGTGAAGTCATAAAAAAAAAAAAAGGAAAAGTTCAGATATCTGTTTTCTTCCTAAGGAATTAGAATTTTTGTTCCTTCTCCTAAAGGCAGAAAAAAACCACATTTTTTCTTTATAACCCTTTTAGATTTATTAAGACCTTAAAAATATTAAAGCAGATCTAGTTATACATGTACATTTTTATTTTGAAACTAACGAAGTGGCCTTTTGTTTTGCAAAGCTCTTAAATTTGCCATAGTTTACATTTTTCTGAAATTTATATTTGGATATTAAGAGAAATACATTTTAATAATTTTTAGATTTACATGAGTTTATATTTAAGAATATTTTATAAATTGCTAATCTCTATACTCAAATGTTTCTTTTTAAAAATAATTGAAAAAAATTTTTTTTTAATTTATTTTGAGAGAGAGAGCAAGGAGGGGAGAGGCAGAGAGAGAGAGGGACAGAGAGAATCCTGAGCAGGCTTCGTGCTGTCAGCACAGAGTCTAACGCAGGGCTCAATTTCATGAACTATGAGATCATGACCTGAGCTGAAAGCAAGAGTTGGACGCTTAACCGACTGAACCGCCCAGGCGCCCCATATACTCAACTGTTTCTTGACGTAGCTAACCAATAGTGATAATAATTGCACTTTATTGAGCACTTATTATATACAAGATGATTTTTCTACATAGTTTTACTTAATCCTTAGAACAAACCAGCAAGATGAATTTTGTTATTTTTGCAGGTGAGGAAACTGAGGTCCATACAGGTTAGGTAACTTGCCATGTTGAACATAATAGTTTTCAAAAGGTTTAGCAAGTTCTCTGACTTAAAAGTTATTGCACGTGCTTCTTTCTAGTAACAACTACTTATTAAGTACCTTCTATTCTTTGGGCACTATGCTTAGCACTTAGTGTGTCTTTTTTGATTTAGTCTTCACAAACACTTTACAGTAAATATTATTCTGTGTTACAGAATAGGGAAACTGAAGTTCAGACAGGTAAACTAACTTGCCCAAGTCCAAGAGTTGAAAGGATAGGAGATAGTATTCTGATCTTGGGCCTTCTGACTTCTGTTACCAAAGCTGCTTCAATACTTTGCAGGACTATAGTACATTCACAATTGTGAATACAATTAAGAAGTGCTGTGCTATAAGGTTAGAGAAAGAGAACAATAGTTAGCTATATTTTCTCTTGACCTTTAAGGCTTTAATGTATTACTATAAAAACGGGGAGGACCTTTAAAAGTTTTTTTATACATTAGGTAATTTCATTGATATGGAATTATTCTGGTTTACATGTTATTGAAAGACTTGAATAGCTTAAGTAGTAAAATTTGATACATTTTAAGTGTGGTCACCTTTTTTTCCTATTAGTCTTCTTTATTAATATCAAATAATTAAAGATCATTGTGCATAATGAACTTGAGAATCTGTTACAATCCCATAGTCTCCTGCAAACCCACGAATGTAAATCACTAGTTTGGAGGTATTCCACTTCTTGGAGACTGGAAACTGTCATGTTCTTCCTTTCTCTCCTTTCCCTTTCCCTAAACCGAAATTAGACACTGGCCTGGCTTAGGAACTTTATTGGCCACTGAAAGTTCTGATATTTTCAGTCTGATAATCTTAGAACTTTGGAAAAATAAAGATAAGCCAGGATAGAAGAAAGGAACCTGAGGTGGATGAAGGACTAGAGACTGAAAGGATCCTGGAACTGGATCTTTGTGACTTTTAGAAAGTTAATGATTCTTCTCTGAGCATCATCAGTTTCCTTTTATGTAGAAATAGTTTTTATTTTGATCAAATTCTAAGGAGGTTTTATATTGTTATTTTTTTCCAGGTAGGTAGTTGTCTCTATCATTTGCATTAACTTCTAGGTAAATATAGTAGGTTTTGAATAAACTATTTTGGAGCCTGATACAGGGACTTTGTGATATTTCACATGTAGATAAGATACGTTTCAGCTGTTTGTGGCGATCTGACTGCTGTATTTCAGTCGTTCAAAAATCATCCTTGGGGAGTGGCTGGCTGGTTCACTTGGTGGAGCGTGTGACTGTTGATCTCGGGGTTGTGAGTTCCAGCTTTGGGTGTAGAGATTACTTAACAATAAAATCTTAAATTATCTTTGGAAATATGAGAGATTTCTAGATTTTAATTTTAGAGATGTTGATATTAATACCTAAGAGTGGCTCTTTGTATTTACTTTGGTTTTTGGCACCTCATGAATCTGTAGCATGAGTGTTTCATCAGTTCTGAAAAAAATTTTGATATTCTTCAAATATTGTTTCTGCCCCATTCTTTTTCTCCTTCCCTCTGTGACTCCAGTGTAATCTATATTCTACTTTTTGTCATGTTCTCTATGTCTCTAATGCTTTTTCTTGTCTTTTCTATCTTTTTTTTGGGGGGGGGGTCTCCTTATTCCATTCTGGATAGGTTTTCCTTGCCTGTGTTCCTGTTTACCAGTTCTCTATTCAGCTTTGTCCAGTTTGCTTTTAACCCCATCTATATTTCTTGATTTCAGCTATAATATTTTTAGTGCTAGAATTTTTTTTTTAAATGTTTATTTTTGAGAGAGAGCGAGAAAAAGAGAAAACTGCTCTTGCTCACATGAGTTGAGGAGGGGCAGAGAGAGAGTGAGACAGAGAATCTGAAGCAGGCTCTGGGCTGTCAGTGCAAAGCCTGACATGGAACTTGATCCCACAAACTATGAGATCGTGACCCTAGCTAAAGTTGGACCCTCAACTGACTGAGCCACCCAGGTGCCACAGTGTTAGAATTTTTATTTGATTCTCTCTTTCTCTCTTAATAGAGTCTCTTTTTTTTTTTTTTTTGGTGAAAATATCCATATTGTCACCTATTTTCTTGAACATATCAATCAAGTTATTTAAAGTCTATGTCTGAAGACTCTAATATCTGGATCACCTGTACATTGATTTCTGTTTTTTTTCCCTTTTTGGTTAAGTATCTTGTTTGATAATATACTAATTATTATTATATGTAACTATATATAGTCCTATGTTATATGTTATATAATTATTGTTACTGCTATCATCACCACCATTTTGGGGGGTAATTTTTGGTTAAATACCAGACATTACAGAATTTTAGATACAGGTACAAATTACAGTTGTGTACCTAATGATATATTTCTCTAGAGGAGATTCACCTGTCTTATGGCAGGCAGGTGGAATAGAGGCACATCGCCTCAATTGGACCTCCAGTCAAGAACTGAACAGACTTGGGCGCCTCAGTGGCTCAGTCGGTTAAGCGTCGACTTCGGCTTGGGTCATGATCTCACCGCTCGTGGGTTTGGGCCCCACGTCAGGCTCCGTGCTGACAGTGCGGGGCCTGAAGCCCACTTTGAGTTCTGTGTTTCCCTCTCTCTCCACCCCTCCCCCACTCATGCTCTGTCTCTGTCTCTCTCTCTCAAAAATAAACATTAAAATTTAAAAAAATAAAATAAAAAGAATGCGCTTGAAGCTGGGTTTTTGGTTTTGTAAACCTCTAGTTTGCCTAACTTTGGTAGTCCTCCCAGCTGAGAGACTGGTTGTTTCTAAGGCCTCTTCTGCTTGTCTCTGCAGCAGCGTGAGAATCCTAAAAGCTCCTCTTTGCTTTTCAGTTGCTTTCTGTGGACTTTTTAGCCTCTGCTCTGTGTATACAGTTCAAGACTTGACAGGTGCCTCAAGGGGGAAATCAGTACACAGGGTCTGGCTTGTTCTTGTGTGCCTCTTTTCACTATGGGATCTTGACCTGTTCTTTTAGTTGCTGTCCTTTCCCAGCTCCTTTCCCTGTGCCGTTAAAGAAATAGGAGGAATGCCCTGTGTAGAATGTGACGTTCCCTTTAATGAATTCTGTGGGATCTCAAGTCCTAGGTGCCTCAGAAAGTGTCTGATACCTTAAGAATGTTTTTTCTATTTTGTACAGCTCTTCTAGTTTTAAGAGGGAATGTTGATCTGCTACAGGCTATTATTATATCCAGAAGGAGAAATCTTTCTGTGTTTAGTTCTTATGGAATAGATTGTTGTATCTTGTAGGCTTATGAATTCCTCATGATTCTTTTAATGTACTAACTTAACCTTTGAGCTCCAGAATTTTTTTGCCAAGTGTTCTCCTTCACTTTGCCTTTTGACATCTTAACTGCTTGTTCCTAATACCTGATGGGAAAAATTATGAAATATAAATAACATTATTTGTTAGCAGTTGCTTTAAGTTGTTTTTGACTAAGTTAAAATGAGATTTATTCTTGGTTTTGTTGGTGATGTATAAGTCTTTTTTTGAGACTTAATTGTTCGTGAAGTCCAGAAACTGAGTTTTTTTAATGTTTTGAGAGAGCACAAACAAGGGAGGGGCAGAGAGAGGAAGACAGAGGATCCGAAGTAGTCTCTGTGCTGACAGCAGTGAGCCCGATGTGGGGCTTGAACTCATCGAACCGTGAGATCATGACCTGAACTGGAGTTGGACATTCAACCGAGTGAGCCACGCAGGTGCTCCCAGAAATTGAGAGTTTAATCTTTGTCATAAGCAAATAGTTATTTCCTTTCCTATAATGTACTTTTTGTATTATCTACCTTTTTATTAGAACTTTAATGACAAAAAACAACTTTCTTGAGAATCTTACATTTATGTGAAGACATTATTTAGAAGGAGGATACTATGGTCTAATGTAAATTTTTTGGTTTGTAAATATTGTTAGTATTTAATATTTTTTAAATATCCTTGTTACTTTAGTATGACTTATTTATTGTCATCACCTGTATATTTGTTCTTAAGGCATGCTGTTTTGTATAAACAGAAATGCTAACTTATTTCAGGCATCCTTGGATAATGTCCCCTTTCCCCTTCCTCTCATTATCCCCTTTCTTCCCTTTTCCCTTTTGATTTAAGTAATTGGATCAGAAGAGCCTTAATCTAACTCCTACTTATTCTTCATCTGTCAGCTAAAATGTCACTTTCTCAGGAAACCCTGTCTCACCTCCATTCCCCCCAGTAAGTGTGGCACCCTTTCCTTTGCCCCAGCAGTTAAATGTTTTTATACAAATGTATACCTTTCTCATATATCACTTTATACAGTTTATAACTATGCATTTATTTTTGTGATTTCTTGATTAATAGCTATCCCCTTAACTTGACCACAGTATCATAGGGACTATGGACTTTTTTCCCCCTCATCATTGTAGGCCAGCATAATGTTTATTAAATGAATAAATGACTGAATTAACTAGGCATTTTGGCTACTTTTCTGTCTTTTTTTTTTTTAACTTTTTTAAAATGTGTATTTAGTTTTGAGAGAGAGAGAGGGAAAAAGGGAGCAGGGGAAGGACAGAGAGAGAAGGAGACACAGAATCTGAAGCAGGCTCCAGGCTCCGAGCTGTCAGCACAGAGCTCAACATGAAGCTCGAACCCATTAACTGTGAGATCATGACCTGAGCCGAAGTCGGACGCTTAACTGACTGAGCCACCCAGGCACCCCTACTTTTCTCTCTTTAATGCAATAAAAAAAATTTTTTTTTTAAGTTTATTTACTTTGAGAGTGAGCACAAGTGGGAGTGGAGCAGATACAAGGAGCGACAGAATCAGCTCACAGCCCCATGCAGGGCTTGAACTCGTGAACCGTGAGATAGTGACCTGACTAGAGATCAAGAGTCAGACACCTAACTGACTGAGCCACCCAGGTGCCCCACTTTAATGCAGTTTTAATCTGGAGCTAGAGGGAGTCATATACTGGCTATGTTCGAAATCCCACATAATTAGTAATATTTAAATCCATGCTATGAATTTTCATGGTTCCCATAGCTTTTGACAATTTCTGAGAATATTTTAAGTGAAACTGGTTGAGTGAGAGATGTTATATTTGGAAGGACTTGAATAATAGAAAACTTCTTATCCTGGAGTTTTAAAAAGTTTGTATTAAGTTATTTATAATTCTTATAGTCAATATTTCTAATGAGACCTTGAGAACTTTAAAGCTGAGTTTATTACAACCAATAATGAAGCAACAGAAAGGGAAATCAAGGAATCAATCCCATTTACAGTTGCATCAAAACCCATAAAATACCTAGGAATAAACCTAGACAAAGAGGTGAAAAATCTATACCCTGAAAACCATAAAAAGCTTATGAAAGAAATTGAAGACACAAAAAAATGGAAAAATATTTCATGCTTCTAGATTGGAAGAACAAATATTGTTAAAATGTCAATACTATCCAAAGCAATCTACATATTCAATGCAATCCCTATCAAAATAACATCAGCATTCCTCACTGAGCTAGAACAACAATCCTAAAATTTGTGTGGAACCAGGAAAGACCTTGAATAGCCAAAGCAATTCTGAAAAAGAAAACTAAAACTGGAGGCATCACAATCCCGGACTTCAAGCTGTATTACATAATTGTAATCATCAAGAGAGTATGGCACAAAAATATACACTTAGATCAGTGGAACAGAATAGAGAACCCAGAAATGGACCCACAAACATATGGCCAACTAATCTTTGACAAAACAGGAAAGAATATCCAATGGAATAAAGACAGTCCCTTTAGCAAATTGTGTTGGGAAAACTGGAGTGACATGCGGAAAAATGAACCTGGACTACTTTCTTACACCATTCACAAAAATAAACTCAAAATGGATGAAATACCTAGACGTAAGACAGGAAGCCATCAAAATCCTAGAGGAGAAAACAGGCATAAACCTCTTTGACCTTGGCCGCGCATCTTCTTACTCAACATGGCTCCAGAGGCAAGGGAAACAAAAGCAAAAGTGAACTATTGGGACCTCATCAAAGTAAAAACCTTCTGCACGGTGAAAGAAACAATCAGCAAAAGTAAAAGGAAACCAGCATAATGGGAGAAGATATTTGCAAACAGCATATCAGATAAAGGAATAGTATCCAAAATCTATAAAGAACTTGTCAAACTCAACACCCAAAAAACAAATAATCCAGTGAAGAAATGGGCAAAAGACATGAATAGACAATTTTCCAAGGAAGGCATCCAGATGGCTAACACACACACGAAAAAATAATATCACTCATCATCAGGGAAATACAAATTAAAACCACAGTGAGATACCACCTGACACCTGTCAGAATGACTAACATTAACAACTCAGGCAACAACAGATGTTGGCAGGGATGCAGAGAAAGAGGATCTCTTTTGCACTGCTGGTGGGAATGCAAGCTGGTGCAGCCACTCTGGAAAACAGTATGGAGGTTCCTCAAAAAGTTAAAAATAGAACTACCCTACAACCCAGCAGTTGCACTACTTGGTATGTATCCAAGGGATACAGGTGTGCTTTTTCCGAAGGGGCACATGCACCCCAATGTTTATAGCAGCACTATCAACAATAGCCAAAGTATGGAAAGAGCCCAAATGTTCATCGACAGATGAATGGATAAAGAAGATGTGGTGTATATATATACAATGGAATATATTTAGTTTTTGATTACTCGGCAGTCAAAAAGAACAAAATCTTGCCATTTGCAGCAACGTGGATGGAACTAGAGGGTATTGTGCTAAGCGAAATTAGTCAGAGAAAGACAAATATCATATGACTTCACTCATGTGGAATTTAAGATACAAAACAGATGAACATGATGGAAGGGAAGCAAAAATAATACAAAAATAGAGGGACAAAATATAAGAGACTCTTAAATATAGAGAACAAACGGAGGGTTGCTGGAGGGGTTGTGGGTGAGGGGATGGGCTCAATGGGTAAGGGGCATTAAGGAGGACCCTTGTTGGGATGAGCACTGGGTGTTATACATAGGGGATGAATCACTGAAATCTCCTGAAATCATTGTTGCACTATATGCTAACTTGGATGTAAATTAAAAAAAATAAATAAAATTTTTAAAAATTAATAAGAGGAAACGGTATGTGGGATATAAGGGAAGTTGGTGCTATCTTCACAATTTCTCTGTGAATCTAAAGATATTGTGAATTAAAAGGTTATTAAAAGCAAAAAATTGGGGTTTACTACAGAATTTGATTTGCCTAATAGTTTTTAATAGTTTTAGAGTATCTTATCTATATTTTGATTAATTTTAGGATGGTGTCATTTAATTCCTTGAATATAAGTATTTGTTGACTTTTTTTTTATATAACAGTGTTTTTGGTTTGGAAGCTCACATTCCATACACTTTGACCATTTAAAGTGTATAATTTAATATCTTTTACTATGTTCACAGATATGTATGACTATTACTGTAGTCAATTTTAGAACATTTCTATAGTCTCAAAAAGAAAACTGTACTGTTAGCCATTAACTGCTTACTCTGCCATTTCTAGGCACTAAACTAATTTCTGTATCTATAGGTTTGCTTATTCCAGGCATTTCGTGTAAATGAAATCATATAATAATGTAGTCTTGCGATCGGTTTTTTTCACTTAGCATATTGTTTTTAAAGCTCATCCGTTTTGTAGCAAGTATCAGTACCTCATCCTTTTTATGGCTGATAATCTATTCTGTTTATACACCACATTTTGTTTATCCATCCATTAGTAGATGGACATTTGGGTTGCATATCAGTTTTTAGCTACTATGAATAATGCTGCCATAAACCTTTGTTTACAAGTTTTTGTATAGTATCTTTTTATTTCTTTTGGGTAAATGCCTAAGATTAGAATTTCTGGGTTATGGTAACCAGGTTTAACTGAGCGATTACCAGTAAACATAGGGGTGCATGTATCCCTTTGAATTAATGTTTTCATAATCTTTGAATGAATACCCAATAATGTGATTACTGGATTGTAGGGTAGATCTGTTTTGAATTTTTTGAGGAATGTTCATATTATTTTCCACAGTGGCTACACCAGTTTGCATTTCTACCAACAGAGCAGGAGTGTTCCTGTTTCACCGTATCCTTGTCAACACTTGTTTCTTGTGTTTTTGATTTTACCCATTCTGACAGGTGTAAGGTGATATCTCATTGTAGTTTTGATTTGCATTTCCTGATGATGAGTGATGGTGAGCCTTTTTTCATGTGTCTGTTGGCCATCTGGATGTCTTTAGAGAAATGTCTGTTCTTGTCTTTCCATTTTTAAATTGGATTATTTGTTTTTGGGGTGTTGAGTTATATCAGTTCTTTATACATTTTGGGTACTAACCCTTTGTGGGATATGTCGTTTGCAAATATATTCTCACATTCAGCAGGTTGTCTTAGTTTTGTTGGATGTTTCCTTTGCTGTGCAGAAAGAAGCTTTTTATTTTCATGCAGTCTTAATACTTTATTTTTGCTTTTGTTTCCCTTGCCCCAGGATAGACATACTATGCCAGAGAAATTACTGCCTATGCTCTCTCCTAGGATTTTTATGGTTTCAGGTCTTACATTTAATCCATTTTGAAGTTTTGTTTGTTTGTTTTTTGAGAGAGAGAGAGAGAGAGCGAGCGAGCATGAGTCAGGAAGGGGCAGAGAGAGAGGGAGACAGAGGATACGAAGCAGGTTCCATGCTGTCAGTGCAGAGTCTGATGCTGGGCTTGATCTCACGAGATCATGACCTGAGCCAAAGTTGGATGCTTAACTGACTGAGCCACCCAGTCACCCCGTTTTGAGTGTATTTTTGTGTATGTTGTAAAAAAGTGGTTTGGTTTCATTCTTTTGCATGTAGCTGTCCAGTTTTCCTCACACCATTTGTTGAAGAGACTGTCTTTTTCCTATTGCATATTCTTGCCTCTATGTTGAAGATTAATGACTATGTAATTGTAGGTCAATTTCTGGGCTTTCTATTCTGTTCCTTTGATTATCTTCCTTTATTATTGTTTACAATATATGTTATGGATTGGCTCCATATCTTCATTTCTTAAGATACCTACCCAGCTGTCACAGTATGCATACATCGAGAAATACATATATACTTTTCTGAGCAGTTAGTGGTGGGGATGTGAGTTGAAAGTTGGTATGTTTTTTTTCTTTTTTTTTTTTTTTTTAACGTTTTATTTTATTTTTGAGACAGAGAGAGAGTATGAACAGGGGAGGGGCAGAGAGAGAGGGAGACACAGAATCTGAAACAGGCTCCAGGCTCTGAGCTGTCAGCACAGAGCCCGACGCGAGGCTCGAGCTCACGGACCGTGAGATCATGACCTGAGCCGAAGTCGGACGCTTAACCGACCGAGCCACCCAGGCCCCCCTGGTATGTTTTTTTTTCTAAAATTTATATGGTTTGCTTACATTTGAAATACTGAGTGGGAGATATTTATGAAAGTTGTTTATGAAGTCTTTCTTTAAACAAATGGAGGCATAGATTTTAAAAGAGCTGAAAATAACTTTTATTGACAAAATGGTTTCTTACAGAACATAGAGGCAATTTCAGATAATCGGAAAATTCATACATCTAGGTCTGAAGGTTTAAGCTTTGACATCTATATAATGTCCATTTTGTATAATCTAAAATGCCACAGTAGGTGACAGGTTAAAGAAAAACTGGTTATTATTTATATGTTTTTTGCTGCATTGTGGTATTCAAATTGCTATTATGGCTTTTCACATTTTTGGCTGTCTTACCATAAGTTATTGGTGCCTGTTAACTCCTGGGTAATAGCCAGACCTATTTGAAGGTATAAGAGAAGAATCTTTGTTGGTGAGCTATCTATATACATACAGTAGCACAAACGATACATATTGAAGGTAACAAAAGCTAAGTTTAGATGTATGATAAAAGCAGTAAATGTTACAGAAATCAGAAGTGAAATTCAGGGGATGGAGCTGTTACTGTTGGCCAGGGCTTGAGGAGAGACTTCTTGGAAGAGGTAAATGAGCTGTGCCTGCCTTTGTGTACAGATATAACTTATTATCCTTCAAATTTGTTGAATGCAGCAATTTATCCTTACTCTCATGCATATTCAAGAACTTCTATTTGGGAAATTGTGTTAGCATTTGGAATTTGTCTGGTTACTGTAGTGTATCAGAACCAGGGAGGTGCTTGGAGATAGACTTTTGTCAAATAGTTGTGCTTTACAGGATGCTTGATGCAGGCTGGGTCATTGGTCAGATACTTCTTCCTTAGATATTACATGTGTGTACTGGTATCCTTGCCCATATTTCTGTCCAAAGCCACCACTTTTTAATGCGTTAAGTAAGTCTTTTTATTTTTTGTTCAGATTTATTTCATAGTTACAGTATTACGAAAGAGTTTACTTACTGAAGGTAGCTCAGCTAATAGTGTTCCCCTATTTGTCATCTTCCCCTTTCACATCTTCCCCCTTTTTTCTGTATTTGTCAGTGAACTCTTCTTTATTTATACTTCCTTTATGATTCTCTGTGTTAGGAGATATAAGCATGCATTTATTGCAGATGCGTTTAGGAGACTATGAAAAAAATTAGTGTAATGAAAACAAAACTCTTTGAATGTTATCTCATTCTTTTAAGGATGTTAAGATAATCTGAATTTTTTATGGTACTCTAACCTGCTTTTCCAGGGTATTTAGGACAGTGCTTATTTTTATATTTATCTAAAATATAATGCATGGGGGCGCCTGGGTGGCTCAATCGGTTAAGTGTCCGACTTCAGCTCAGGTCACGATCTCATGGTCCGTGAGTTTGAGCCCCGCGTCAGGCTCTGTGCTGATGGCTCAGAGCCTGGAGCCTGCTTCCGATTCTGTGTCTCCCTTTCTCTCTGCCCCTCCCGTTCATGCTCTGTCTCTCTCTGTCTCAAAAATAAATAAAAACGTTAAAAAAAAATAAAAAAAAAATATAATGCATGGATTGCAAATTAATCCTCTAACAAATACACAATGATATTGATAGTGATGTGTTGCTCTGAGATTTACTGAGTTTAATAGAACAGTTTTTTTGGGCACCTGGTGGCTCAGTTGGTTGAGCGTCCAACTTTGGCTCAGGTCATGATCTCACAGTTCGTGAGTTCGAGCCCCACGTCAGTCTCTGTGCTGACAGATCAGAGCCTGTAGCCTGCCTCGGATTCTGTATCTCCCCCTCTCTCTGCTCCTTCCCTGCTCACATACTGTCTCTCTCTCTCTCTCAAAAATAAATAAAGATTTTAAAAAAATTAAAAAACAGTTCTTTGAGGTGTTCTTGAATTATGCGCTCTTAGGATGCCATTATAATATAAGCTCTAGAATATTTTTTAACTCTGGAGATAAAATGCTTCAGATATAAAGACATATTAAAAAAACAGGGCAAAAAAACTCCCCATTTTTTTTTGTCACACACGCACACTCACATTTTATGCTTATGCATATGGAAAAACTGCAAGGACATTTACCAGAGTCTTAATAGTGATTATGCCTGGATTGTAGTAATTGGGTTTGTTTTATTTTTTTAATGCCTTTTCTTTGGGTGTTGCGCAAAGTTTCAAATTTTATTTCATTTTAGCAAATAAGTATTACTTTTAAACAAAAAGAAATAGAGGTTGTGTGTATGTATGATTTGTTTGATTATAAACACAAGTTACAAAGGGTCCTGTATCCCACGTTACGCTTTGAAATTTGATGTTTTGGAAAGTTAGGAGCCATCAAAGGATTTTAAGTAGAGAACTGATGTGAGTGAAGTCTGTGTTTTATAATTTAACAATTTAAACATTCTTAAAACCCGGCAGTTTTAATGTTTAGTAGCTAATTTGAACAGCAGTCTTCAGAGTGTGGTGTGCTCATCCCTGGGAGTACAGACTTTCCAAGGGGGTACAATAGGCACAAATCGTTCTAAGGGATTCAGTTTCCTGACTCTTCTTATTCTTGTGTATCCATTCTTAAAAATTGAACTGCCAGAGAACTTGCCTGTGGTTTAGGGCGTTGCTACTCAAAAGCATGATCAGTTCCATCTTATTCTAGCAGTGATATTCATCTATATACACATGAAATAATTGTTAACAAATTTGGCCTGTGTCTTTGAGAATCATTTCTAATAGCATTTTACTCGATATTTAATCATCTGTCAAATTTTGTAATATATTTACGTTGTTTTGGTCAATAATGTACTTATAATATTGATAATAGTATCCAAGATAAATTTTTATTTTTTGGTTTTTATTTAAAAAAATTTTTTTTAACATTTATTCATTTTTGAAAGACAGAGAGAGACAGAGTGTGAATGGGGAAGGGACAGAGAGGGAGACACAGAATTTGAAGCAGACTCTAGGCTCCAAGCTGTCAGCACAGAGCCCAATGCGGGGCTCGAACTCACAGACTGCAAGATCATGACCTGAGCTGGAGTCGGCTGCTTAACCGACTGAGCCACCCAGATGCCCCATCCAAGATAAATTTTTAAAATTATTTAGAAACTCATGTTAAAAAACAAAAAAAGCTTAATTTTAATTTACATCCTCTTTTTCCACAGAAGTCATAAAGACCCTCCAACATAAAAGAACATTACATTAGTTAAAATTCTGTGAGGTTGGGACCACCTGGGTGGCTCAGCGGGTTAAGCATCCAACTCTTGATCTCATCTCAGCGTCGTGAGTTCAAGCTCTGTGTTGTGCTCCATGCACACAAAAAAATTCTGTGGGGGAAATTTATGGAAAAACAAGAATAATATAAATTTTAGACTATGTGGGAAGAGTCTATATGTTTTAAAATTTTTTTTTTTTCAACGTTTATTTATTTTTGGGACAGAGAGAGACAGAGCATGAACGGGGGAGGGGCAGAGAGAGAGGGAGACACAGAATCGGAAACAGGCTCCAGGCTCCGAGCCGTCAGCCCAGAGCCTGACGCGGGGCTCGAACTCGCGGACCGCGACATCGTGACCTGGCTGAAGTCGGACGCTTAACCGACTGCGCCACCCAGGCGCCCCAAGTCTATATGTTTTAAAAAATAGATGAGGGTATTTTTGTTCTATTGATATTTTTGGAAACAAATATCACAGCTTTATTAAAAATGACAATATTTAGAGTACATTAGAATTGCAACTTCTGTAGTCATTGTAAGCTATGAAAAATTTTGTTTGCCAATTTAAAAATGGTGAGGATATGCATAGATTTTCACAATTATTTTAGGGAGTATTTGAGCAAAAAAGCTTGAGCACTGTTAATGTATAGCAGTAGAGCCTGGTCTTGTTTGCACATTCACATTACTTGGTGAGCTTTTAAAAGTCCTGATGCCTCCGGTTTGGAAAATCTATTCTTTTGGGCCCGGGTCCAAAATACTAGAGTTACCATGAAGCTCCCACAAAAATGATAATTTTTTTAATTGATAATTTTTTTACATTTATGTACAGACACATCTATTTTTTCTATAGTTACATAAATATAAAAAGATTTGAAATCTAGAACAAAAATAAAAAGATAAGGAAAATATTAGGGAAAAATTGAGATGTGAAAGCTACTCTTGATCCAGAAGGTCCATGTTCTCATTTTCATGTCACACGGCTTAATGTACAGATGATGCTTTTTGACCAGGATGCAGAATTTGGTAAGTGGGACATAGGTTGGATTTCAGCTTTTGCTCCTCAGTGGGATTTTCTTGTGCAAAGTACAACCAGTACAACAATATCTAGCAGCCCCATGACTTCTACCTAGTAGTAAATGGAGAAAGATGTCAGGAAAAATAGGGAAGGAAGAAATTTTTAAAAAAGAGGAAAATTTTGAGCCGAAGTAAGATTTATGTTATTAGTTTGAAAAGGCCTGCTAAATATCAAGACAGAAAAAAGTACCCACACGTAGTATACATTCTGATGTAGAAGGTTGGTGCTAGAGAAGTTAGTTACTCACATCACTCGTGAGCTTTGGGGAAGCCACATACACTGCGGGAGCAGGATGCTGGAGAAGCATCTGTACTGCAGGATGTAAGTTCTGGGCAATCACACTTGAATGAGGAAACAGAAACCCCCCTTACTTCCTGAAGAGGAAGCAAAAACACCACTTCCTGAGATGACTCTCCTGCCTCCTCTACTGACAGAACTTAACATTGTGCCAGCTGGCAAAGGAAAAATACTAAAGAGCCCAAATTCATTTTAGAGAGTAGGCAAAAAGGTGAATTTAGAGGTGGGGGGATCAATAAATCCATAGTTGACACACCTGTGCTTTAGCATTTGATGTGATCATTAGACTGTTTTATCAGCATCTCATTTATGTTTAAGCTGGTTAAGCCTACTTAGTATTTGAAGTTTTATTCTTTTGGATTACCTGATGATTCTCATTATCATTCAGTTGAATTAATATTGCTAGTAGGCTTTTGTATTTTCATTTTCCATCCATTATAAAACAATAGGAGAGAAACAATGAAATGTCTTAAAAATTGCAAAAATGGGCCCTGAACTATAAAGATAGCAGAGCTTGGGAAACAAATGTTGCCTGGCAAGTGGGTCATGTTAGAATGTGGCGTGTTGGCTGGCACAGTAACTGTAAGTTTATCAGCTGATGAACATTGTGAATTTGATAAAGGAAAGGCTGAGAGCTCTCAGTATAGGATATGTAAATGTGAGTCGTCTGAAAAGTTGAATGAGAAAAGTTGATTATCTGTAATAAACTTGTTTTTAAAGTTATGTCATTAAACTGCTCACATTCCATATAATTAAAAAGTTAGAAAAGCACTTCAGATTTATTTTCTGTACTATAGTGATCTATAATGTGACTTGCCATATGACGTATCTTAATCTTTGAGGAGAGCATTAAAACCAAACAGCCCTGGGGCACCTGGGTGGCGCAGTCGGTTAAGCGTCCGACTTCAGCCAGGTCACGATCTCGCGGTCCGTGAGTTCGAGCCCCGCGTCAGGCTCTGGGCTGATGGCTCAGAGCCTGGAGCCTGTTTCCGGTTCTGTGTCTCCCTCTCTCTCTGCCCCTCCCCCGTTCATGCTCTGTCTCTCTCTGTCCCAAAAATAAATAAACGTTGGAAAAAAAAAAATTAAATAAAAAAAAACAACAACAACAACAAAAAAAAAACCAAATAGCCCTGAGCCTTGTCCAGCTATTAATTACGTTATTAGTTCTGAATTTATTTGTGAATTTTACATGAATAGACAAGTAGAACTGAACTTTTAAAAGACTAGTATACAATTACAGTCTTATTAATCAGTGACACACTTTGAAAAGTTCATATGGGTATAGAGATGTTGGTAGAATTTTTACTCTGAAAGTGATACAAAAACAAGATACACAAATTTTATGGAGGGTGGTATCCATTGTGGTAATATTTGGTCTATAATGCTTTTGAATTTTTTAGTTTTAAGAGTAAATACATATTTTTAATATTTGTAGAGCCTCTGGAGTGTATCTGAGGAATAGAATTTGAAAAATACTGTGCCTTGGTCAAAGATACCTGTTACAGGGATAAGGGGAGAATTCCCATAAAATGAACAGATTTAGATTAATTAATATTGTTTTGACTATTCACCATTAGTACAATTTTTTTTTAATGTTTATTTATTTTTGAGAGAGGGAGAGACAGCACGGAAGCAAGGGAGGGGCAAAGAGAGAGGGAGACACAATCGGAAGCAGGCTTCAGGCTCTGAGCTGTCAGTGCAGAGCCCGACAGGGGGCTCGAACCCATCAACTGTGAGATCGTGACCTGAGCCGAAGTTGGATGCTCAACTGACTGAGCCACCCAGGTGCCCCAACCATTAGTACAATTTACATTACTTCATTAATCTAGGAAAAAAGTTAGATCTAATACAAAGGAAAAACATGAAAAAATCAAAACAGTATAGTATAGAGGGAACACTGAACAAGGACAGCCGACTTGGGCTCTTATTTCAGTTCTGCCAGCAATTAGGAATTTGGTATCAGTTACTTAGTTTCTCCAGCCTTTTATTTATTTTCAGAGAAAATAAGAGGATTAGATACTTAAGGTTTTTTTTGGCCCAGGAAAGGAAAGACTTGATATTACAGAACGGTTTTTTAAATAAGTGCCCTCCTCACACATAGAGTAACTTCAAACAAGCAAGCTAAATTCTTGCCCAGCAAGATATTTTGAGAACTTGATTTAGTCAGAAGATGATAGTGATTGTTTCTGTAAAATTATTTTCATATAATGAAGCCTTTGAGGGTGCTTGGAAACCGTTTGGTATCTTAAATCTTTTTCCTCTGTGGATGTATTGTTATTTTGTGTGAGGTTTGAAGAATGTGCATATTAAACAGCAGTATACTTTTCCTAGATCATGTCTAACTTAAATGGTCTTTGCTTTAGGTAGAAAGGGGCAATTCTTAATTGTGAAATATGTTCTGAAGGGCCAATTGTTAAATTTTGGAAAAGATTGATGATTCAAGCATTTTGAGATATTTAGCAAATGAGGACTATTTTTATGTGAATATTTGAGTAGATTTTTCTGGTTGTGGTGTTTTTTTGTTTTTGTTTTTTGTTGTTGTTGTTCTGTTTTTTGGTTTTTTTGAGACACCAAACCACTAACTTTCCAGTTTGATTTTTGGCTAATGAGTTTCCTGTTTTGCCATTCTTCTATGTGAGAATGTTTGTTTATTTTGTTGTCATTCTGTTTTCCCAGTCGTTGCTACGCTTCATTTGTGTGGAGTGTGTGAGTCAGTGTGTGTTCCCAAAGTGCTTTGAATCCTTAGAAATAATTACTACAGGTGCAAACATTTTGAAGTGTTTGATAATAATAAGCTGACTTGTGTTTTGTTCTGTATGATGATAAGCAGATGGCCTACTATTTGCTGGGCCATTGACATCCTGTAATTCTCAACAGTAACTCTTCAAAGTGAGGTATCAGTTTACAAATGCAAAAACTGAGGCCAATAAGAGTATAACAGCTTCAGGTTATTTATGAAGAAATAGGCATTAGAGCTGAGTTTAGAATCTACATTTTTATAAATCCAGTCATAGTTTCTGCATGATTAGAATACATTAACAATGTGAAACAATTTTAAATTTCATTTAGTCTTAATATAAGTTTTTTGTTAATGGAAGTGATATCGTTTTATGTACATTTTACACTTAAGCATTATGAAATTTATCTGCATTTAATTTCCTCTTTTTGTCTCTCAGTGGGAGAGATCATTTTAGATTTGTTCTTTCATGTATACTTTGGGTCCTATTCTGATTTTGTTCATTCACTTATCTTTTCTCTACTTGGTTATGAACCATTTGATTCCTTCTCCTGCCTCCCATTCAGAGCCCATCAGACCAACTTGCACTAGTCTTTAAAAATCTTTGCCTTTACCTTACATCTTACATTTATCTGCTTCTCAGCATAGGTAAATTCCTGAGAGTTTTGTGTATTTGCTGTCACACTCACTTATTCTTCCAAAAAACCTTTCAGTGAACATTTTCCAAACATACCCAGCAGTACAGTAAGATGAATATAAATGTTGCCACCTTCAACAACATCAGCATTTTGCCAGACTTTTTTTTCTTAAATCTGTTGCACCCACTTCTTTTTCTTGTATATTTTAAGATAAATATAATTATGCCATTTCATTCTTAAGTATTTCTTTTAATTTGCATCAAGCACATTGTGTAAGTTATTGATTGCTCCATATCAAATTATTACAAATTAGCAGCTTCAAACTATACATATTTATTATTTCACAGCTTATAAGGGTCAGGATTTTATTTAAAAAAAAAATTTTTTTTTCAACGTTTATTTATTTTTGGGACAGAGAGAGACAGAGCATGAACGGGGGAGGAGCAGAGAGAGAGGGAGACACAGAATCAGAAACAGGCTCCAGGCTCTGAGCCATCAGCCTAGAGCCCGACGCGGGGCTCGAACTCAAGGACCGCGAGATCGTGACCTGGCTGAAGTCGGACGCTTAACCGACTGCGCCACCCAGGCGCCCCAAGGGTCAGGATTTTAGACATAGCTTATATATAGTTTATGCTTCAGGTCTCTTACAAGTCAAGGTGTTCACCAGAGCTGGGGTTTCATGTATAGTATTTAGTGGAAAAGAATCTGCTTCCAAGCTCATATATTCGTTGGTAGGATTTAGTTTCTTTTTTTTAAAAAAAAATTTTTTTTTCAACGTTTATTTATTTTTGGGACAGAGAGAGACAGAGCATGAACGGGGGAGGGGCAGAGAGAGAGGGAGACACAGAATCGGAAACAGGTTCCAGTCTCTGAGCCATCAGCCCAGAGCCTGACGCGGGGCTCGAACTCACGGACCGTGAGATCGTGACCTGGCTGAAGTCGGACGCTTAACCGACTGCGCCACCCAGGCGCCCCAGGATTTAGTTTCTTGAAAGCTGTTGGCCAAGGCTGCCCTTAGTTCATTGCTCTGAGGGCCTCTCTAACATGGTGTTTTGCTTCATCAGAGCCAGTCTTTTAGAGTTGGTGTTCCCAGTTTCATTGTTGGAGGAGGAGATGTGTGTCTCCCGACCCCTAACACTAAGCAATTCTCAGACACCCACAGGGTGTCACAGAATTCAACTCAATTGTCACACTGTCTATCTGGATATAGTATAAGATTCCATAGGCTCATGGTTCAGTCCTACAAGACTGTCCTCCAGCTCCCATTTCAGAAACCAGTCAAAAACTCAGGCTGTACTTTGTTACCCAGCTGCAGAAATCAGAGGTTTCAGTGACCTCCTCTTTAGGTTCAATTAATTTTCTTTAGAGTGACTCATGTAATTTAGGAATACACTTGCATTTACCAGTTTATTAAAGGATATGATAAAAGGTGTAAATCAACAGCTGGATGGAGGTACATCAGACAGGGTTTGGAGAAAGGGCAGGGAGCTTCCATACCCTGTTCAGACGAGCCATTTTCCCTAATCTCCAGGTGTTTGCCAGCCTGGAAGCTCTCTGAAATCAGTCCTTTTAGGTTTTTTATGGAGGCTTCATTGGATAGTGTTAACGGATTAAGCCATTGGCCATTGGCTGATTTAATCTCCAGCCCCTCTCCCATAGAAGTGATGGTACAGTAGGACTGAAAGTTCCAACCCTGTAACCACATAGTTGGTCCTCCTGGCAACCAGCCATAGCCCTTGGATGGGGTCCCAGAGTCGCCTTCATTAACATAACAAAAGACACATTTTGCTCTCATCTCTGGAAATTCTGAGTTTCAGGAGCGCTCTGTATGAAGATCAGATAACTTTTGGGAATATATTTTCATCATCTGAATGTCCAAATGTATATTTCTTATAAATCACAATATTGCAGCCAGTAGAGGGAGAGAGTAGGGAGAGAATATGCTAGCAGGCAGAAGTCACAGTTTTATGTAGTCTAGTTTCAGAAATGATATCCGATTACCTTTACTGTACTCTGTGGGTAGAAGTAAGTTACTAGAGATTACTAACTAGGAAGTAGGGATTATTTGGGAGCATCCTTGAATTTCTCTGCCAGAGACTATAAATAACCACAATGCCATTATTTTACCTAGCAAATTTATCAGTAATTCCTTAATAATATCTAATCCATATTCCATTTTCTGTTTCTTAAAAAATGTCTTTCTATAGTTTGATTTAAAATTTTTTAATGTTTATTTTTGAGAGAGAGAGAGAGAGAGAGAGAGAGAGAGAGTGTGTGTGTGTGTGTGTGTGTGTGTGTGAATGGGGGAGGGGCAGAGAGCAAGGGAGACACAGGATCTGAAACAGGCATCAGGCTCTGATCTGTCATCACAGAGCCCAGTGTGGGCTTGAACTCAGGAGTGGCCAAGATCATGACCTAGGTGGAAGTCAGACACTTAACTGACTGAGCCACCCACGCACCCCTCTTTCTACAGTTTGAACAAGATCTAAAAACTCATTGTATGTGTTGTTGTGTTTCTTTAAAATTCTTTTCTTCAGGAATAGTCTTCCATCCTATGGGCACCTGAGTAGCTCCGTCGGTTGAGCATCTGACTCTTAATTTTGGCTCAGGCTATGATCTCAGTTTTGCGGATCGAGCCCTGCGACAGGCTCCGTGCTGAGTGTGGAGCCTAAGATTCTCTCTCTGTCTCCTTTTGCCCCTCTTCCCTGCTTGTGTGCACGTGTTCTCTCTCTCTCTCTCAAAAATAAAGAATAGTCTTCCATCCTTCTGCTACTTTTCTTTCATCCACTGATTTGCTGAATAAACTAGGTTATTTGCCCTAAAGAGGCTACCACATTCTGGCTGTGTCCATTTACTTTTTTGTAGTGGCGTTTGACTGATTCCTCTGTCATACTTTGTATACATAGGAAGTTAGATGGAAAGACTTATTTAGATTTTGGATTGATTTTTTTTTTTTTTAATGTTTATTTTTGAGAGCCAGAGCGTGAGTGGGGAGGGGCAGGAGAGAGGGAGACACAGAATCCAAAGCAGGCTCCAGGCACTGAGCTGTTAGAGGGGCTCGAGCTCATGAACTGTGAGATCATGACTGGAGCCAAAGTTGGATGCTTAACCAACTGAGACACCCAGGTGCCCCTGGATCAATTTTTGTAAAATTTTTTTTAATGTTTATTTATTTGTGAGAGAGAGAGAGAGAGAGCAGTGAGTGGGGGAGGGGCAGAGAGCCAGGGAGACAGAATCCAAAACAGGCTCCAGGCTCTGACCTGTCAGCACAGAGCCCGACCAGGGGCTTGAACTCGGGAACTGTGAGATCATGACTGGAGCTGAAGTGGGACACTTAACCAACTGAGCCACCCAGATGCCCCTGGATCAATTTTTAAAAAAAAAAACTATTCCCTAGGAGGTGCCAGGTACTTTGCATTGTTTCACTTCAGGAGATAAACAAAGTCTGGGAGTGACAGACAACTTGATTCCTTAAGTGTAAAATTTCCGATCCACCTTTCATTAATGGTTTCAATATCCCAAGATAACCATTGTTAGAATAAGCTATTTTATTAAAGTTACCAGAATTGGATTTTTAAAAAATCCTGTCACTTTTTAAATATTCATTAGCTGGAATATTTTTAATAGAATTCTCTCTCATCCATTATAGCTTTTGGGTTACTCTGAAATACAGTTTTCTTGGAAACACAAGATAAATATTTCTTTTAGTGACTAACTTCCAGAGTGGTGAGTTGGTATTATGAGTTGGTATCTAATATTTTTGTTTTTAAAAAGAAAAGCATTTTTTTAACTTTAGGTTTTTTATATATTCATTGTGTTTTTTAAAGTGTCCATAGTCCTGGGGCGCCTGGGTGGCGCAGTCGGTTAAGCGTCCGACTTCAGCCAGGTCACGATCTCACGGTCCGTGAGTTCGAGCCCCGCGTCAGGCTCTGGGCTGATGGCTCAGAGACTGGAACCTGTTTCCGATTCTGTGTCTCCCTCTCTCTCTGCCCCTCCCCCGTTCATGCTCTGTCTCTCTCTGTCCCAAAAATAAATAAACGTTGAAAAAAAATTTTTTTTAAAGTGTCCGTAGTCCTTTTGATGCCAGATTGTTCCATATTTGGCAAGTGGGAACCCCTTCAGGCTTGCTCCTATGTTCCTTTGACTTGACCTCAACAGTCTTTACTTATTTTGTTGCTTTTTTTTGGCATGGCGAAATGCCCTTTATCTATCATGCCTTGATGAAGGAATGATGTTTGCTGTTTACAGTTGGAAACTAGGAATGCCTGTTGCTCCTGGATTGTCATTTCTTTTAGATCCTTTTAGGGGACACAGCTAGGAAATATTTATATATATTTATTTATATATATATATTTATTAATATATATATTTATTTATATATAAAAGAAAAAAATATCTTGAGTTCCTACTGCTATTTCCAGTTCAAATTTGATTTATGGGATTGTAACTTCTACGATTTTAAAATTCTATTTTTTTTTCCTTAGGCCATCTCTTCTATTTTGAGTCTTTCAATCTATGAACATGATCTGTCTTTCCATTTATTTAAGTTGTCTTTGATTTTTTTTTCACCAGCATTTTTTAATTTTTTTTTTCACCAGCAGTTTGTGGTGAAGTTCTTTTGAAGTTTATTTATTTTGAGAGAGAGAGAAAGCATGGGAGGGACAGAGCGAGGGAGAGAGAGAGAATCCCAAGCAGGGCTTGAACTACTGAACCGTGAGATCATGATCTGAGCTGAAATCAAGAGTTGAATGCTTAACAGACTGAGCCACCCAGACGCCCCCAACATTTTGTAGTTTTCAGGATACAAATCTTCCTGTATGTGTTTTGTTATATTTATTTCATTTCTTTTGAAGCAATTATAAATGGTTTTGTGTCTTTAATTTTGGCATCCACTTACTCATTGTTAGTATATAGAAACGTGGTTGACTGTTGTGTGTTGGTACTGTATCTTGCAACACTGCTGAACTCTCTAGTTCTAGGAGGTTTTGGGGGGGTGGGGAGGGGGTGGTTTCCATGTAGATAAATTATGTGTCTGCAAACAGGGAAAATGTCATTTTCTTTTTTGGAAGTCATATTTTTATTAGGTTGGAGGTGTTAGGTTTCCTTTTTTTCTCTGGATTTTGAATTATATTTAGGGAGTGTATTCTCATTGTTTGGTTGTAAATCATTTTACATATGTTTTCTTTTACTACTTCTATGTTTTTATATTTTCTGATCCTCTTGGAATTTAACGTGGTAAACAGTGTGAGGTACAAATCTAATTACGTTGTTTCTAAATAGCTATGCTATTTATTGTTGCAACATAATTTATTATAAATTTCATGTTTTCCCCTACTGATTTGTGATGCTACCTTGATCATTTATTAAATTTTATAAATTTTTATTTCAGTACTTTCTATTTTGTTTCCAAGTATCTGTTCATTTGTAAATCCCCCACTGTTTTAATCATAGACACTTCATAGTATGCTTTAACTCTGGTAGGGTCGATTTCTCCCTTATTGCTCTTATGCTTTTTTTTTCCCTCAGAGTTTTTGAGCTGGTTTAATTTTTTTATAGAAAATTATCTATGTGAATGATATCACCTTAGTGTCTAGTTTTAAGGAAATAACTTGTTCTTATTTTTTGGTGTAATTAACTTTATAAATGTAGAGAGAATTGACATCTTGATGATGAGTCTATGTAGGGACATGGTATGCCTGCATTTTTTCAGGCTTATGTGTCTTTCAGAGTTGTTTTAAATTTTTTCTCTTAGGGTTTGTACATTTCTTTTTAAAGCTTGTGCCACCTATTTTACTTTGTTCTGTTGCTGTTGTAATTGGGATATTTTCTTCCATTATGTCTTCTAACTACTTTTTGCTTTAATGTGTGAAGGCTTTTTCTTTATTTTAACTTGATATTTTTTTCAAAACTGTTTCAAATTCTCTTTGTAGTATTTTTTTCCATCAGTTCTTTGGTGTTTTTTACATATATAATCTTACCTGCAAACAGTTTTTCATTTTCCTTTCTAATATGTGTGCTATAATTGCTTTCTCTTTTTTTAAATTATAGACTTTATTTTTAGAGCACTGTTAGATTTACAGAAATGTTGAGCAGATAGTACAGAGCGTTCGCATGTATTCCTCAACAGTTTCTCCTATTATTTACATATTAGTATGATATATGTATTGCACTTAATGAACATTGATATCTTATTACTGGCTATAGTCTATAGTTTATTCAGATTTTCTTAGTTTTTACCTAATGTCCTTTTTCTGTTCCAGGATCTTATCCAGGATACCACATTACATTTAATTGTCATGTTTCCTAGGCTCCTCTTAGTGGTTATAATTTATCAGACTTTGTTTTTGATGACTTTGACAGTTTGAGGAGTACGGGGCCAGGTTTATTGTAGGGTGCCTCTCTGTTGGAATTTGTATGATTCCCCTCCCCCCCCCCCCTTATGATTATAAGACAGGGATTTTGGGGGTTTGGGAGCAAGATCAGAGAGATAAAGTGTCATTTTCATCGCCTTAGGTCAAGGGCGCATATTATTAGTATGATTTTTCACTGTTGATTTTGTCCTTGATCACTTGGCTGAGGCAGTGTTTGTCAGGTGTCTCCCTGTCAAGTTACTCATTTTCCCTCTTTCCATACTGTACTCTTAGGAGAAAGTTACTATGCACATTCCACAGATAGAGCCCACACATAGAGTAAGGAATTATACTCTTTTCCTTTATAGTAGGATAGCTGCATAATCTATTCAGAATTATTCTGCATGGGATTTTCTCCCCATATGTGGTTTGTTGTTTATTTCTCTTAATGGTGTCTTTTGCAGAGCAGAAGTTTTTGATTTTAACTTTAGTCCTAACCACATATAAAAAATTCCTCTTCAAAGATTTCCCTTATTGCCATCAGTGTAAATTACATTTAGCAGGATTTTATACTCTTAGAAGAAACAGTCTCCAGTAAAAACTAAGAAGATTTTGATTTAAAAAAATCTGACTTAACCAGTTTTTTCTTTCATGGATTTTGCTTTTAGCGTTATATTTAAAAAGCCACTGTCATACCCAAGTCACCTAAATTTTCTCCTGTTATCTTCTAAGAGTTTTATAGTTTTGTGTTTCACTGATTTTTGCTTTTAATTATTTATCTTCTCTGCTTGCTTTATGCTTAAATTGCTCTTTTCTGCAGTTGCCAAGGGTGGAAGCTTAGGAGCTTGATTTTAGATCTTTCCTAATATGTGCTTTCAGTGCTGTAAGTTTCCCTCTAAGCTTTGCTTTGGTTGCATCACAGAAACGTTGATGTTTTATTTTTATTTTTATTTACTTTGATATATTAAAAAATTAATATTGAGATTTGACCCATGTATTATTTAGAAGTATGTTGTTTACTCCAGATATTTTGGGATTTTCCACCTGTCTTTCTGTTACTGATTTCTAGTTTAATTCCATTGTGGTCTGAGAGAGCATTCTTTGTATGATTTTCTGTTCTTTTACATTTATTAACATGTGTTTTACGGTTTTATGGAGAATGTGTATTCTGCTGTGTTGAAAAAAAAAAATTCTATAAATGTTAATTAGATCCAGTTAGATGGTGCTGTTTAATTCAACTGTATCCTTACTGAGTTTCTGCCTGCTGGATCTGTCAATTACTGATAGAGGGATATTAATGTCTTCAGTCATAATAGTGGATTTGTCTATTTCTTTTTGTGATTCTGTCAGTTTTTCCCTCAACTATTTTGACACTCATTTTTGGGTGCAGACACATTAAAGATTGTTATGTCTTCTTGGAGAATTGACACTTTTTTCATTATGTAATGCCCTCCCTTATCTGTGATACTTTTCCTTGTTCTTCAGTCTTTTGCCTGATTATTAATATAGTAACTCCAGGTTTCTTTCCTAAGCATGGTATATCTTTCTCTATTTCTTTACTTTTCATCTGTGTATCCTTAGATTTATGGTGGATTTCTTGTAAACAATATATTTGAATCTTGTTTTTCTTTTTAACACTATTGACAGTCTATGTCTTACAATTGATTTATTTAGGCCTTATGTATATATTTATTTATTTAGTGCTTATTTATTTATTTTTGAGAGAGCAGGGGAGGAGCAGAGAGAGAACAAAAGAGAGAATCTTAAGCAGGCTTTGTGCTGTCAGCTCAGAGCCCAATGCAGGGCTCAATCCCATGACCGTGAGATCATTACTTGAGCCGAAATCAAGAGTCGGACACTCAACCCACTGAGCCACCCAGGTGCCCCTAGACCATTTATATTTAATCAATTATTGATACAGTTAGATTGATATCTACCATATTTGTGTCTGTTTTATACTTATCGCACGTGTTTGGTTTTCTTAATTTCTCCTGTTTTTCTGCTTTCTCTGATTTGAAATGAATATTCAGTGTGATTTCATCTTCTCTGAGCATGTCAGTTATACTTTTAAATATGTTTTTAGTGGTTGTCCCAGAATTTGCAATACACATTTGCAACTAATTAAGTCTAGCTTTAAATGGCAGTATACTGTTTCACAGGTAGTTTAGGTATTTTATAACAGTATTTTCAGTTCCTCCCTCTCATCCCTTATAACATTGTTCTCATTAATTTTTTTTCCATATGCTAAATCACCCAAATGCATTGTTGTCATTATTACTTCAAACAGTTTATTAGCTCAGTTAAGAATAAAAAGTAGAAGTTTTTACTTTATCTTCATGTAATCATTCTCGGGCCCTCTTTATTTATATCTATGATTCTGATCTGTATCATTTTATTTCAGAGAACTTCTTTTCACTTTTATGCAAGGCAGATCTACTGGTGACAGATTTCCTCAGATTTTGTTTTAGAAAGTGTTTATTTTTCCCTCACTTGTAAAGGACAGTTTTTCTGGATATAGAATTTTGGGTTGGTGGTTTTAATCTTTCAGTGCTTAGAAGCATTTCATTCTACTCTTTTTTTGATTGTATGGTTTTTGATGAGAAGTTCAAAGTAATTATCCTTGTTCTTGGATAGGTAAGGAGTTTTTCCCACTGCCTTCATTCAAGAGGATTTTTTCTTTTTCTTTGGTTTATGGCAGTTTGAATGCATGTAGTTTTTTGGGTTTTGTTTGTTTTTCTCTTTTTTTCTTTTTTCCCTTTTTTTCTTTCTTTTTTGTTTCTGTTTTTTGTTTGTTTGTTTTTGTTTTTTTTTTGTATGTATCCTGCTTGGTTTTCTCTGAGCTTCTTGGATACGTGGTTTGGTGTTTGTCATTAATTTTGGAAAATTTCCAGTCATAATTACTTGAGATATTTTTTCTTTACTGTCTTTCTTCTCCTTCCACTATTGCATTTAAACATATATGTTATAGCTTTTGTAATTTTCTCACAGTTGTTTGATACTCTTTTCCTTTAAAAAATTTCTTGCTCTTTCAGTTGGGAACTTTTTGCTGACCATATCTTCAAGCTCACTGATTCTTTTCTTGGTACATTAACCATCTATCTTGCTTATGTTGTCTGCTTTTTTAAAAGAAGTTTGTTTTTTAAATTTTTTTTTTTAACATTTATTTATTTTTGAGACAGAGAGAGAGAGCATGAACAGGGGAGGGTCAGAGGAAGAGGGAGACACAGAATCCGAAACCGGCTCCAGGCTCTGAGCTGTCAGCACAGAGCCCGACGCAGGGCTCGAACCCACAGACGGCGAGATCATGACCTGAGCCGAAGTCGGACGCTTAACCGACTGAGCCACCCAGGCACCCCAGAAGTTTGTTTTTTAATGTTTATTTTTGGGAGAGAATGAGAGTGTGAGTGGGGGAGGGGCAGAGAGAGAGAGAGAGAGAGAGAGAGAGACAGAGAATCCAAAGCAGGCTCTGCACTATTAATGCAAAGCCCAACATGGGCCTCCAACTCAGGAACTGTGAGATCATGACCTGAACGGAAGTTGGACACTCAACCTATTGAGCCACCCAGGTGCCCCTACTTTTTCCATTAATGCCCTTAAGGTATTCATTGTAGCTCATTTATTTATTTTTAATCATAGTTCTTTTAAGTTCCCTTTTCAGTAATTCCAAACTCTGTGTCATGTTTGAATCTGATTCTGGTGCTTGCTTTGTCTCTTAAGACTGTATTTTTTTTTTTCTTGCCTTTCTGCATTGCATACTTTTGAGTTTTTTGTTGGCAGCCAGCTAGGATGTATTGGGTAATGGGAACTGAGGTAATTAGGCTTTTTAGTTTGAGGTTTTGTGTTCTTCAGGTTAGAAGTTGGGCTATTTTATGTTTAATGTAACTTTAGATGCCAGAAGCATCATTTTCTTTTACTGTCCTTGTCCTCCCCTCCCCCCTTTTTTGTTGTTTTGTTTCATTTTTTGAGTGCTCTAAGAAAAATAGGATTGTGCCCTGTAGCTCTTTAACTTGTAATATACTGCTGTTATACATTACTTCTGTTGTGGTGGTTAGCTGTGAGGTTAGGGAAGAATTTTCTAATCTTATTATATCTCACTTTAATAATAGATTTTTAACTTATTTAACTGGGACTAAATCCCTGGACTCTTATTTCCAAAATGTTATTTATTTAGCCTCGTGCCGCCCCCCCCCCCCCATCCCTTATGTGAGTAAGGAAGGCTTTACAGGGCTAGGGTTGTCTAACTGCTCTTCCCCATGTCAGGTAAGGCTATGGTAATGTAGTTGCCTTTAGAAGGCTGGCTTTCATTATGAAGAATGGAGAGTATTTAAAGAATTGGAGTATTTTAAAAATAGTTGCTTTTTTCTACCTTGTTCCAGGCGGGGTTTTTTGGTCTTCTTTTACTGGAAGTAAAAACTGCAAAAGTGTGGGGATCCCTAAGACTGCCTCCACGAGTTTCTGACGCTCAAGGTAGTCCATATTCAGTCTCCCAAGATTTGTCAAAATAACATTTTAATTATTCTTGTTAATTACTGTCTCCAGTGGCTTTTGCTCTGGGTAAAGTGATCTCAGCTGTGATTCTCTCTTTACCTATCTGTCCAGATTACAGGGTCATGGTTTCCTCAGTAACCTCAGCGCTTTGAAGGACCTAAGAAACATCTTTGATTTTTAGTTCAGCTTTTGTGTTGTCTAGATGTGAATGATAGACAACTTTTACTAGCTCTTACATTTTGGAGCCGAATCTGGAAATCCCTTTGCTTTCCCTATTAAAATTACATTGGCTAATACCTTCATTATAAGGTTAATAGTAGTGGTGATAATGGGCATCTTTGTCCTTGATTTTGGCAGAAATACGTCTAGTGTTTAACTGTTGTTTAAGGTGCTGGCTTTGGTTATATGTTTTATATGTATATAAAATCAAGTTAAAGATGGAGCCATCATTTTTTACGTTTGAGTGCTTTTGTCATAATTGAGTGCTTTTTTGAGGCATCTATTGAAATGACAGCATAATCTTTCTCTATAGATCTCTTATTATGACATTGTATCAATGGAGGACCTAAGAATGAAACACACTTGCAGTTTTGGAATAACGTACTAGGTTTAGATTTTTAATGCTGTAGTTTTTTTTCTATCACTTTTTATAGGATTTTCATAAGAGATTTTTTGAATGAATATAACTGAAGTTGATTGTAATTTTCTGTGTGTTTCTGTTAGTATTCTTTTTTTTTTTTAACTTAATAGTCTTTATCAGATTTGATATCAGTGTTTATACTAACTTCTTTAAAACATGCTTTTATCTTTTTACTGTTTTCTTCAATAGTTTCGGTTATATTAGGTCTATCCTTTTTAAATGTTTTGATAGATTTCCTTACTGGAACCATCTCTACTTGATGTTGTTTGATGGTTGAATTCTGGCAACTCTTTCTTATATGGAAATTCTCTTTTAACTTTCTATGTCTACTGGAGTCAGGAGGTACATTTTCCCCCCATTGAGAGTTATACATTTCATCTGAGTTTTCAAATTTGTCTCCATAGACTTGCGCAAAGTAGCCATGTAACTCTTAAAAGAGTCTCTGCTTACCCGCCCTTTTTCTTTTCTTTTTTTTTTTTTAAAGATTTTGTTTCTAAGTAATCTCTGCACCTAATGCAGAGCTCAAACCCACAACCCAGAGATCAAGAGTCACATGCTCCATGGACTGAGCCAGCCAGGTGCCCCAGCAACTTTATTTTTAATATTTGTATTTTGCTATCTGTTCCTTTTTCACTTTAATTTTTTTGTATATTTAATTACTAATTTATATTGACATAGTTACTAAATTTTGTGATTGTGTGTTACCACATGTTCTGTACCCATTCGCCTGTTGATGGACATTTGAGCTGCTTCCATAATTTGGCTATTGTAAATAATGCTTCAGTAAATATAGGAGTTGCAGGTATCCCTTTGAATTAGTGTTTTCATAATCTTTTGGTGAATACCCAGCAGTGTGATTACTGGATTGTAGGGTAAGTCTGTTTTGAATTTTTTGAGGAACCTCCGTACTGTTTTCCACAGTGGCTGCATCAGTTTGCATTTCTACCAACAGTGCACAAGGGTCTCTATTTCTCCATTTCTTTGCCAGCAATTATTGTTTCTTTTCTTTTGAAAAAATTTTAAGTTTATTTATTTATTGAGAGAGAGAGAGAGAGATACAGAGAGTGAGTGGGGGAGGGGCAGAGAGATGGGGAGAGAGAATCCCAAGCAAGCTCTGCACAGTCAGCACAGAGCCCAGTGTGGGGCTTGAATTCATGAACCATGAGACCATGACCCGAGCTGAAACCAAGAGTTGGATGCTTAACGGACTGAGCCACCCAGGTGCCCCAACACTTGTTGTTTCTTGTGTTTTTGATTTTAGCCATTCTGACAGGTGTGAGGTGATACCTCATTGTAGTTTTGATTTGCATTTCCCTGATGATGAGTGATTTTTGAGCATCTTTTCATATGTCTGTTGGCTATCTGGATGTCTTTGAAGAAATGTCTATTCATGTCTTCTGCCCATTTAAATTGGATTATTTGTTTTTTGGATGTTGAGTTGTATCCGTTCTTTCTATATTTTGGATACTAACCTTTCATTGGTTATGTCATTTGCAAATATCTTCTCATATCCAGTAGGTTGTCTTTTAGTTTTGTTGGATGTTTCCTTTGCTGTACAGAAGATTTTTATTTTGCTGTAGTCCTAATACTTTATTTTTGCTTTTCTTTCCCTTGGCCCAGGATAGATATACCTAGATAGATATTGCTATGGCCAATGTCAGAGAAATTACTGCCTGTGCTTTCTTCAAGGATTTTTATGGTTTCAGGTTTCACATTTAGGTCTTTCATCCATTTTGAGTTTATTTTTGTGCATGATTGTAAGAAAGTGGTTCAGTTTCATTCTTTTGCATGTAGCTGTCCAGTTTTTCCAGCACCATTTGTTGAAGAGACTTTTTTCGTATTGCATATTCTTGCCTCTATGTTGAAGATTAACTGACCATATAATCATGAGTTTGTTCCTGGGATTTCTATTCTCTTGATCTGTGTGTCTATTTTTGTGCCACTACCATACTGTTTTGATTACTATAGCTTTGTAGTATAGCTTGGAATCTGGAATTGTGATACCTCCAGCTTTATTTTACTACTTTAAGATTGTTTTTGCTATTTGGAGTCTTTTGTGGTTCCAGACAAATTTTCAGATTATGTGTACTAGTTCTGTGAAAATATTGTTGGTATTTTGATAGGGATTGCATTAAATCTGTAGATTGCTACGGACAGTATGGACATTTAACAATATTCTTGCAATTCATGAGCATGGAATATTTTTGCATTTGGGTTGTCTTCAATTTCTTTGATCAGTGTTTTATAGTTTTCAGAATACAGGTGTTTCATTTCCTTGGTTAAGTTTATTCTTAGGTATTTCCACCTGTATTTTCGGTGCAATTGTAAATGAATTGTTTTCTTAATTTCTCTTTCTGCTGCTTTACTATTAGCGTATAGAAATGCAATGGATTTCTGTAAATTGATTTTGTGTCCTGCGACCTCATTATCAGTTCTAGTAGTGTTTTGGTGGAATCTTTTCTATATAGAGTATCATGTCATCTGTAAATAGGGAAAGTTTTACTTTTTCCTCATCAGTTTCCTTCCTTTTATTCCTTTCTCTTGTCTGATTGCTGTGGCTAGGACTTCCATTACTATGTTGAATATAAGTAGTGAGAGTGGGGATCCTTGTCTTGTTCCTCATCTTGGGAAAACTCTCAGTTTTTCCCCACTGAGTATGACGTTGGCTGTGGATTTTTCATATATGGTCTTTATTATGTGGAGGTATGTTGCCTTTACACCTACTTTGTTGAGGGTTTTTATCATAAATGGTTGTTGTACCTTGTTACATGCTTTTTCTGTGTCTTGAAATGATCATATGGTTTTTATCCTTTTTTTTATTGATGTGATATATCACATTGATTGATTTATGAACAATGAACCACCCCTGTATCCTGGGAATAAATCCCACTCAAACATAGTGAATGATTTTTTTTAATGTATTGTTAGGTTCAGTTTGCTAATATATTGTTGAGGATTTTTGCATCTATGTTTATCAGAGGTATTGGCCTGTAGTTCTCTTTTTTTGTGGTGTCTTTTTTTTTTTTAATTTTTTTAACATTTTATTTTATTTTTTGAGAGAGAGAGAGAGAGAGAGAGAGAGAGCGAGAGCGAGCGAGCGAGCAAACGGGGGAGGAACAGAGAGAGAGGGAGGCACAGAATCCGAAGCAGGCTCCAGGCTCTGAGCTGTCAGCACAGAGCCTGACTCAGGGCTTAAGCCCACAAACGCGAGATTGAGACCTGAGCCAAAGTCAGATGCTCAACCGACTGAGCCACCCAGGCGCCCCTGTGATGTCTGTCTGGTTTTGATAACAGGGTAATGCAGGCCTCATAGAATGAATTTGGAAGTTTTCTTTCCTCTTCTATCTTTTAGAGTAGTTTGAGAAGAACAGGTATTAACTCTTCTTAAAATGTTTGGTAGAATTCATTTGTGAAGTCATCTGGTCCTGGACTTTTGTTTGTTGGTAGTTTGTTGATTACTGATACAATTTCATTGCTGGTAGTGTTCAAATTTTCTATTTCTTTCTGATTCAGTTTTGGGAGGTTATATGTAGGAATTTATCCATTTCCTATAAATTGTCCAGTTTGTTGGCATATAATGTTTCATAACATTCTCTTATAGTCCTTTGTATTTCTGTAGTGTCAGTTGTTATTTTTCCTCTTTCATTTCTGATTTTGTTTGAATCCTTTCTCTTTCTCTCTCGTTTGTTTGTTTGTTTTGGGTGAGTCTGGCTAGAGGTTTATGAATTTTGTTGACCTTTTCAAAGAATGAGCTCCTGGTTTCATTGATCTTTTTTATTGTGTTTGTTTCTATTTTATTTCTTCTCTAATCTTTATTATTTCCTTCTTTCTACTGGTTTTGCATTTTTATTGGTGAGTCTTAATACTTCTCTGCTGTCTAGTCATAATATTTCTGACCTGTTGTAATTTTGACTTACTGCTTCATATTAAACTATAACTTTTTAAATATAAATTTTTAAAATTTGTGTTAGGTTGATAGGGAAAATTCTGGTATAAGATGGCCGACAGGACTGGTAGGGGAATTTCAGTCCCTGCCTGAAGACTCCCCTTCCGGGTTCTTCTTCCCACCCTGCTCGCCCCTGGCGCCAAATTACTACTAATGAGGAATGGAGAAGTAACAGACTATAAATTGTCCCCTCTGTTGATGCTCTGGGCTCAGACCTCTGGAGATTGATCTCCTCTGAGCCCACCAGTGTAAAATAAACCTCCTGCCTTCCAAGATCTCTGAGTGCCGCTGGGTTCTTCTGCCGGGTGATCCAGACCAGTTTCTGTAACAAGGTCGTGTTGAAGTAATAATTAGTGACATTTATCTTTTTGGTGGCTGCGTATTTCTCATGTGTTTTTATTATCTGTTAGAGTAATATTTGTTTCACGTTTAATATTTTCCCTAAAATATCTTATTGTAGGCTTTTTAATTTTTAGCGTTTAAGTAAGTTTGGTTTTCCATTAGTTTTAGAAGAACTTCTGTAGGCAGAAGAGATGTGGTTTTTGGGCTTTGTGAAGTATTTTAAAAATTGGAGTTCGACCCCCACGTCAGGCTCTGTGCTGACAGCTCAGATCCTGGAGCCTGCTTCAGATTATGTCTCTCCCTCTCTCTCTGCCCCTTCCCTGCTCGGTGTTCTCTCTTTCTCTCTCTCTCAAAAATAAAAAAACATTAAAAAAATTTTTGGACTTTTGAGATGTACTGAGGTGTTTTTTTTTTTTACCTTTATAACTATGTTTTCTGGGTATTTTGCTTTCTGAAGAGTCACCTTTAAATGTATTTTGCTGTTGTGCTTTTTTAAGTCTGTGTGACTTAGATCTCTGCCCACGTAGAATATGACTCTGATCTCTCCTGGAGTCGACATTCTTTATTCTTTGTTTAATTTATTTTCTGTTCCTCACAGTTTCTTTTCACAGAGTGAGTCTCTGTTCTTCTAAAAGTAAGAACATGTTTGTGGGATAGTTCTGAAATCCTCTTAGGGTCTAGAATCACCATTTTTTTTAATGTTCTCAGCCCCTTAGAGATTTCCTACCTTCTTTGCATTTACCTCATCTTAGAGCCTGTGAGAACATTATCTGACTTTATTCAGTTCTCAAATTTCCCTCGCCAGATTATTTCCTATTGCTAGAATTTTAAACTTGTTAATTGCTTTGTAAAGAATTGATTTTACTTTCATTTTTGGGTGGCTCCTTTAAATTAGAATAGTTAACATTTTTTCAGAGGGTTTAAATGAACTCCCCTGCTGTATCTCAATTCCTTGTTTGTTTCTTAAAAAAAAAAAATTTTTTTTTAATGTTTATTTATTTTGAGAGCAAGAGAGAGAGAGGGAGGGAGACTTCCTCTGGGTGAGAGTGGGGGAGGGGCAGAGATAGAGGGGAGAGAATCCCAAGCAGGCTCTGCATTGACAGCTTAGAGCCCAGAGCCTGACTCGGGCCTCAAACTCACAAACCAGGCTCCAACTCACAAATGGTGAGATCATTACCTGAGCTGAAAACAAAAGCACTTAACAGACTGAACCACCCAGGCACCCCATTGTTTCTTTTTTTTTTTTTTTTTTTTTTTTTAAATGTTAGCAGAGTGTGATGTATGGTTAGTGGCTATGTGCATGTGTGCGTTGGTTTTCAACGTTTATTTATTTTTGGGACAGAGAGAGACAGAGCATGAACGGGGTTGGGGGGGGGGGGCAGAGAGAGAGGGAGACACAGAATCGGAAACAGGCTCCAGGCTCTGAACCATCAGCCCAGAGCCTGACGCGGGGCTCGAACTCCCGGACTGCGAGATCGTGACCTGGCTGAAGTCGGACGCTTAACCGACTGCGCCACCCAGGCGCCCCCCATTGTTTCTTTTATAACACTTTTTATAGTCTATAATTATCTTGTCCACAACTCTACTTGTTTTCTATTGCTTCTCATTTGAACATTAGTATCACAAGTGGGAATCCTGTCTGCACCTGGGTGGCTCAGTTGATTAAGCATCTGACTGTTGGTTTTGGCTCGGGTTATGATCTCATGACTTGTGAGTTTGAGCTCCACATTGGGCTCTGTGATGACAGTGCAGAGCCTGCTTGGGATTCTCTCTCTCCCTCTCTGTCTGCTCCTCCCTTGCTTGTTCCTGTGCTCTCTCTCAAAATAAATAAATAAAGTTGAAAATAATTTTTAGAAACAAGTGGGGATCCTGTCTTATATACCACTATATTCCTGGAGCCCAACGCAACATCTGGCATATAGGACTCAGTAAATATTTGTTGAATTAAGTAACTTCAGCTTATAATAGGCCCCCTCCCTACCATGCTTCTGTGTGAAAATTGGGAAGTATTTGGAAAGGAGTCTAAACCTCTGTGATATGTACAAGTATAAGTAATTTTTGGAGAAGCTATTATTTTTATAGTATACTCTTTAACTTTCATGTGGATATTCAAAATTGATTTGAGTTGACTTCTGTTTTTAAAATTTGAATTACTTTTTATTGTATAATTTTTTTCTAAGTTTTATGTTATTTCCATTTACTGTTTATTAAAAGATAGATATAATAGGGCTCCTGGGTGGCTCAGTCGGTTAAGCGCCCAACTTCTGCTCAGGTCACGATCTTGCTGTTTGTGAGTTTGAGCCCTGCGTAGGGCTCTGTGCTGAGCCTGGAGCCTGCTCCAGACAGATTCTGTCTCCCTCTCTCTCTGCTCCTACCTTACTTGCTTTCTCTCTGTCTGTCTCTCTCTCAAAAATAAATAAACATTAAAAAAAATTTTTTTAAATACATAATAACATAATTAAAAAAAAATACACGGGTACCTTTTTGGCCACAGGTACCCATTCTTGTACTGTTATGCTGGTACCCCAGCAGTGTTCACACGTAATGGAAACTATTTAATCACTGGGTTGTCTGTTGTTATTGACTGCTATGTAGGAAGAGGATTATACATGATACTTAGAGCAAGGATGTAAAGGCTTTTCACAGAATTGTAGAATGTTAGCATGGCTTCGTGAGTGGTGTTTTGCAGAATTGTGCAATGCTGCCACTCTGATTAAAGCTGGAAGAAACTTAAGACCAAGGAATTCAGCCTTTCTCTTTGTACTTCAGATAAAGGAATTAAAACCCTGAGAGATGATGTGATGTGCTCAAGGTCACCCAACCAATTAGTGGCCACCTCTGTAATCTTTTGATTCCCAAAGTTTAAATCATCATTCAACAAAAAAGGGCACAGGTTTTAGTATGGTGTTTTCAAGCTACTAAAAGGAAAATATTCCAGACTTGAATCCTTAAATACTCTTCTGGACTGACTTCTTCACATCACAGTATTTGAGTATCTGAAACTCTGAATTTAAAATCGACTGGATTTACCAATAAGTATTCTGAGCATCCATTAGCAGAAAAAAAATGTTAAATGCTCCATTTTTTTTGCCCAAGTGCTGCTTTTTATATTTAAAGTATTCTTAAGAGCAGTAATTTAAAAGGTATTGCTGGGTAGGCTTATGGTTTGAGCATGTTTAATAAAAAAAGGTTTTTAATTTGCTAATTTGAACTCAAAATGTCCAATAAATTGTCTTCTCATGATGAATTTTAATAGTTTGTTTCTGATGTTTAATTGATAGTGTATATTTAGTACATTTTAAAATATGCAAAATAGAGACATAACTTGGAAAAAGTTAACACTGTATTACATATTTCACTTGCCCATGTGTTTCACTATAAATTTTATAGTCCTTATTGAAGAATTTAATTACTCACAGCTTTGTCTTTGTATTCTGTGTCTGAAGGCTTAATGTGGCTCATTTTTATTGCCCTCGGTTTTCATTCTGCATTGGTAGGAATGAAAAATTACATTTTAATTTTAAAATGTACTTTGGAGCGCCTGGGTGGCTCCGTTGGTTAAGCATCTGCCTTTTGATTTCAGCTCAGGTCGTGATCTCACAGTTCGTGAGTTTGAGCCCCGTGTTGGCTCTGCGCTGACAGCACAGAGCCTGCTTAGGATTCTCTCTCCCTCTCTCTCTGCCCCTCCCTCTATCCTGTTCTCTTTCTTTCTCAAAATAAATGAATAAACATTTAAACAAATAAGTAAAATTAAATTAAAATGTATGTTTTAGAAACCCTGGTGAACATGGAAAGTCGTTTTAGTCCTCAGCCCATCTTCCTTATCAGTTCCTCTTGACCAGTTTTCAGTTATTATTTGCATTTTGTATTTTAAGTGTATTTTATTTTATTTTTTGAGAGAGCTAGCGAGCGTGAGCACAAGCAGCGGGGGGTGGAGGTGGGGGGGGGGTGGCGCAGAGAGAGAGGGAGACACAGAATCCGAAGCAGGGTCCAGGCTCTGAGCTTTCAGCACACAGGCCAATGAGGGGCTGGAACTCATTAGAACCAAGAGATCATGACCTGAACCGAAGTCAGAGGCTTAATCGACCGAGCCACCCAGGAACCCCAAGTATATTTTAGAATGGCAAATACTTAACCTTACTATATTAATCATTATTATTTGAATCCTATAGTTTCTATACTGAATTGTGTTTTCTATAACTTTTTTCTTTGCTTGTCATTTATTTTTTCAGACAATAGTAAAAAAAAAATTTTTTTTTGGTCTGCTGCAATTTTTTTTTTTTAACTTTTATTCAGTTTTGGGAGAGAGACAGCGCTAGCGGGGGAGGGGCAGAGAGACAGGGAAACACAGAATCCAAAGCAGGCTCCAGGCTCTGAGCTGTCAGCACAGAGCCCGACGAGGGGCTCGAACTCAAGGAACCGTGAGATCATGAGCTGAGCTGAAGTCAGACACTTAACTGACTGAGCTACCCATGCGTCCCTGTCTGCTGCATTCTTATCTCACTACTGACTGGCTTCTCCTTTCTGTTCTTTTTCTGTTCCTTTATTCTTATTCTGTATATCTTTTTGCTGTTTCAATGGTTCTGTTTACTTATACTTTTTTTTTTTTTTTTGTCTTATGCTTTTTCATCATTGGTCATTTGCCAGTCTAGATTAACTGTCCTTTAGATAGTTGTTAGGGAAAGTCACAGGTATAAAACATCACTGTCTAGGATTGCTCCTTCAGTAGAGGCTGTAGATGGGGTATTTCTCCTTTTAGCAACCAGAGGTTGTAAACTGCTATTGTGATTGACATGTTTAGCATTAGAGGTTAATGTCTCTTGCTCATTCCTCAGAATTAAAAGAAGGAAAAACTATTATATTATGCCAGTAGTAGCGGTGGATTTCAAAAGGTCTTTAGGAAGTACACCAGGAAGAATAATTAAATGAACATGTTTTATAGAATGCTTTCATAAGTGCCTCTGTTACTGTTGGTGAAGGACTGATGTTAATAGCCACTGCCTTGATCTCCTTTCTAATTTGCTTTGCAGGAGAGCGGAAATGGATTGAGGAAAGGAACATTCAGGAGGGAGAATTAAAAACAATCTACAATTGACTTTAAGCTTTGGGAGATAACCTGTCACTTAAAAATTTTAAGAGCCAACAGGCCCTTATTATTTGCTTCTGCATCTCCTATGTCTTTAATGAGAAAGAAAGATTGACCCCGACTTGATTATCTGATCTTACTTAGTGTAGTCAGTTTGCCAGAAATACGGAAAGTTTGTCAACATCTCAACTGTCATATTTTTACAATAATGATTTTTACTGTTTATATAAATAATGTTAAAATCCCTTAATAGTACTTATGTTCCATTTTAGGCTTATTGTATCTGTGCTTGCTTTATATAACTTGATATAAATTTAGGTCATACCATGCTTGTTAATTGAATTGTATACAAATATATAACTAATAGGTTTTTGTTAACAATGATAGAATCATAGATGCTTTGTATCTTACATTGCAGAAATTTCTCCCCACTTAGCTGACATAGAACTGAAATATTCTTAAAAAAATTTTTTTAATGTTTATTTATTTTTGAGAGAAGGAGAGAGAGAGTGTGAGTGAGGGAGGGGCAGAGAGAGGGGGAGACAGAATCTGAAGCAGGCTCCAGGTCAGCACAGAGCCCCAGGGGGCTTGAACCCGTGAACTGTGAGATCATGCCCTGAGCTGATGTCGGATGCTTAACCGACTGAGCCACCCAGGCACTCCTGAAATATTCTTTAATATTCTATGGTTTGTATGTTCTGTAATTTATTTTCTCTGGTATAATGTATAATGTTCCATGGTTTATATGTTCTATAATTTATTTTCTCTGGTACTGTAAAAATGCTGCATTAAACAGACTCATATATACAAGTCTGTATACATATGTCCTTATGTACTGATGATTTTATTTTTATGGGATAGATTCTGAAATGAGAGTGCTAAGGAAAAGAATATGAACACTGAAAGTTTTAATAGATGCTGCATATTAACTTTCCATAAAGCCTAGGGTAATGGACATGTCTACCTTTTTCTACCTGATTTCCTGATAGTAGGGATCTAATTTAATCAATTTGATGGATGAAAAAGAATATCTTATGTTAATTTTTGTTGCTGTTTATTGGTTATTTTAATGATTTTAGTATCATTTATTCTGCTTTTCCATTGTGTTTGTCTTATTATCAATGTGAAATAATATTTTTCATATTTTAGATATAAATACCTTATTACTCCTATGAGTTGCAAATATTTTTTTGTATTGTTTGTTTCTGGGTTTTCTTTATGGTGTTTTAAAAGTTTTTTTCATAATCAAATAGTTATTTTTTTTCACACCTTCTGGTTTCTTGGCAAAAAGATCTAACACTTTTGGTTGCATATATTGGCCCCTAAGTACTTTTCCTAAGATTTTTGTATATGTATGTATGTATGTTAAAATTGTTAACTGACATTAATTTTGTATTAGGAGTTAACTTATTTTCTCCCATCAGTTGCATAAGCATCATTTAACTATGAACTACCATTTCCCAATGAAATAAAATACCGCCTTTATCAAATATTAAATTCTATTATACACTGGGCTCAATTTCTGGGTTTTTGTTTCTCTGAAATAAGTCTGTTTCTATACCATTCCCTACTGTTTTTAATTCTAGGGATTTGAAGTGTTTTTAAAAGCTGATAACATGACTTCCTCTCACTATTCTTTCTTAAAAGATTTCTTGGCTCTCGTTTTGCATTTATTCTCTATGCAAGCTTTCTTGTGTTGTGTGCTCTTTGGGTAAAGCTTCTCATACCTCAGATAGCGGGTAGACCAGCAGTCTTTTTGTATGTTGTTCTCTGTGGGTTACCAGGAGACATCTCTCAGTATCTGGATATCCTCAGCTAAGAGGATTCTCAAGTTTAGTGGTAAAGGGAACCCAATCGGTTAGCTCTCCTGGAGCTCTTTGTGAGCCAGGGAGATGAGCAGATTGTCCCAGAAATGCTCATGCAGTTGATGCCTTTCTATTGGGGAGAGAGATGTCCATGGCTCTTTTGATATTCCTATGGCCAAGCTTTTGTTATGGTTCTTAAAGTTCTGATTCTGGCCTCTGTCACCTGCTGTGCACAGGCAGGAGAGGTGCTTAGTAGTTGACCCAATGTTGTGACTGGAGATTATCAGGAATATATTCAAGCCTCCATCTTTCCAAACCACCTCAGGCTAACCTCACTTTATTTCTGACTTGTATTTTATTTGTCATTTATTTATTTTTAAAAATTTTAAAGTATTCTCTACACCCAAAGTGGGGCTCAAACTCACAATCCTGAGATGAAGAGCTGCATGCTCCACTAATGGAGCCAGCCAGTTGCCCCATTTATCATTCATTTTGACTTAGTATAAGCTTAAGTTGCAGGTAATAAGTATGATTAATATATTTTATGCTTTGATGGTTCTATTTTAATTTTTCTTTGTAGTGCTACTTATTTATCTGTTCATATCATTATCAAATATTTATTAAGCACTTTGTATGTAGCAGCATTTAGCCTTGGAGTGAGGCATATGAGGGTGAATACACCTAGTCCCTATCTTCTCAGCAGCATTTTATGTAGTTTTTCACTTCTTTACTTAAAATATTTTCATTTGGCATCCACACTTTTCTGAGTTTCTGTTTTCTTCACCTTTGTCCCTTTTTAGTTTCCTTTGCTTGACCTTTCTCATCTAGACCCCCAAAATGATGGACCTCCATAGCTTAATGAGTCCTTTGGCTTCTCTAGCTCCATTTCAGGCCTTAGGTCATCCCATTCAGTATCATGGCTTTAAATATTTTAGCTATGATGTACTGATGTCCCTAAAGATACATGTATTTTCCCCTGAGTTTTAGCCTCAGATACCCAACTGCTGAATCTCCAAAACACTATTTAATAGGCATTTCAAAATTCACAAGACCACAACATATTGCAACTGTTTGGCCTCTTTGACTTTGCATTTAGTGGTCCATCTGCTCATCTTTCAGTTATGACTGGTTAAACTCCCTCATGTCATTCATTAACATGAATGATTTTTTTTGTGGTCCCATTTTATTATAGTTCTATGTTCAATTTTCTTGCATGCTTTATAACATTCATGTCAGTGATTTTTTTTTAATCCTGGATTTTTAGCTTTAGCTTTTAACTGCAATACAATTTTTTTGTGTAGGGTTATCTTCATTTTGTGTTTTATCATTCATTCTTTTTTAAAAAAACTTTTTTTATTACGAAAGTACTGTGTGTTAATTTTAGAAAGCTTGAATAGTACAGAAAACGGGAAAAGTCCATGTAATCTCATCACTGAAAGTGACACTGACAATTTAGTATATGTTCTTTAACTTATCTCTCCATGTATGAATATTATTACTTAAAATACTTGATTTGTCATATATATATGTGTGTATATATATATATATACACACACACACACACATACACACACACACACTAAAAACTACTTTTTCTCTTCACTTACTGTGTAGTGAACATTTTCCAGTGACATTAAAGTTAGCCTGTAGATCATGAGTACATGGTATTCTGTAACACAGTTATGTCATAATTTGTCTAATTAATTCCTTATTGTTACATGATTAGGTTGCTTACAGTTTGCTATTATAAACTGTGCTGTGATGAATGTGGATGATTTATATCCCCTGGATTATTTTTTTGGTTAAGTTCCAAGAAGTAGAATAATTCTCAAGCTGTGGAGTATAATAATTAAGAGCATTGACTTTGGAGTCAGATGGCCTTGGGTTCAAATCCTTACTTAGGTGTTTGTATATTTAGGCAAATTAGTTTATCTCTCTGAGTTTCCTAATCTGTACATTGAAGATAAATAAGTATTTATGTTTATGTTTATACTTACTACTTTTGAAGCACCTGGCTGGCTCAGTTGGAAGAGCATGTGACTCTTGATCTTGGGGTCATGAGTTCGAACCCTGCATTGGCTGTAGAGATTACTAAGAAATAAATAAACTATCATTACTGTTAGTTATCATGTCTCTTTACTTGCCTCTGGTCTGTGACAAGTTTTCATTCTTTCCTTGTTTTTCATTATATTTAGGGTTTTGAGGAGTATTAGTCATATATTTTGTTGAATGTTCTTCAATTTGAGTTTGTTGGATGATTAGAGTGGGATTATATTAGTATGGACTCATGGATATTTATTATATTCTTTGGTTATAATCCAGTACTACACTATTTATTTTGTTATTTAAATTATTTCAGCTTTGGCCATTCATTCTTTCATTCTTTTATTTTGGTTTCTCTGTGTCTTTTTGATATGTCTCCATCCTTTATTTTTTAATTTTTTTGAGTGCTACAGGATGCTCCAGGTTTATCTTTTGAACCCTGTTCCAATCCTAGAACCAGCCATTTCCCCTAGAATCCCTATTTTCTTTTATTGGGGTATATTATGTAGAAACCAGCTCTGGGTGCTGTGAGTGCTCATTGCTACTGGGGTGTCACTAATTCTAGTCCCTTTTAGTAAACAGAGTTAGGAAAAACTGTGGTGTGTGTGCATACATACACATATATATCTATAATTACTTTTATATTTATCTGTGTCCATATTAAACTAAACATGAGTTCACAGTGATTGATGTCTCTGGCTCTGATCCAGTACCTCAGGGTTCATTCTAACCATCCTCCCTTTGCTTTTCTGTAACTTTCCACTCCAAAGTGAGAAGCTTGGCTCCCACCATCTGCCATCCATTTACTTATTTATTCAACCCCAGTATACATTACATGTAAACTATTTCAGAATTAACCCATGTATCTTAGAAAACAACTTTATAAAATAAAGTACAGTTTTTATATATGGTTCCATTTGTCTTTAGCCTTATAGTTTCAGGTGAAGGCACCATCTTCTTTTTTTTTTTTTTTTTTTTTCCAACGTTTATTTATTTTTGGGACAGAGAGAGACAGAGCATGAACGGGGGAGGGGCAGAGAGAGAGGGAGACACAGAATCGGAAACAGGCTCCAGGCTCTGAGCCATCAGCCCAGAGCCTGACGCGGGGCTCGAACTCCCGGACCGCGAGATCGTGACCTGGCTGAAGTCGGACGCTTAACCGACTGCGCCACCCAGGCGCCCCATAAAGTTACTTACATCAGTTCCTTTTTTTCACCCAGAGTTCTGATTCAGATGCTGTACTTTAAAGACTTCTTAATCTAAAGATTGATTGTATGTATATACATATGCATATATGATGTTAATATATGTATTATATATGTAACATATAACAATATAATTGTGTAATATGGTGATATATATGATGTGTATATATGGTAATTTATTTATTCTTAGGTATTTTGTTTTTTCACCTTAAATGTATGTACTGTTCACTTTGTCACTTGTATGAAGCAGAAGTATATTTTTTCTTGCTTTTTTCTCCATTGTTTGAAATGCTACCTTTATCATATTTTCAAAATCTTATATATACTAGAGCTTTTCTGTTCCTTATTCTGTTTTATTTTCTCTTTCTGTTCAAGCTCCAAACATTATATACCTATGGTAATTTGAGCATCTGGTAGATTATTCCTCTTTTTGCATATTCATATTCACTTGTAATTTTATTTTTTTTTTTTAAGTTTTAGTTATTTTGAGAGAGAGAGAGAGAGAGTGAGCAGAGAGGGAGAGAGAGTGAATCCCAAGCAGACTCTGTCCTATCAGTTCAGAGAGCCTGACACAGGGCTCAAACTCATAAACTATGAGATCATGACCTGAGCCAAAATCAAGATTCAGACACTTAACTGACTGAGCCACCCACGCATCCCCCATATTCACTTATAATTTTAATTATTTGCTATAATTTTCTTTATTTCAGGAACATTTTAGTGGATAAACCAAATGACCAATCTTCAAGGTGGTCCTCAGAGAGCAACTATCCTCCCCAGGTAAGATGAAGCTCCTGATACCATTTAGAAGTCAAAATTTAAATAGGCATTTAATTGACAGCAATTATCTGGAATCCATTAATAATTTATTCAGTCTTTGAAAATGTGAGGTAGATTTTTATTTTGTTTTTTGTTTTTTTTTTAGTTTTGAAAGAATGTTTATTTCATAGACAAATGCAGTGTGGAATTTGATGAAACATAGGCTTACTTGTGTCTCCTGGAGCATTTAAAATCTAATATGTGTTTTTTCCAGATAACTAATGATGCAAAATTAAGTTTCTTGATACCTTTTGAGGAAAATGTTAATGAAAAGAACTGGCTTAGGTGCTGTTACTATTTTGAGCAGTAACTGATCTCAGTGCTGATCTGAGAAGATGTTGTGACTTCTCTTGTATTCAAACTCAAGTCGGTCTGTAAATGTTTAAGGAAATGTTAGTAAGTTGGACTTGGACTCAATGACTGCCTTTTAGGGAAAATAAACTTAATATAGTTTGTTATTTTACTAAAGTGGTATATTTAGATGATATCGAGACCATGAGCTAAATTCTTTCCTTGAAAAGTGCTGTCTGAGGTCATATGAATTTAAAAAGTCATTCTTTCGGTTATATTCTTTAAGCATTAACATATAATATGTCCATATTCTGGAGGAAATTAATGCTCTGATAGGAAAGCAGATGGGTAAGTAAATTCCAGTGTAATTTCTAGGGTAATTTTTGGAAACCTAATGTTTATACTTATTTTTCCTTTTATATATATTTTTAACTGCATATCTTTTGGATCACCTGGTACTTAAATGTTTAATTGCAAAATACACATCCAAAGAATATATATTCGTAGTTTTTATATGTAGTATAAAGAATAATAAAACAAGTATCTATTCATCAACTGTCTTTACAAAACAACCACAACCTGTTGAAGCTTCTTGTGAGTCCTGTCTTATATTTTTCTCCAACTCCTAGTAACTGTTATTTCATGTTAAGCATTTTCTCACAGGATCATACATGTGTATGTTTATACATATCCTATATTGGGGCGCTTGGGTGGCTCAATCAGCTAAGTGTCTGACTCTTGATTTCGGGTCAGGTCATGATCTCACAATCATAAGATGGAGCCCTGCTTTGCGCTCTGCACTAGGCATGGAGCCTGCTGAAGATTCTCTTTCTCCCTCTCCCTCGGCCCCTTCCCAGCTTGTATGCGCACACACATGCTCTCTCAAAAAACAACATATAAATGTCCTTTTATCTGACTTTGATTTTTTATAAATATATAAATTGAATCGTTATAAATATTGATCTGCTTTTCTTTTGCTTTGTTATTTATTTATATATTTATTAATGTTGCTGAGTAGAATTGTAGTTTCTTAATTTTAACTACTGTGTAGTATTCCAGTGCAGTATAAATATGCCAAAATGTATTTATCCATTTTGCAATTGATAGGCTTTTCAGTTTTTTATAGTTGTTTGCTATTATGAATAGGCTGCTTATGAACATTTTTGTATGTTGTCTCTTGGTACACATGTATAAGATTTTCTTTATGGTGTATACCTTGGAGCACAATTGATGGATCATATGTTCAAAAAGGCTGTATAATTTATATTCTCGCTGACAGTATATGAAAGATGCTGTAGGGGCGCCTGGGTGGCTCAGTCGGTTAAGCGTCCGACTTCAGCTCAGGTCACGATCTCACAGTCTGTGAGTTCGAGCCCTGCGTCGGGCTCTGTGCTGACAGCTCAGAGTCTGGAGCCTGCTTCAGATTCTTTGTCTCCCTCTCTCTCTGCCCCTTCCCCACTCATTCTCTGTCTCTCTCTGTCTCAAAAATAAATAAAAAAACATTAAAAATTAAAAAAAAAAAGAAAAATGCTGTACATTGCAGTCTCTATATCACTTCTATATGGCTGATTTTTAGATTTTGCCAGTCTGTTAGATCTTTCATTATAACTCACTGTGGCTTTAATTTGCATTTTCCTGTTTACATTCAGACCTTCTTGCATTTGTTTGTGGGGTTATATTGTATGTTATTGGTACACACCCCCTCCTGTTCACACTGAGGTTGAATACATTGTGTTTTCAATCATGTTTTTCTTATTCATCTTTTCATTTTACTTGAGCCCTCAAATTTGGTGTGTTTCTGTTTTTATTCAGTTGTTTTTATGTCTTACTAATGAATATAATCTTTTTCATTATTACTGAAATGGTGGTAACCTCTTTACTGTGAAATTTCTTTTATTTCTTATGGAACAGTATTTTGAAGGCAGTATTACTTAATGTCTTTTTACTTATTCATTTGCTTATTTATTCAAAAGTTATTTAGTCAGCGCCCATGGGGTGCCAAACTTTATAGCAGTGAATTAACAATTGTCTTTCCTCTTAATGAGACAAGAAATACCCTGAATCAATTAATATTCAATGTGCTAAGTCTGAGAGTAGAAGTTACTTAAAGTTTTTGTGATTTAAAAGAGACTAACTTGGGATGCCTGGGTGGCTCAGTCAGTTAAGCGTCTGACTCTTGATCTCAGCTCCGGTCTTGATCTCAGGGTTGTGAGTTCAAGCCCCATGTTGGGCTCCACGCTGGATGCAGAGCCTACTTTAAAAAATAAGTAAATAAAAATAAAAGAGACTAACTTATCATGGAAATGGGTAACATGAATCTGTTTTCCCTCATTGTAATTACACATCAGATATAACTGGGGTTCCATGTAGCCAATCTCAAAGAACAGCAGTCTTGTCAGAAAAAATATAATTGAAAGTAATTTCTGATTTTACTTAGTTTTGTGTGAAACTGCTATATAGGATAGAATGGATATAGTTTTAAGGTATAGATATGTAGCAAGTAGTCTTGTACTCCTAGTGGATGTGAGCTAGGTCAATAATACTAATTCCAACGCTTATTCTTTTTTCTTTTTCTTCTTTTTCTTTTTCTTTTTTTTTTTTTTTTACTCAAACCGTATCCTGAAAATTACTAAAAGGGCTGAGTTTTTAAATTTTTTTAAGTGTTTATTTATTTGGGGGGGGGGAGGGAGGGGAAGGGGCAGGGAGAGAGGGAGAAACAGAATCTGAAGCAGGCTCCAGGCTCTGAGCTGTCAGCAGAACCACAAGATCATGACTTGAGCTGAAGTCGGATGCTTAACTGACTGAGTCACCCAGGCACCCCTAAAAGGGCTGAATTTTTAAAAGATGCACACATACATAAAGTTTATGAAAGCTGGGACCCTAAATTGATGAATTCTCAGAATAATTAAACAGAAGAAATCTCCACCTCTGGGGGACTGTGGGAAGAGTTACATTGGCACTGAGTAGAGGAGGAGAAAATGAAGAAAACCTGGATAATCCTGGATGAACCTGATGATCCTGGATGTATAGTGCTCTTAAGGTTCTCAATAAAAGCAAGTGCAGATCCTCTCTGGAGATAGTTACCTTTCCCAAATCTTCAGGTAGTCTCCGTAGATCATTATTCAAGGAAAGTAAGCATTACACACGCAAAAATAACCAAATGTACCAGGAAACAAGGTGCCTTTAGTAAGAACTAGGAAGAAATGATAGAGAAACCTTCAAAAACATTAGGTATAAGAAGTAAATGTACTAAAAGATACTGCAATTAAAATAACATACCGTATTTAAAGAAATAAAAGGTATTTGTAAGGAACAGGAAACTTTAAAAAGTGATATAACATATTTGAAAAACAACCAAATAAAACTTCTTCAAATGAAAAATTTAATGAGAAAAATTAATTTTGACCATCTGTCCTACTAAGGAGGATGAAATAAGAAAAAAGATTTTTTTTTGAAGGTGCAGTGTATTGGTAACAAGGAAGTAAAGAGTGATGGGGCCAAGATGAGGAAGATACAGGAACCCACATAGGAGACCTACTTTGGGGCCACTTTTCCACTGGGTATCTATTGACCCCTAAAGAAGTGGTTAAGATCCTGAAAAGCTGAACAGCACTTCTGACAAACTCTTGAGGCCAGGAAGATAAACATCAGAAATCAGAGTCTGGAATGTAGTAGATTCCCTTCTCTGATTTAGGATCCTGAAGCTATGTTAGAGGAGGAAGGGTGAACCAAATATACTCTCACCCTCACAGGGAAGCCCAGTTTCATATTATCTTAGTCCTTGAAATTTGATGAAAATAATCAAGAAGTGGTAGTGTCACTAGTCATAGACCTGCAGCACATATACCTCTTCTAGAGGAAGTTAATATCCTTGGCATCTAGTTATTTTTAGTTTTCCATATTTGATATCTACCAAAAATACGAGTTTACAGATAATAGAATTTTAGATACAGGTTTTAAAATAAGTGCCTTTAGGGGCACCTGGATGGCTCACTCGGTTAAGCATCCAACTTTGGCTCAGGTCACGATCTCACGGTTCGCAGGTTCGCGCCCCCCCCCACCCCCCCATCGGGCTCTGTGCTGACAGCTCAGACCCTGGAGCCTGTTTCGGATTCTGTGTCTCCCTCTCCCTCTGTTCCTTCCCTGCTCACACTTTGTCTCTCAAAAATAAATAAACGTTAAAAAAAAATTTAAATAAGTGCCCTTAGTGTCTTAAAGGAAAAAAAAAGAGATGAAAATCAATAATGAAAATTTTGAGTTTAGGAAGATGGCAGCGTAGGAGGACGCTGGGCTCACCGCGCGTGTAGAACTTCCACCTACACCTGCCTAAATAACCCAGAAAACCGCCAGAAGACTAGCAGAACGGAGTCTCCGGAGCCAAGTGCAGATGAGAGGCCCACGGAAGAGGGTAGGAAGGGCGGCGAGGCAGTGCGCACTACACGGACTGGCAGGAGGCAGCCGGGGCGGAGGGGCGGCCCGCCGGCCAAGCAGAGCCCCCGAGTCTGGCTTGCAAAAGCGGAGGGGCCGGATGGAGTGTGTTCTGACAGCAAGTGGGACTTGATATCTAGAAGGTTATAAGCTAACAGCTCTGCTCAGAGAACCGGAGAGCTGGAGGACAACAGGAGGGAGAGTTGTTGAGCCCCGGACAACAGAGCTCAGCTTGGCGGGGAACAAAGGCGCTCACCAGCCCCATCTCCCTCACCCATCCACCAGCCAAAATCCCAAAGGGAACCAGTTCCTGCCAGGGAACTTGCTTGCACCGCGCAAACACCCAACGCTGTGCTTCTGCGGATCCATCCCTCTGGTGGGTCTGACTCCCTCCCGGTGCCGCAGGGCCCCTCCCGAAGCGGATCTCTGAAGGAAAAGCGAGCTGAGCCTGCCCCTCCCGCCCCCGTGCACCTTGCCGATCCACCCCAGCTAATACGCCAGATCCCCAGCACCATAAGCCTGGCAGTGTGCAAGTAGCCCAGACGGCCCACGCCACCCCATAGTGAATCCCGCCCCTAGGAGAGGGGAAGAGAAGGCACACACCAGTCTGACTGTGGCCCCAGCAGTGGGCTGGGGGCAGACATCAGGTCTGACTGCGGCCCCGCCCACCAATGCAAGTTATTCGAGACAGCACAGGGGAAGTGCCCCGCAGTCCCGCACTACTCCGGGGACTATCCAAAATGATGAAACGGAAGAATTCCCCTCAAAAGAATCTCCAGGAAATAGTGACAGCTAATGAACTGATCGAAAAGGATTTAAACAATACAACAGAAAGTGAATTTAGAATAATAGTCATAAAATTAATTGCTGGGCTTGAAAACAGTATAGAGGACAGCAGAGAATCTATTGCTACAGAGATCAAGGGACTAAGGAACAGCCAGGAGGAGCTAAAAAATGCTGTTAATGAGCTGCAAAATAAAATGGAGACGACCACAGCTCAGATTGAAGAGGCAGAGGAGAGAATAGGTGAACTAGAAGATAAAATTATGGAAAAAGAAGAAGCTGAGAAAAAGATAAAAAAACCAGGAGTATGAGGGGAAAATTAGAGAACTAAGTGATGCACTAAAGAGAAATAATCTACGCATAATTGGTATTCCAGAGGAGGAAGAGAGAGGGAAAGGTGCTGCAGGTGTACTTGAAGAAATAATAGCTGAGAACTTCCCTGATCTGGGGAAGGAAAAAGGTATTGAAATCCAAGAGGCACAGAGAACTCCCTTCAGATGTAACTTGAATCGATCTTCTGCACGACATATCATAGTGAAACTGGCAAAATACAAGGATAAAGAGAAAATTCTGAAAGCAGCTAGAGATAAACGTGCTCTAACATATAAAGGGAGACTCGTGACCAATCTCTCTACTGAAACTTGGCAGGCCAGAAAGGAATGGCAGGAGATCTTCAATGTGATGAATAGAAAAAATATGCAGCTGAGAATCTTTTTTTTTTTTTTTTCCAATGTTTATTTATTTTTGGGACAGAGAGAGACAGAGCATGAATGGGGGAGGGGCAGAGAGAGAGGGAGACACAGAATCGGAAACAGGCTCCAGGCTCTGAGCCATCAGCCCAGAGCCCGACGCGGGGCTCGAACTCACGGACCGCGAGATCGTGACCTGGCTGAAGTCGGACGCTTAACCGACTGCGCCACCCAGGCGCCCCGAGAATCCTTTATCAAGCAAGTCTGTCATTTAAAATAGAAGGAGAGATAAAGGTCTTCCCAAACAAAAACTGAAGGAATTCATCACCACTAAACCACTAAAAGAGATCCTAAGGGGGATCCTGTGAGACAAAGTACCAGAGACATCGCTACAAGCATAAAACCTACAGACATCACAATGACTCTAAACCCATATCTTTCTATAATAACACGGAATGTAAATGGACTAAATGCGCCAACCAAAAGACAAGTATCAGAATGGATAAAAAAACAAGACCCATCTATTTGCTGTCTACAAGAGACTCATTTTAGACCTGAGGACACCTTCAGATTCAGAGTGACGGGATGGAGAGCTATTTATCATGCCACTGGAAGTCAAAAGAAAGCTAGAGTAGCCATACTTATATCAGACAAACTAGACTTTAAATTAAAGGCTGTAACAAGAGATGAAGAAGGGCATTATATAATAATCACAGGGTCTATCCATCAGGAAGAGCTAACAATTATAAATATCTATGTGCTGAATATAGGAGCCCCCAAATATATAAAACAACTACTCACAAACATAAGCAACCTTATTGATAAGAATGTGGTAATTGCAGGGGACTTTAACACTCCACTTACAGAAATGGATAGATCATCTAGACACATGGTCAATAAAGAAACAAGGGCCCTGAATGATACATTGGATCAGATGGACTTGACAGATATATTTAGAACTCTGCATCCAAAAGCAACAGAATATACTTTCTTCTCGAGTGCACATGGAACATTCTCCAAGATAGATTACATACTGGGTCACAAAACAGCCCTTCTAAGTATACAAGAATTGAAATCATACCATGCATACTTTCAGACCACAATGCTATGAAGCTTGAAATCAACCACAGGAAAAAGTCTGGAAAACTTCCAAAAGCATGGAGGGTTAAAGAACACCCTACTAAAGAATGAATGGGTCAACCAGGCAGTTAGGGAAGAAATTTAAAAATATATGGAAACAAACGAAAATGAAAATACAACAATCCAAACTCTTTGGGACGCAGCGAAGGCAGTCCTGAGAGGAAAATACATTGCAATCCAGGCCTATCTCAAGAAACAAGAAAAATCCCAAATACAAAATCTAACAGCACACCTAAAGGAAATAGAAGCAGAACAGCAAAGGCAGCCTAAACCCAGCAGAAGAAGAGAAATAATAAAGATCAGAGCAGAAATAAACAATATAGAATCTAAAAAAACTGTAGAGCAGATCAACGAAACCAAGAGTTGGTTTTTTGAAAAAATAAACAAAATTGACAAACCTCTAGCCAGGCTTCTCAAAAAGAAAAGGGAGATGACCCAAATAGATAAAATCATGAATGAAAATGGAATTATTACAACCAATCCCTCAGAGATACAATCAATTATCAGGGAATACTATGAAAAATTATATGCTAACAAACTGGACAACCTGGAAGAAATGGACAAATTCCTAAACACCCATAGGCTTCCAAAACTCAATCAGGAGGAAATAGAAAGCTTGAACAGACCTATAACCAGCTAAGAAATTGAATCAGTCATCAAAAATCTCCCAACAAATAAGAGTCCAGGACCAGATGGCTTCCCAGGGGAGTTCTACCAGACGTTTAAAGCAGAGATAATACCTATCCTTCTCAAGCTGTTCCAAAAAATAGAAAGGGAAGGAAAACTTCCAGACTCATTCTATGAAGCCAGTATTACTTTGATTCCTAAACCAGACAGAGACCCAGTAAAAAAAGAGAACTACAGGCCAATATCCCTGATGAATATGGATGCAAAAATTCTCAATAAGATACTAGCAAATCGAATTCAACAGCATATAAAAAGAATTATTCATCATGATCAAGTGGGATTCATTCCTGGGATGCAGGGCAGGTTCAACATTCGCAAATTAATCAACGTGATACATCACATTAATAATAGAAAAAATAATGGGGCGCCTGGGTGGCGCAGTCGGTTAAGCGTCCGACTTCAGCCAGGTCACGATCTCGCGGTCCGGGTCACGATCTCGGGGTCCGTGAGTTCGAGCCCCGCGTCAGGCTCTGGGCTGATGGCTCGGAGCCTGGAGCCTGTTTCCGATTCTGTGTCTCCCTCTCTCTCTGCCCCTCCCCCGTTCATGCTCTGTCTCTCTCTGTCCCAAAAATAAATAAAAACGTTGAAAAAAAAAATTTTAAAAAAAAATAATAGAAAAAATAAGAACCATATGATCCTGTCGATGCAGAAAAGGCATTTGACAAAATTCAGCAACCTTTCTTAATAAAAACCCTTGAGAAAGTCGGGATAGAAGGAACATACTTAAACATCATAAAAGCCATTCATGAAAAGCCCACAGCTAACATCATCCTCAGCGGGGAAAAACTGAGAGCTTTTTCCCTGAGATCAGGAACACGACAGGGATGTCCACTCTCACCGCTGTTGTTTAACATAGTGTTGGAAGTTCTAGCATCAGCAATCAGACAACAGAAGGAAATCAAAGGCATCAAAATTGGCAAGGATGAAGTTAAGCTTTCACTTTTTGCAGATGACATGATATTATACATGGAAAATCCGATAGACGCCACCAAAAGTCTGCTAGAACTGATACATGAATTCAGCAAAGTCGCAGGATACAAAATCAATGTACAGAAATCAGTTGCATTCTTATACACTAGTAATAAAGCAACAGAAAGACAAAGAAACTGATCCCATTCACAATTGCACCAAGAAGCATAAAATACCTAGGAATAAATCTAACCAAAGATGTAAAAGATCTGTATGCCGAAAATTATAGAAAGCTTATGAAGGAAATTGAAGAAGATATAAAGAAATGGAAAAACATTCCGCACTCATGGATTGGAAGAATAAATATTGTCAAAATGTCAATACTACCCAAAGCTATCTACACATTCAATGCAATCCCAATCAAAATTGCACCAGCATTCTTCTCGAAATTAGAACAAGCAATCCTAAAATTCATATGGAACCACAAAAGGCCCCAAATAGCCAAAGTAATTTTGAAGAAGACCAAAGCAGGAGGCATCACAATCCCAGACTTTAGCCTCTACTACAAAGCTGTAATCATCAAGACAGCATGGTATTGGCACAAAAACAGACACATAGACCAATGGAATAGAATAGAAACCCCAGAACTAGACCCACAAACGTATGGCCCACTCATCTTTGACAAAGCAGGACAGAACATCCAGTGGGAAAAAGACAGTCTCTTTAACAAATGGTGCTGGGAGAACTGGACAGCAACATGCAGAAGGTTGAAACTAGACCGCTTTCTCACACCATTCACAAAAATAAACTCAAAGTGGATAAAGGACCTGAATGTGAGACAGGAAACCGTCAAAACCCTAGAGGAGAAAGCAGGAAAAGACCTCTCTGACCTCAGTTGTAGCAATTTCTTACTTGACACATCCCCAAAGGCAAGGGAATTAAAAGCAAAAATGAACTACTGGGACCTTATGAAGATAAAAAGCTTCTGCACAGCAAAGGAAACAACCAACAAAACTAAAAGGCAACCAACGGAATGGGAAAAGATATTTGCAAATGACATATCGGACAAAGGGCTAGTATCCAAAATCCATAAAGAGCTCACCAAACTCCACACCCAAAAAACAAATAACCCAGTGAAGAAATGGGCAGAAAACATGAACAGACACTTCTCTAAAGAAGACATCTGGATGGCCAACGGGCACATGAAAAGATGCTCAACGTTGCTCCTCATCAGGGAAATACAAATCAAAACCACACTCAGATATCACCTCACGCCAGTCAGAGTGGCCAAAACGAACAAATCAGGAGACTGTAGATGCTGGAGAGGGTATGGAGAAACGGGAACCCTCTTGCACTGTTGGTGGGAATGCAAATTGGTGCAGCCACTCTGGAAAACAGTGTGGAGGTTCCTCAGAAAATTAAAACTAGACCTACCCTATGACCCAGCAATAGCACTGCTAGGAATTTACCAAGGGATACAGGAGTACTGATGCATAGGGGCACTCGTACCCCAATGTTTATAGCAGCACTCTCAACAATAGTCAAATTATGGAAAGAGCCTAGATGTCCATCAACTGATGAATGGATAAAGAAATTGTGGTTTATATACACAATGGAGTACTACGTGGCAATGAGAAAGAATGAAATATGGCCCTTTGTAACAACATGGATGGAACTGGAGTGTTATGCTAAGTGAAATAAGCCATACAGAGAAAGACAGATACCATATGTTTTCACTCTTATGTGGATCCTGAGAAACTTAACAGAAACCCATGGGGGAGGGGAAGGGGGAAAAAAAAAGGAGGTTAGAGTGGGAGAGAGCCAAAGCATAAGAGACTCTTAAAAACTGAGAACAAACTGAGGGTTAATGGGAGGTGGGAGGGAGGGGACGGTGGGTGATGCGTATTGAGGAGGGCACCTTTTGGGATGAGCACTGGGTGTTGTATGGAAACCAATTTGACAATAAACTTCATTTATTGAAAAAAAATGAAAATTTTGGCAGGGAATTAAAAAAAAAAACCAAAATAGAAATGAAAAATACAGTAACCAAAATTGCTGATTATAGTTGAGAATAAAAAAGAACTTTCCAGAAACACTTTCCCTTTTTTGTTGTTGTTGTTTATTTTTATTTATTTTGAGAGAATAAGCAGGGGAGGCACAGAGAAAGAGGGAGACAGAATCCCAATCAGGCTCCCTCCGATGCAGGGCTTGGACTCATGAACAGTTCAGATCATGACCTGAAGAGAAATCAGGAGTGTGATGCTTAACTGATTGGGGTACCTGGATGGCTCGGTTGGTTAAGTGTCTGACTCTTGGTCTTGGCTCAGGTCGTGATTTCACAGTTCATGAGTTTGAGCCCCATGTCAGGCCTGTGCTGATGGCATAGAGCCTGCTTGGGATTCTCTGTCCCTCTCTCTGTCCCTCCCCTGCCTGTGTGTTCTCTCTCTCTCTCTCTCTCTCTCTCTCTCTCTCTCTCTCTCTCTCTAAAAATAGGGAAATGAAATGTTAAAGGTTAAAAAAATTAAAAATTTAGGGGCGCCTGGGTGGCTCAGTCAGTTAAGCGTCCGACTTCAGCTCAGGTCACGATCTCGCGGTCCATGAATTCGAGCCCCGAGTCGGGCTCTGGGCTGATGGCTCAGAACCTGTAGCCTGCTTCCGATTCTGTGTCTCCCTCTCTCTCTGCCCCTCCCCCGTTCATGCTCTGTCTCTCTCTGTCCCAAAAATAAATAAACATTAAAAAAAATTTTTTTTAAAATAAAAATTTAAAATTAAGTAAAATATACTTTATGTAAAGTGGAAATATTATTGTCATAGATCACTGAAAAATAATTGCTAGTAATAATTTATATGACAGATACATACAATTACTTACCTTTGTAGCTTATTTTGATAATAAACTATTACTTGACCTGCCTATTTCAAAGCACTACTTAGGATATATAACTTAGTTCTATTATTTTGATTTTGGATAAGGAGAAACCTTATTTCATGAAGTGGTACCATATAATTAGTATGAGAATTGCCTCTATTTCTCCATATTTGTTTTTAATTATTCTAAATCTCCCCATAACCGTATATGGTGATTGTAAAGGTTTGGTGCATGTACTTTAGCTACTTTAGTGCCCTAAAACTCTGAAAAGTATTTCCATTTCTAATGTGTTTTGGTTTAATAGGTAGTTGATTGTGTAATTTACAATAGTTATATTTTATAAAATCGGCATGAACACTGCATTAGTGAATACTGAGCCATTGCTTCTAGGGGAAATACAGGGTTAGATTCCTGTGTGCCTTTGGTCGTAACATTCCTGTTTACCAAACGGTGTATGACCTTACTTTATGTGTGTTTCTGTTTACACATATCTTATTTTATGTATATTATTTGTTCATTAGCATTGAACTTACTACAGCCATAGCACTATAACTTAATGCCTGAATGAAACGAAGCTTGAAATAAGAGTCCAGAGACCATGAATCACAATATGAGTGAGTCTTGCCAAGGTGAAGCCAGAGAGTTTCCACAGTCATTCTCACGATCTGCCTGATGGCATGTGGCAGACCTCTGAGGAAGCTAAGGTTTTGTCTTAATTAGGTTTATCCAGAGAAAACTGAACATATTCTAAGAAACTTCCCCATATATGCCTTCCTATAGGTCCTGAGAACTCAGAAATGCTTCACGTAGAGGTGGCGCCCCAGGACTCTAGTTTCACTAGCTCTAGGTGCTCCCTTTGCTGCTCTGGGAGTGCAGTGGTCTCTTCGTTAGAGCTTTAAAAACCAGGTGGGCACTGAAGGAGGGATTGAAATTCCCCAGGGGCTCAGGGAACTTTGAAATTCTTTAGGGAGGGGGACATCACTGCCCCAGCCTAACACCTATTTCCTTTGAAAGGCACATCACATCCTTCTTGCATTTAGAAACATTAGACATGGCTTCAGCACTCTGCTTGGGGATCATTGTAGACAGCAAGATCAGCAGAAAGCACAAAAATATAAAAAAATATGGCACTAAGTAGACGGTGTAAAGGACGCTTGTTTACTGTATGATAGAATTAAACCAAGAAGGCAGAGTGTCCCTTGTTTGACCTCACCTGGGCGAGAGTGCATTGGGCAACTCAGACTTTTTTGTCGCTTTGCACATGTCTGGAAATGATTCTGAAAGTGCTGTAGGTATTGAAATCTGTAGTGATTTTGTTGTTGAAAATAAATTTTAGTGAGTAGGGGAATTCACAAATATGGAATCCACAAATAATGAGGAGTGACTGTATGGGATCTAATAATTCATTTATCATGTTTTGAACAGAGCTGAGAATCAGAAAGGAAAAAAAGAGGACTCTGAAAAACCAAAATCATTGTGATGAAATTTTAGGTCCTGAGGGCCTTTCCTAGAATCGACATTGATTTTAAGTTACTCTGTTTAGTTAGTTACTTCTTCACTTTTCAGCAACTGGATGTAACTTTGTGTATGGGGGCACAGCTATAAAAGATAGGCACATTAACAGCAAGCTGACAAACAGAACAACTGACAAAGTGTCGTGATGGAAAAGATAGAAAAATCTAAGTAACAAATAGAAAAACAAAAGTGTAAAAAAAGAAAAAAGAGAAAAACAAAAGTGTAACATTTAGGGGTCTTTATTGGAAAAATAGATAATAATCTATATTTAGAGTGTATATTTCAGTAGATATTGCATACCTTCCTCAGTTTTACTTACTGGAATAAATAATAATGGTTTTCATTCTTGTCCTCATTTCTCTATCCATTGAAGCTTTGCCAGAAAGGACCCCAATTAAACTTTTTACCCTTTATTCTTTTTTTTAAACGTTTTTTAAATATTTATTTATTAAAATAAATGAGCGAGCATGGGTGTGTGAGCTGAGGACGGCCAGAGAGAGGGGAAGAGAGAGAGAATCCCAAGCAGGCTCCGTGCTGTCAGCACAGAGCCCTACGCGGGGCTCAATCTCACCAACTGTGAGATCGTGACCTGAGCTGAGATCAAGAGTCCAAGCTTAACCAACTGAGCCACCCAGGCGCCCCTGAATGGAACTTTGGTTCTAATTCTGATGAATTAGACTCTAAATCTTAAAGCTTTATGTGGTTTTGTGATTTTAACATTGTCCTCATTATGGTGGGTCCCTCTATTATTATTTTGGTATTGCTCTATAACAAATCACAGATTTAGTTTAAAGCCACTTCCTAGGTTACAATCCCCCACGTGGGATTCTTTCTTCAGAGTATCATAAGGCTGAAATCCAGATATTGGTTAGGTTCTCATCTGCTGGCCCTGAAGACAGTGAGCTTTGTTGTCAAAATTCAGTTTCTTGTGGTTATAGGACTGAAGTCCTTGTTTTCTTGCTGGCTATAAATTAAGAGCTATTCTTAGTTCTTAGACCATGCCCACATGCCTTACCACATGCCCCCCTTCATTTTCAAACGAGCAATGGTGCATCGATTCCTTCTTGTGCTTTGAATTTCTGACTTCTTGTCTCTGATCTCTAAACTCAGAGTTAAAGGACACACAATTAGGTGGGCCCACCCAGATAATCTCTGTTTTAATTAAAACGAACTTATCTGGAAACATAATTACATCTATCCGTACTACTTTCACTAGGTTAGTGTTTGATTGAATATCTGAGAGAGGTAGGTTTGTGTACAACAGGGACCAGGAATTATGTGTGCAGTACCTTCTCACCTTTTGTCTGTAGCTTTCATTCATTGAATTCAGTAGGTACAGATTTACTGGCTGCTATAAATAGGTCAGACTGTGTTGTAGGTGTTTGGGGTTTATCACTAAGGAAAATCAGTGAGGTCTAAGCAGGACACAACAAAAATTTCTGCTCTCATGGAGCTTATTTCTTGAGGAGAAAGACAATACACTAAATAATATATTCAGAGGTAAAAAGTGCTATTGCAATAATCCAGGCCAGAGATTTTGGTAGCTTTTGACTTGGTGGTAGTTGTCCAGATGATGAAAATTGCTTGTGAAAACACTTTGAAAAATGTAAGATCATATGTATACATTTTTAAGCCTTCTGCTAACGAGTAACCAAATGCAAAAAATGAATATTGCCTCTCTTCTTTTCTGAGTGGGTGTTATTTTTGACAAGGAAGAAAAGGTAGGGGAAATTATTGCTTTTATAGTCTCTCCAATATGTTTTAAATATTTTTTATATGTTTGTTTATTTTGAGAGAGTGGACACATACGCGTGAGTGAAGAGGGAGGGAGGGAGGGAGGGAGGGAGAAAGAGAGGGAGAGAGAGAGAGAATGAATGAATCCCAAGGAGGGTCTGGGCTGTGAGCCCTGAGCCCTACTCAGATCTTTAACCCGTGAATCATGAGATCATGACCTGAGCTGAGAATAAGAGTCAGACGTGAGGGTGCCTGGGTGGCTCAGTCGATTAAGCTTCCTACTCGGCTCAGGTCATGATCTCAGTTTGTGAGTTCGAGCCCTGCGTCAGGCTCTGTGCTGACAGCTCAGAGCCTGCTTCAGATTCTGTGTCTCCCTTTCTCACTGCCCCTGTCCCACTCATGCTCTGTCTCTCAAAACTGAATAAATGGTAAAAAAAAAAAAAATTTTTTTTTAAAGAGACACTTAACTAGCTGAGCCACCCAGGCACCCCTTAACTGTGTTTTATATCCCTTCTGTCTCTATCTCATATTGTTGTAAATAATCTACTGTTGACTCTATGTAATTTGAAGTCTGAGAGTTCATGTCTCTAGGATTGTATTTCTTCATCAATAAAAATAAGGTTTTAGGGTTATCCAAAAAGTGTTTTATTTCTAGATTTCCAAATTTTATATTTTGTATTATTTGGAAGCCTCATTTTCTGAAGGTGATGGGTAAATGGAAGTATTACTCTATTACTAGTTAATGTCAAATCCTTTTTTTCTTTTTTCAAATTTTTCATATCCTTTCATTCTACTTTGTGTTGTGGTTAGTTGTTAGTGTGTATTTTCTTCATTAGATTGTAAGTAAGATCTTTGAAAAGTAGCACTCGGTCTTACTAATTTCTGTATTTCCCTTTCAGTGGTGCCATGGCAAATTCTGTGTTGGCTGAGAATTTCGTTTGCTGTGATAAAACAAACAAACAAACAAACAAACAAACAAACAAACAAAGAATTATTACATAAAAAATCAATGTGGTTTAGGAAATATGAGTGGTAGATAGATTCTAGTCTAATTCAAATGTTTGCGTCATTGTGCGCTGTCCAGCAGGCACGCAAAGCACATTAGTAGGTACTTGTATTTATCTAGGAATGAAATACAAATATTTTTGTTTTAATTTATGTCTGTTGTTTTTCAAATGGCTACTAAGTTGTCAGTACATAAACGCTTATTAAGCTGTTTGGACTTAACTACTTAATAAATGGAACTGTTAATATTTATTTTGGCCTTGGATGCTGTATTATCTATTGCTGTGTAATAAGTTACCCCAAACTTAGCAGTTAGAAACAAGCATTTATTACTTCACACTGTTACTGAGGGTCAGGAATCTGAGAGTGACGTTGCTGGGTGGTTCTGGCTCAAGGCTGCACTCAAGGTGTAGGCCAGGACTGCAGTTATCCCAAGGTTTGCCTGGGGTTGGAGGATTCCCTTACCTGCTTCTCCAGCTTGCAGATCACATATTATGGGATTTCTCAGCCTCCTGTTTCTGTTTTGTTTTTCTGGAGAACCTTGAAATACCACTTTCTTCAACTTTCATGGGTCCCCAACTTTACTTTCCTGGTTTCTTTACTTTCTGACTGCTGCTGTGTCTGCTCTAAGAGTGCACTTCGCTGCACACTAAAAGCTTTGGAGCTAGGACCTGCTTGGCTGCCCTTCGTCAGCGAGCATGCACTTCCCCCAGAGTTTGCTTCTGTTCACTCTGGTGTTCTGTGCCTTCAGATATTTCCTTTTCATGTCATATTCAAGTTTTATAGTGTTTTTCTTTTTTAGCTAATAGATTATTTAAAATGTCTATAGAGATAATTCAAAGAATGATAACACTCATTGTTGCAGGAATTTGGGAAGAAGGGTACCTATACATTTGAAAATCTGAAATTGAAAATCTGAATTATTACAGTCTTTGAAATATAATCTGGCAAAGGCTCTCCATGTGGAGAGTACATTTGTCTTACTCAGTTCTTCGTAGGGCTCTGCCTCTTAGAAAAAAAAATATAAGTATATTAGATGTACGCAAATATTTGATTCAGCAATTCTTCTTTATTTTTTATTTTTATTTTTTTTAACGTTTATTTATTTTTGAGAGAGAGAAAGAGACAGAGTGCGAGCACGGGAGGAGCCAAGAGAGAGGGAGACACAGAATCCGAAGCAGGCTCCGGGCTCCGAGCTGTCAGCACAGAGCCCGATGCGGGGCTCAAACTCACAAACTTCAAGATCATACCCTTAGCTGAAGTCAGATGCTGAACCGACTGAGCCACCCAGGCGCCCCTCTTCTTTATTTTTTTAATCATTTTTTTAGATGTTTCTTTTTGAGAGAGAGAGGAGAGAATAGGCAGGAGAGGGGCAGAGAGAGAGGGAGACAGAGGATCTGAAGCAGGCTCTGAACTGACAGCACAGAGCCCAGTGTGGGGCTTGAACTCACAAACTATGAGGTCATGACCAGAGCCAAAGTCGGACGCCTAGCTGACTGAGCCACCCAGGTGCCCCTGATTAAAAATGATTTTTAAAATCACCTTTCTCACATTGAAAAAATGTCTTAAGTTTGAAATTGTGAACAAGTTTTAAACATTAAAATTTTTTTTTCATTGCTTGCTTAATTCTGTGGCTGAATTTTTGGTGTGCCCCCCCCTTTTGGAAAAGAGATTGTGGTACATTATGTTTTATTATAAAATTAATGTATTAATATTTATATACTCACAATTCAAAGGTTGATATATAGGATCAGGGAGGAAGACCTTCCTCTGCCCTGTGGTTCTTCTAACTGGACTTAGAATCAAATTGCCATGAGACAGATTAACAGGAGAAAATAAAATTTAATAGGTATACCTGTGGGGCATCCACACAGACATGAAATTCCAAAGACAGGCAACCAGGAAGCTTATTTGAGCTGAGGTGAGGGGTAGGGCCTGAGGATATAATGGGGAGACCTTAGAAAAAGAGATGTTTGGAAGAACAAGATTGTCCTGTTAGGCAGATAAATTCCTTAGGTAAAGGAGAGTTTCTGTTAATAGCGCTCTCTTCCTGGTACAGGTGCTCCTTTCCAATGTAAATTTTGGCAGTTGAGGGGGAGGTAGCTTTTCCTGTATCTGCTGGGTTTTGATTACTTTTTTTTTTTTTAAGTTTATTTTGAGAGAGAAAGAGAGCAAGCCTGGAGGGGGAGAGAGAGGGAGAGACACAATCCCAAGCAGTCCCTGAGCTATCAGCGCAGAGCCTGACACAGGGGTCTGTCTTACAAACTCTGAGATCATGACCAGAATCCAGATCAAGAGTCAGATGGCTTAACTGACTGAGCCATCCAGGCACCCCAGGTTTTGATTACTTTTAACTTGAAATAATCTTTATGCCATAGTGGCCCATCTTGGGGCAGCCCCCTCTTGCCCCCTCTAATAGGTTCTAAAGTAGTTTTTCTAAAATGTTTGTTCTTAATGAACTTCAATTTTTAAAAATTTTTTTAGTTTGTATTGCTATATCTACAGCAGTTATTTCTCCAAATTAAAACTAATGAAAACCTATTTAACTATAGGACAACATTGTTTAATAGTAACACTACTCAGCATTTATATTCAAGAGTTGGAAAATGGGAATTATTATTTCATTATGAATAAAGCCAAATGTGATTGAAAATTAAAATTTCAAAAAATATTTTATTAAGCTTAACTAATTTCCCAGAGCATTTAGGTTGCTTCAGTTTTTTGTTTTGTTTTGTTTTTTAATTGTCTCCATACCTAACATGGGGCTTGAAATCACAACTCTGAGATTAAGAGTTGCATGCTGTACTGACTGAGGCAGCCACGTGCCCCAAACATTAAAATTTTTACCTAAGAAGGGTTTCTATCAAATTATTATGGTTTGCTTCCGATTAGAGAGTTTAAATTTTCCTTAAGCAACTTTTGGGGGTGGGGTGGAGGAGCAAGCAAGCATGGAAGGTGTTAGAGAGAGAATCCTAAGCAGGCTCCACGCTCAATGCAGAGCCCATTGCAGGGCCCGATCCCATGACTGTGAGATCATGACCTGAGCAGAAATCAAGAGTTGGGAGCTTAACCGACTGAGCCACCCAGGGACCCCTGTTTACGTAACTTTTTAATAACAAAAATTTGATTTAGTTATTAATAAAATTGTATATATGTAACAACTTCCTGCTGGATTTCAGGGTATCATATATGGAGTGATGGATGGTGCACAACAGATGTATAAAAACTCATTTTTAATATTAGTTACAACATTGTACCTAACCAGCTGTCAGGGGAGGCTGACATCTAAACTGAGACTTTAAAGGATGACTAGAGAAAGGAGGAGACAGGAATGAGAGGGAGTGTGGGTTAATGAGAAAGATGGAGATGGGGTCAGTTAATTAGGGAACACATTTTACATTACGTAGATTGTTTCATTTATAAAAATCAAGAAGGAAACTACTACTGGTTGAGTATATGGAGAAAGAAGTATTCAGGAAAATGATTCAGATGGCTTTTGCAGTGGCTTCATGCTAATAGTGGGTAATACAGGTGACAAATGTAGAAGAGTAAAATTGGTGGTTGATCCTACTTCCTACCATGCACAGAAAATGAACTCAGAATGGATCAAAACCGATCCAAAATCAGTCCTTTAGAAGCAAAGATCTAAATGGAAGAGCTAAAACTATAAAGTTCTTAGATGCAAATAGAGGCAAACATGAGATTCTGGATTTGGCAGTGATTTCTTAGATATGATATCAAAAGCACAAGCAACAAAATCTAAAATAAATTGCCCTTCGTTAAAATTAAAACTTTTGTGCATCAAAGGATACTACCAATAAAGTGAAAATACAACCTACTGAATGGGAGAAAATATTTGCAAATAATAAACCTAATAAGGGTTAGTATCCAGAAATATAAAGAATTCTTACAACTCAACAACAAAAAAGACAACCCAATTTGAAAATGGCAAAGGACCTCAACAGCCTTTTTCCCAAGGAAGATAAAAGACGAACAGGCACATAGAAAGATGTATCACTAATCATCAGGTAAATGCAAATTCAAACCACAAAGAAATACAACTTCACACTAAGATGTCTATAATTAAAAAACAAAACCAAAAACAAAAAAAAAAAAACCCAGAAAATAATGATGGTTGGTGAGGACATAGAGAAAATGGAACTCTCTCAGACATTGCTGGTGGAAATGAAAATGGTGCAGATGATACAGAACATAGTTTGGCAGTTCCTCAAAAAGTTAAACACAGAATTACTATACGACCCAGAAGGTCTACTCCTACGTGTATACTCCAAAGAAATGAGAAAACGTATCCAAACACTTGTACACATATGTTCAGAGCAGTACTACTCACAATGGCCAAAATAGAAACAACCCTAAATGCCCATCAACTGATAAATGGATTAACAAAATGAAGCATTTCTATAAAATGGAATACTCTTCAGTCATAAAAAGGAATGGAGTACTGTTACATGCTACAACATGGATGAACCTCAAAAACATGCTAAGGGAAAGAAGTCAGATATAGGAGGTTATGTATTATAGGATTCCATTTATACAAAATATCCAGGACAGGTAAATTCACAAAGGCAGAAAGCAGATTAGTAATTGCCAGGAGCTGGGTTAAGGGAAACAGGAGACACTCTCAGGCGTCCTTATGGAGTGATAAAAATACCTTGGAACTAGGTAGAATAGTTGCACAAAACTGTGAATGTACTAAATGCCACTAACATGCACATTTTAAAATGATCAGTTTTATGTAATGTCAATTTTACCTCCACAAAAGAATGAAGCTGATGTTGACATGAAAGATTATGATGATAATGATGATGATAAAATCAGAGTTAACATTTTGTGAGCACTAAACTCCCTTGTCTGGCACATTGCTCAGATTTTTACATGCATTCTCATTTTAGTAGGAATAAGAGAATTAGAAGTAGTATCTTAATAATAATAAGTATCCTCTTTATCCTTATCTTAAAGATGAGGAAATTTTGGCTTAGAAAGGCTAACTTAACCATCATTACAACACTAATCACGGACAGATGTGACTTTAAAAATCAGTCTGGTTGATATTGTTGGTTGGCTGACCCAACCACCATTTTCAACCCAGTTTTTCCTAGCCACCTTCCTGCCAAAGGTAGATACATGACAGAATTCTGAGATTTAAGCAGAAGTTTACTGTGGGGTTACAGTTTTGCTTTAAAAAAAAAAAAAAGCTACCTCTTTGCTATCTGAAACTGAAACAACCACTGTGCAATCATGAACAAAAAAATCAACTAAGGGTTGCTGCAGGGGAGGTGGGTGGGGGATCGGATAAATAGGTGATGGGTACTACAGAGGGAACTTGATGGGATGAGCACTGGGTGTTATATGTAAATGATGAATCACTAAATTCTACACCTGAAACCATTATTGCACTATGTTAATTAACTTTGATTTAAATAAAATTTAAAAACAAATCAAGAGCATCTCAGAGTCAGCCAATTGTGAGCCACTCAACTTTCACCAGAAGCTGTCTAACTCTAGTTTTGGGGGAGAGGGGAAGGACGGATTTGATTTGTTTAAACCCACTAAAATAGGACCTTCTGTTATTTCAAGTTAAAAGCCTCTCTACTGATTCACTGACTGCAAAGTCAAGGCTTTAACCACTACACCGTAACAACTATTTATATATTGTTCACATTTTAGGTAGCAATTCAAATTTGTTATCAAAATTGCCACAGAAAACTTGAGATTGCTATTCTTTTTATCCATATCAAAGTAATAGGTATGGTAATATGATTTTTGTTAATTCAAAGTTTCTTAAGGATACAACTAACTGTATGCTAGAGAACAGATAAGCAATAGAGGAGTATCTCCCATTCAGTAGGTTGTATTTTCACTTTATTGGTAGTATCCTTTGATGCACAAAAGTTTTAATTTTAACAAAGGGCAATTTATTTTAGATTTTGTTGCTTGTGCTTTTGATATCATATCTAAGAAATCACTGCCAAATCCAGAATCTCATGTTTACCTCTATTTGCATCTAAGAACTTTATAGTTTTAGCTCTTCCATTTAGATCTTTGCTTCTAAAGGACTGATTTTGGATCGGTTTTGATCCATTCTGAGTTCATTTTCTGTGCATGGTAGGAAGTAGGACCAACCACCAATTTTACTCTTCTACATTTGTCACCTGTATTACCCACTATTAGCATGAAGCCACTGCAAAAGCCATCTGAATCATTTTCCTGAATACTTCTTTCTCCATATACTCAACCAGTAGTAGTTTCCTTCTTGATTTTTATAAATGAAACAATCTACGTAATGTAAAATGTATTCCCTAATTGACTCCATTTTATTTAGTGTATAACAGGAAATCTTGAGCTACATTAGACATATCTACAGTAGGTCCAGGTTTTTTAATTTTTAAAAATTGGCAGGGGTAGATAGTAAATCTCTTAAGTTTATTTTTTATTTATTTTTTATTTTTTTTTTTTAATTTTTTTTTTTCAACGTTTATTTATTTTTGGGACAGAGAGAGACAGAGCATGAACGGGGGAGGGGCAGAGAGAGAGGGAGACACAGAATCGGAAACAGGCTCCAGGCTCTGAGCCATCAGCCCAGAGCCCGACGCGGGGCTCGAACTCACGGACCGCGAGATCGTGACCTGGCTGAAGTCGGACGCTTAACCGACTGCGCCACCCAGGCGCCCCTCTTAAGTTTATTTTTTAATTTATTTTATTTTTTTTTTAACGTTTATTTATTATTGAGAGACAGAGACAGAGCGTGGGAGGGGCAGAAAGAGAGGGAGACACCGAATCTGAAGCAGGCTCCAAGCTCTGAGCCGTCAGCACAGAGCCCGACACAGGGCTCAGACTCACAAACCCAAAGATCATGACCTGAGCCGAAGTCTGACGCTTAAAACTGACTGAGCCACCCAGGTACCCCTAAGTTTGTTTTTAGGTTTAACATTTTACCACTCAGAATATAGTTGATGAGAAAATGTGATTGCTGCTTTTGCAATCTAATCTTGTTTTATTTGGTAATTCTTAGTCTGTATATCTTTTACTGAATGGCATGCCTTGATTAGAAGTTAGCTTACTAGTCCTTTCTCCCCCATTCATCTACAGTGTTCAGGATGATGTAGTTAGCTGGGAGAAAGTGGTGGTGGTATGGTAGCCTATACAGGGCTGTTGAATTCTCTTCGTCAGCTTTAAAAACACAGTCTATCAGTGCAGGATGGATGGGACGGGTCTTACACATTCTTCTGCTAACTGTCCAAAGGTTTCACTTCTAAAGTTGTCTAACTGTTCTAAACAAAGGAGGATATAACTTGCTTAGTTTTTTTGTTTTTGTTTTTTTTAGTACTTGATTCTGAAACTTGAAAGGCCTGCTATAGTCCAGAACATCACATTTGGAAAATATGAGAAAACTCATGTCTGCAATTTGAAAAAATTTAAAGTCTTCGGTGGAATGAATGAAGAAAATATGACAGAGTTGTTGTCCAGGTGAGTTATGGTTATGGGGAAGAAAGAGTTCTCTTTTAAACAAGTTGTCGTCTTAGTTTTGTCTCTTTGTGGCTAAATCTGCATGGTTTGATTTTTTTCTTTCAAGGGAGAAAAGAATATTTCTACTATTGTATTTCTAGTGCCTTATTTTAATATTGTGGCTTGAGTTAGCTTTTTTTTTTTTTAACCAACAGCCACTACTAAATATTGTTACTAAAAAATAAAGAATAAAATTTGGGTTTCTTTTTTCCTACTTATTTTTCAGTCTTATTTTTGAACTGTAAATGACCTCAGTGGTATTTTCAGCGTTAATAAAAATCTTTGCTATAAAAATTATAGACTCTATCCAAAACATTAAGATCAATTGCCCTAATCCAGAAATAATATTTTGGTCATTTAGTAAAAATTAGAGACTAGAAAGAGAAAAGGTATAAGACTAGCACAGTACCTGCCACTTGGAAGGAGCTCAGTAAATATGAGTTTTCACAACATAGACCATGAGGAATGAAAGTATTAATTTGCCCCATAGATCATGAAAAATCAGATAGCCAGTAGAGTGGGCAACTAAAACCATATTGTTTTAGAATGTATTTATGATATAATATGTCCCATCAGCACAGCATTTTATATGAGTAAATATTACATCTATACTGCATTTGATTTAAGTCATGAAAGTGTTTTAGGACATAAGGCAACCTGAAGGTAAGTGACTTTCCCATAAATACTTGTGTTTCAATCCTAGTTGTTTATATTAGGTGATATGGATTTATTTTTATTTAGGGTGAAGTGGATGCTATTAAACTAATGGAGTAAGGTTGTCTTTGAAAATTTGTTGAGCTATAAAAGGAACATTATTGGCATCTTAATCAGAATTTTCTAATATTTGGCTCTAAGTTGACAGATGTGAGTGTGATTATTTTTAATTTTTTTCTTACTGCTTACATATTTTATGTCATTTTCAGTTACACACTAAGAATACTAGGTCCTATCACACATTTCCCTGCATTGTAGCCACATCCTTTAATTAACACTGAACATTTTTCATCAACCTTTATATAACTAAGAGAACACAGTTACAATGCAGTTGATGTGAATGTACAAGTTTTGACCTATATTCTCATGTTCAACTACTACTTTACATTGTCTTGGTCATGTATTTTGTTTAACCTTAAGATCTGAATTTGTTTTAGTGTGTTTAATAACCTTATTTTTATTCACAGTGGCTTAAAGAATGATTATAACAAAGAAACATTCACCTTGAAGCATAAAATTGATGAACAGATGTTCCCTTGTCGATTCATTAAAATAGGTAAGGTTTTCAGCATTCTGAAATAGAAATAAATTCTTCATACCATCAGTCAGCAAACTACAGCCTGTGGGCTGAGCTGAATCCTTCAGGACTCCTGTTTTTTAAAACATTTTGAGAACACTGCCACACTTGTTATTCACTGGTTATATAAGTCTGTATCTTGCTTTTGCGCAACAAAGACATAGTTGAATAGTTGCAAGAGACAAAATGTTTACTGCTTGGCCTTTTGCAGAAAAAGTTTTCTGATCCTTACTTTATACATCTATAACTAAATGACAATTATTTCAAGTGGGACCTTTTCCAAATATTTTTTCATTTGAAAGTTTTCTTAGAAGGTTTAATGAGAGGGGCACCTGGGTGGCTCAGTCAGTTAAGCGTCTAACTCTTGATTTCGGCTCAGTTCATGATCTCCAGGTTTGTGGACTTGAGCCCCCCTTCAGGCTCCGTGCTGACGTTGTGGAGCCTGCTTGGGATTCTCTCCCCCCCCCCTCAAAATAAATAAATAAACTTAAAAGAAAAAAGGTTTAATGAGATAAGTGACTTGTTTCAGCTTTGATTGTTTCATAGAGGATTCATCAAATTGTAAAGCTATAATATTCTAAACTAAATACTGATGAATCCCTTAAGGCAGTATATTTTGGCTATTTCCTACTCTGCTTTTTTTTTTTTTTTAACTTTATTTATTTATTTGAAGAAAGAGACAGTGTGAGTTGGGGAGGGGCAGAGGGAGAGGGAGACAGAGAATCTCAAGCAGGCTCTGCACTGTCAGCACAGAGCCTGATGTGGGGCTCAAAGTCGGGAGCCGTGAGATTATGACCTAAGCCAAAACCAAGAGTTAACCAAAAGTTAACCAAGAGTTAACGCTTTACTGACTGAGACACCCAGGTGCCCCTCCTGTTCTGTTTTTTGTCTTTTTTTCCTCATTAAACTAATTTTATGGCCCACTAATATGGTGCATTGTAATGTTTAAAAAATACTGCCTAAGGCATGTATTTATTTAGCTTAAGACAGTATTTGTAATGCTTCCTTAAAATTATTAATTTTAGGGTTATTTTGCTTTTCTTTAGGATTTATTATTTAGAAGGTAGAAAAGTTGAGGACTTGACAATTTTAATTTGTATCTATATTGCATAACTATGACAATATTATCTTAAAATTAGAGTGAATTCGATCCTTCAGAGAATAATAGTAATAAAAGCTAGAATCCCATGTTTTGATTTGAGAGAACAGTTCCTCTTTTGGAACAAGTAGTGTACCTCATTGTCATTGCCAACCTATCAAGAGGTGGCCTGTTCATTTCATTGAATCAAATAGTTCTATTGGGCAAAAAGAATATATTAAGGTCTTAATAAAGACTACTCTACAGGGAAAGCTATTCTTAGACTATTTGGGCTATCCAGGCGCCCCTGAGTGGCTCAGTCAGTGAAGCGTCTGACTTTGGCTCAGGTCATGATCTTGCAGTTCACGAGTTTGAACCCCTCATCGGGCTCTGTGCTGGCAGCTTAGAGCCTGGAGCCTGCTTCACATTCTGTCTGTCTCTCTCTCTGTCTCTCTCTGCCCCTCCCTGCTCATGTGCGCGCGCGCTCTCTCTCTCTCTCTCTCTCTCAAAAATAACAAACATTAAAAAAATTTTTTTTAATTAAAAAAAAAGGATATTTGGGCTATCCACTGTGCTACTTTCTTTTATAACTATAGTTTCTGTTATTATAATGAATAATTGTAAATAAAAACCTATTTCCTGTTTTCCTATGAGAATTTATGAAGAAGCAGATTTTTTTACTATGTTTAACTCTTGGTCCTTTTTTCTTTTTTTTTTTAACCAAGTACTGCTTTCCTCAGTTTGTGGACCACTGGCTCCTACAGCCCTTGCATAGTTACGTGTTTCAGACATACAAGTAGTGAAATACCTTATATTTTCCTATAAAGTACTTCTTCGGTTTCTATTTTGCTTCGTCATACAAAATGAAATTTCTTTTTTTTATGTGCTTTATTTGTGCTTTTTTGCATGATACCTACAGTCTTTGGTTTACATTTAAGGAAAATAGTACTGCTATAGCTCTCAGTCTTCTAGTATTTGTCATTAGAAGAAGTGTGAATAAATATCTATTTAGGGAAGTTGCATAGTTTCTTAAAAATTTGTAAAACAGAGGTCTCTTCTGGATGAGTTAGACATTCAACTGCCCAAAGACAAGAAATTGGACCTCTTTCCAGCCCTTTTTGTCAGCCTTTAATTACAGAGTATAATGATGCCTTTTACTTAACCCTGGGTTAGTTTCATGGTTTTCAGGCAAATGTTAACTTGAGCTTTTCAAGTGATTATACACTTACTGACTCTTGATATTTAGGATATTAATATTTAGATAACTTCATATTTCTTTTCTATTAAAAGATGTTAGTAATGGTCAGCTGTGTGTTTGCTTTCTAGTCTTTTCAACATTCTCTTGATATGTTTTGTTTGAAAATAAGGTAAATGTGAAACTATTAGGTTAGTATTTTTAGTTTATAACTGTTTTCTTAAAAGGTCATTCTGAAAAAGCACTTGTGATGTGTAGCTGTCTCTTGGTGGTGATTTAGCAGATATTTGTTTGCCTGCTTGGCATAAATTGTTAGAATGACTTGGATTTCTGTGGATTTTTTGGATTTTTGCAGCCTGGATAGTTGTGGGGGCTTCAGGGAGAAGCTTCAGCTCTGGCTGGATTGGGCCTGCATTCTGGATCCTCAAAAGTATTTAGAAGTCTAGAATGAATACTAAGTCTGGGACGGGTGTGAGTGCCCTCATGGTGGCCCTTTACGAAAGCATGTGGAAAGGTGACATTTTAAAAAGTGTACTATTAAGAGGAAAATTAATATAGTAGTAATAGCTTATAATAATAATAGCTGACATTTATTGAGCACTTACTGCATGCCAGTTACTGTGCTAGATGTTTTGTATACTTATTAATTCTATAAGAGAATAGATGCATCCTTTCAGAGTGGTTAGTCTTGAACTTTTAAGATGATCTTTCAGAACTTTAAAATTACTGTCATCTTCTAACAGCTGTTTTAGCCATCTAGCTAAGAGCTTCCTAAGGGATACTGCTAAAGCACACTGAATGTGTCACAGATGCATTTCATTGTGTTGAGGTGTGGACCCCCCCCCCCACCCCGCCTTGATCCTAGAGTAACAAGAGCCTGCAGGCTCTTATCCTTGTTTTCCATAAACATTATCACTGTTTGTGCATGTCATTATGAAGAAGGTTGGGAAGCACTGATCCTGATCATATCCGTGTCTGATTGTGCCATGAGGAAAACTGATGGTTGAGCCCTAGGATGCAAACTCTTAGCCTTAGGATGTGTATTAGCAGTTTCTAACCTTTATTTGAGGTGGGAGCAAAGACATCTTTCATTGGGGAGCAAAGAACATGTGCTTCAAGCTGCAGATCACATTTAGATTTCTTTTTCTTTTTTTTTTAACTTTTAAAAAAATATTTATTTTTGAGGAGAGGGAGACAGCGCGCGAGCAGGGGAAGGGCAGAGAGGGAGACACAGAATCCCGAAGCAGGCTTCAGGCTCTGAGCTGTCAACACAGAGCCCAACATGGGGCTCGAACCCATAGATTGCGAGATCATGACCTGAAGTTGGATGCTCAACCGAGCCACCCAAGCGCCCCCTAGATTTCAGAAATACAATGTGTAGTATGTCTATTATGTATTATTAGAATTATTAATGCTATAAAAATCATTTGTAAAATTTGAGTGTACATTACTCTGCTTATTCTTTATAGAGCCCTTCAATTTGTTAAAAAATTATACTCTTCATCTTTAATATATGATTTTCTTGTTCTCTGAAAGGTTTTAAGCATTATAACTAATATTAGTCTAGAAATATTTCTGTTGGGTCATCCAGTATATAGACAAAATCTCACTAAAACACAATTGCTAAAAGGTCTTTAATAAAGTGAACATTTTACTGGGACTTGAGTAAGATATATTAAGATATTTTTTTTCCTCCAAATCTTATTGAACTTGGACCTGGAACTTCAAATTACTAACTAATGTCTGGTTATACTTAGAGACTATATGTTCTTTTGGCCTTGGGTTTAGAATCCTGTTTTATTTTGACTCCTACTACTTAATGGTTATTGCTGTGATCTAATAGATCAACTTTTTACTTTTTAAATGGTACTGCTACATAAAGGAATGAACACCAAAACAATGATGATAATTTAGTATTCAGTGGTATAAAACTTTTTGACATTTTTGTCGTTTGCACATGTAAACTGAAAGCCATATTAAACATCCTAATAGTCAGTCATATATCCTAATAACTGGTGGCTACTGCCTTTGTGTTTCTTCACTCACACAGATAGGAAGTCATCTGACGTAGCTCCTCATTGAGCATGATGTGCTAAAAGAGAGCAGTGGACTTGGAAATCAATAGGTTTGATGTCAAATATGATGGCTATTCTGTTTTGATACTTAAAACTTGACAGGTGTTAGCTTCTGAATAGTTACATTATTCATTCTGAACCATATTAGTGTTACATTAAAACCCATTGGCTTATCTTACACTTTGAGTTAGTCTTTTATCCGTGCATGGTTTTATAACATCATTCATTGTTCATTTAGAAATACAGTTTACTGAGTTATGCAGATCTCCCAAATGTGGAAACATTTCATTCTGTAATATTAAAAAAATCATGGTCATTAATATATCACCATCAGTCTCATCAGAAATTGCCTAAAAGTAGTTAAATTCACAACCTTAGATACCAATTTTCTGAAATTCTCATTTTTCCTTGAAAGCTTGAACTTTATCCTTGGCAACAAATATTGTCAGTTGTTTTCTTTGAAATGATTGATAAATATCTGGCATATACCCCAAACTCAATAATCATAGATTGCCTATAACTTTTTCTTTTAAGAGGAAATTGTATCCTATTGGTGGTGGTGGGGACAAATGACAATTATAGCTCATAACTCAAACAGCTGTACGGGTTCTTTTGTTTGAGGTAACCGCCATGCTTTGGTATATAGTGGAAGTGCTTTATGTGTACTTGCCATTTTGTCACACAGAATATTAAAAAGATTTGTCCTTAATGTTAGGAATTTATTAAAAATTTTTATCGTGTCATCAAAGACATTCTTAAATGAATTGTCCTTTAAAAATTTTTTTATTTTAGGGGCGCCTGGGTGGCGCAGTCGGTTAAGCGTCCGACTTCAGCCAGGTCACGATCTCGCGGTCCGTGAGTTCGAGCCCCGCGTCAGGCTCTGGGCTGATGGCTCAGAGCCTGGAGCCTGTTTCCGATTCTGTGTCTCCCTCTCTCTCTGCCCCTCCCCCGTTCATGCTCTGTCTCTCTCTGTCCCAAAAATAAATAAACGTTGAAAAAAAAAAAATTTAAAAAAAAATTTTTTTTATTTTAAAAAATAAAGAGGGAGGGAGAGAGAGTGAGCGGGGAAGAGGGGCAAAGGGAGAGAATCTTAAGCAGGCTCCACACTCAGCATGGAGTCCAATGCGGGGCTTGATCTCACAACCCTGGGATCATGACCTGAGACGAAATCAAGAGTCGGATGCTCAGCCGACTGAGCCTGAGCCACCCAGGTGACCCTGTACTTTTCTTTCCTTTAAACATTTTTTTTATTGCATTTACTTGTTTTTGAGAGACAGTGAGACAGAGTGCAAGCGGTGGAGGGGCAGAGAGCGAAGGAGACACAGAATCCAAAGCAGGCTCCAGGCTCTGAGCAAACGTTCAGCACAGAGTCTGACACAGGGCTCAAACCCACGAACGTGAGATCATGACCTGAGCCAAAGTCAGACACTTAACTGACTGAGCCACCCAGGCCCCCCCCCATGCTTTTCTTTTTAAACATTTTTTTTTTTAATGTTTATTTTTGAGAGAGAGGGAGCACAAGTGGAGAAGGGGAAGAGAGAGAGGGAGACACAGAATCCAAAGCAGGCTCCAGGCTCTGAGCTATCAGCACAAAGCCAAATGTGAGGCTCGAACCCAGAGACTGTGAAATCATGACCTGAGCTGAAGTCGAGCGCTTAACCAACTGATGTAGTTAGTATACCTTAGCTCCTGAGCCACCTTGGTGCCCCTGTATTTTACTTTTTTTAACTGCGAGTATATGATGGTGAGGAATACAGTGCAGTCTCTACTGTATCAAGAATACTAACACATTTTCATGCTACTGCTTTTCATGGCACTGCTGATGTGTCGGAAGTTATACTCACCATTGTCTTTTCACCAAGAGTGCAAATGTCAGCACAGTTAAAAATGTAATGATAAATAATGATAAAATCTTAGTCTTATTATAAACAATGGTTTTGACCACTTGGTACATCCTGAAAAGGTTGCAGGGGTCCCCAAGACACAGTAGATCGTATGTTTAAAACCTTTACTTTGTTCTGTCATTACTGAAGTGAAATGTTACCTTCATCCTGTGGTAGGTAAATTCCTCTGAATCTTGAGATTTTTGGATATACTTTTCTGCTTCAGTAATTTATCTTCCTTTTCCCCCACTAATATCAAACTTATAATTACTATGTATTTTTAGAATGTTTACTTTCTTTTGGATATTCTTGTGTTACTCATTTTTTAAAAACCAATTTGTTCAATTACATGACAAGAGATAAATGAATATTGGGTGTCTGGCTGGCTCAGTCAGTGGAGCATGCGACTCTTGGGGTTGTGAGTTCAAGCCCCACGCAGAGATTATTTATAATCTTTAAAGAATAAAATGGATATGTACCATTGAGACTTTGATTGAGATTACATTAAATTTATAATTGAGGGGAACTGAGATGTTTACAACATTGAGTTTTTCCATTTAGGAACGTAGTATGTCATTTCGTTTTTTCATTTCTTAAGTAAAACTCTATATTTTTATTTTATTTTATTTATTTATTTATTTATTTATTTATTTATTTTTTTAATTTTATATATGAAATTTATTGTCAAATTGGTTTCAATACAACACCCAGTGCTCATCCCAAAAGGTGCCCTCTTCAATACCCATCACCCACCCTCCCCTCCCTCCCACCCAAACTCTATATTTTCTTAAATAGATCTTGCATATTTTAAACTTTCTTCTGAGATATTGTAAGTTCTTTTGGCCATTTTAAACAGGACTTTTTCATTATATTTTCTAGTTGGTTATTATAAGTAGAGGGAAAACTGACTTTCATGTTTACCTTGCATACAAACTTAAGTTTTCCTGTTGAATCTCTTGAATTATTCAAGAAGATAGGTTTATCTTCCTCAAGTGTTAATATTTTTTAATTTGCATTTTTTTCTCACCACATTTGGTAAGATCTCCCATATAGTGTTGCATAATAGAGATAATTGGGCTTTGTCTGATTCCTGACTTGAGTGGCAACATGTAATGTTTCTCCGTTAAGTTCAGTTTTTGAGGGCTTTGATATTAAAAAAAAAAATCTAGCTTAAGTAGTTTTATTTTGCCTTTTATTTCTTATATATTAAAAGGGTTTTTTTAATGAATAGGAAATGAATATTATTAATTTACTCTTAGCACTATTTGAAGTTATCAAACACATTTCTCTTTTGCTTTGTTAACATTGTGAATTATTAATATAGCTTCTGTTGTTAAACCATCCTTCCATTCCTGCAGTGAACTCCCATTTGGTTACAGTGAAAACCTGGTAGAATGTTTCTGCAACTTTTAAAAATTTTTGAATATATAGTTAGCTGAGATTAGCCTTAAGTTCTTTTTCTTCTGGTTTTGTTTTCAGGGTTATGCCACTTGTTAAGTAATTGAACTTTTGATCTCTTTTTGTGTGTTGATATAGTTTAATTTATATAGTAATTATTTGTTTATTGTGGGTTTGATAAAATTTGCCTACTTAGTCATCTAGCCTTGTCCTGTTTTTAGAGGGGTAAATAAATGAGCACTTTAAACTTATTTTATAGTGTTTTTATAGTCAAAGAATCCTCTAGATGGCATGATTCATATTTTCTTTATTTTTATTTTTGTTTCAGTTTTTTTTACTGTAGCCCCAGCACCTAATAATACAGTGTTAGGCTTCTAGAAAATGTTCCGAAAATTTGCTGAATGAATTTTAATAGGCTCGAATAGTGATTTTACTTTGCTAAAGTTTTATTTGAACTATGTTAATTTTTTTTTCTTTTTCTTTCTTTTTTATTTTCACAAAGTTCCACTCTTATCCTGGGGACCCAGCTTTAACTTTAGCATCTGGTATGTTGAACTTAGTGGCATTGATGATCCTGATGTAGTACAGCCCTGTCTCAACTGGTATAGCAAGGTAGGACTGTGCTTTAAAATCCTGATTTTATGTTTCTGATTCCTATAAAGGGAGACATGTGTCAGTCTTTTGTCTTCATTGCTATTGAGAATAATAATAACTTTAATGCTTAATTAACTTTTATTGTTTACATTCTGCCAGCTGCTAAGAAATCTTTATGATGTATTTAATCATTACCACTCTGTGAGATAGGTACAATTATCATCCCTATTTTATAGATGATGAAATAGAGCACCGAGAGTTTAGTATCTTACCCAAGTCCACACAATTGTATAGTGCCCAAGCCAGCATATAAACTCAGATGGTCTGGCATTATATTACTACCTGTCTGACCCTGAATTTTGTTTTCAGCCTATATTGATAGAAATATTTAAACACAGTTTTTAGTGGACTAGCTTTGATTCTATATTGGTTTTATAATACATTACTCCATTGTATTTGTTGAATAAAATAGGCATATTTTCTTCTAAAGAATTTGAAATAGTTTTTATAAATATTATGATCTTGTGCTTATAGGAAGTATAAGAATTATATTTAACAGTTGTATTCATAGACTATTTTATACAATAGATGCAGTCTGAAAAATGTGAGTTTAAATTATTGAGGAATAGATCTTCTGGGTTTTTTGCATACCCTTTATACTTTGTTTTTTGTTTTTGATGTATATTTATTCGACTCATGACTTTTTGGGGGGCGGGGCTCTCTTGTCAAGAAGATAATAAAATTTTAGTCCAATCACCACTTCCTGTTATTTTTATTTTCAAGTAGGGGTGAACTGATCTACTCCTAGAAGGTTGGGAAGCAATGTAGATTCTTAGGTGTTTAGTGTAGAATTTCAGCTTTTTTTCTGGTTAGTTTAATTGAGGAAGTCTTTGACTAATTTATTTTTGGCATTTGATTATATTCAACTTAAAATTGATGCCGACTTTTAGTATTTTCTGTATTTTTCATATATTCTTGGATTCCCTGTAATACTGTAAGTTCGTTCAAGGTAGAGATAATATTTTTAAATATTAAAAATCACCTTTACAGTGTTATGCATATAATAGTACATACATAACATCTTCTAAATTCTGTTGGTTCTTTTAAAAAATAATGGTTAAATTTCTCTGTTACTGAATAAAATTTTCCCTTTAGCCTATGGTGTGTGTGTGTGTGTGTGTGTGTGTGTGTGTGTGTGTGTGTGTGTGTTTTCTTTAACATACTCACACAAATCTCTTGATATTGTAGGAAGTTGAACATTTCACCTGTTCACCCCCCAGCCTTGTGGAGAGATTATATTTGAGAGCATAAAATTATTCAGCCTCATTCACTTTTCAAGTTCTCTGCATTTATTATGAACCTCTAGAAATTAGATAACTCTTCATCCTCTTTGAGTTTTAGTGTTTTTCTTAAAGCATTAAAATTCTATTATTTCATAAATTTTCTCCTTCTATGTATCTGTATACAACTTGATAGAAAACTTAAAATGTGGGTATGACTCACATTCCTAAAGGCAACATGATTGAAAGGTATCACTGTTTAGTATGTTTCTTGATAGTCATGATAAATCTTTATTTAGAGGCCAAGGGTAATAAATTAATAATGTAAAGTTAGTTTGGATAAATAATCTTTTGTTATTTGAAAGGAAAATCATGGTTAACTGTAATACTTAAGGAAAGATATTTTGACATTTTATTAATAAAAAAATCAGCCAACTGTAAGCTTATTTGTGTTTCAAGTCTTATAAATCTTCTAAAAGGTAGTATTTTTTGCCTTATTAAAGAATAATGCTTATAAGAAAATCATATTTTTGTTTGGTCATCATGCATTGCTTTTTTGTCATTAATTTTGTTAGCTTAGGAAATTTGTGGAAATTTCATAAAGTATTCTTGAAGTTACTTTTTCAAAAAAATCTGAGCTTGTATTTTTGGCATTCATCCTATTAGAGTTAATAAGCTCAACATTCTTTTTGGATTCTAGTTAATTGAGATGTTTACTTTATAGCTATTTAATAGATAAGGTAGCCAGGCTTGGAAAAAATTATAAAATTTAAGTAATCTCTTTCTGAACATTTAGAGGCATAAAACCTATTTGTGAATTTTGAAATATATAAACATTGGATAATATTTGCTTTTCAAGTAATAACTTATTACTAAGAACCAAGAACAAAAAGCGCGATGACTTCTGTGTATCGTGTAATGGTTTCTGTGCTTTCAGTACCACCATTGCAATCTGATTAGTAAAAGCTATAGACGTTATAATCTTGGTAGTCTTCAGTTGTCTTTGATAAACAGTTTTTCTGCTTTTCTTAAAAGTTCAGGCTCAAGGTTTGGTTTCATCTTTTTATATCTTTCAACTTCATGAAATACATACGTGGGTATATTTGTATATATTTATTTTTTTCATATCTTTCTGCTATATACTTTGTGACTTTTGGCAAGCGATCACAATTGACTAAGCTTTAGTTTTGCCATTTCAAAGTGGGAATGATAATGATACTAATGAAGAGTGTTAGTACAGTGCTTAGCACATAGTAAACGCTCACTTTAGGTTTGTTGTCACTTATTATTGCCTACAGTAATAACTAAGCAAATCTCTTCTTTTCATACTTTCTCTTGTGTTCCAGTAGTACCGTGAACAGGAAGCCATTCGCCTTTGCCTAAAACACTTTAGACAACACAACTATACAGAGGCCTTTGAATCGCTGCAAAAAAAAACCAGGATTGCCCTGGAACATCCCATGTTAACAGATCTACATGATAAACTGGTGTTGAAGGGTGATTTTGATGCTTGTGAAGAATTGATTGAAAAAGCTGTAAATGGTATGTTATAGACGTGTAAACTTAGTTTGGTTATTAGAGTGACTTCAAGTATATACAAGAAACAGTTTTTTGAAAAGAATATAAGCTTATGCCAATTATTAGTTTACTTTTTTCCGTCTTTTCATTCTGTAAAGATTGTTAGCTTGTTGAATTATGTGCTTCTTTTATATAAAAATAGGTTCATAATGAGACTTGAAAAACAGAAAAGAAACATTTGAACTCACATATCTAAATCTAAGTTGCCATCTTAGGAAACCATGGAAGGATGCATTTCTGAATGCTAACATTGACTAGCACTAAACAATGTTTAAAAAAATGCTTTAAATGCTACCTTCTATGTTAGAGGCCTATTTATTCCTTTATGTATTTTTGTTGATATACAATTACCAATTTTAATGGCATAATTTGGCATAATGGATAGTTGGATATGCCAAAAAAAACATTATTAGTTGAAAGCTATAATGAATTAGGAGATTTGTATTGGAAATATCTGTGTGGTATGGATGCTGCATAATTGCTGATTTTCTTGGGTGGTTTGTAATCTGGTTTTGAAAGAAATGTGAATATCAGAACACGATATACTCTCCAGAGGTAATTGTTTTGGATGATGGCACCTATTTGAATATTTAAAGTCTTATGTTTTGTTATTTTCTTTTAGTTTTCTTTTATTTTTTTATTTTTAGCAAGGTGTGTGAGAGAGAGAGAGGGAGGGAAGGAGGGAGGGGGAGGGGGAGAGAGAGAGAGTGAGTGAGAGAAAATATTTTTTAAGCAGGCTCCATACTCAGCACCAAGCCTGTCACAGGGTTTGATCCCATGACCCTTAAGAGATCATGACCTGAGACAAAAATCAAGAGTCAGACACTCAACCCACTGAGCCACCCTGGCAGCCCTGTTTTGTTATTTTAAAAAACGATCTCTGTTATAGAATGGCGTTCTTTTAAAAAATCTCCCACTAACTTTCACAGTGACAAAGAGCAGAATACGTGCTTATGGTATAATAAAAAACAAATAAACATTTGGTCTTTGTCTCCTAAAACTATTGGAATTTGGTGGAGGGATAAGAGTGTCTTAGATATTGAAATGACAGGTGGCTGGGGTCCCTAGATAGATGCAGATTTCTAGAAACACAAACCACGTGTGCAGAGGGCTAGAACTTTCAGCGCCACCCTGAACTCTGGGGAGGGGAGAGGGGTCAAAGACTGAATTCAGTCACCAGTGGCTGATGTTTTAATCAGTCATGCCTCGGTGGTGGAGCCTATCCCCCTCCCCCCCCCCCCCAAAAAAAAAGAAAAGCCCTAAACATTGAAGTGCTTGAAGAGCACATGGAAAACACACACACACTGTCTGTCTCTCTCTCTCTCTCTCTCTCTCTCTCTCTCTCTCTCTCTCTCTCTCTCTGGTTTTATTATCAGTCCTGAAGGGGGTTGTGGGAACCCCAGATTCGTATGCAGTAAATCAGAAGTACAAGTGGCCTGGGACTTGCAGTTGGCATCTGAAGTGGGGTAGGCTTGTGGGACTGAGCCCTTTCACTTATGGGGACCTGTTGGTAACTTCAGGCAGATAGTGCCAGAATTGAAATGTTGGATACATCCCATTTGGTGTCAGAAAATTGGAGAAATGGTTGGTGTGAAAAAAAAAAAAACCCCACACATTTGGTATCAGAAGCACTATGAGTAAAAACAGCTCAGTGTTCAGTATAAAACTTGTGGAATGAAATTTGGTGATTTTTTTAATAGGGAGAAAGAAAAATAGACTTTCTCAGTTCTGTGCTTTCATATAGTTTAATCTTATTGCTGTTACCATTTGTTATTAGATGCTCATTTATCAGATAGGTTGAATATTTTACAACTGAAGAAAATGGAACCAGTACAGCCTACTTTGAGTTTATAAATTTTAAATTAACTTAAAATGAATTGCTTTTGGCCTCATTGCTTTGTAATAACCAACTTGTCTCTTAGCTTTATACATTGTTAGGGCTTATTTATATTTATTTGGTAATGATTCTTGCAAATAAATGATTACTGTTTGGGGTGAGGTAGAAGGGGGGAAGGAACTAGGGAGCAGATTGGGAAGAAAAAAATTTTTCCCATATTGGTAATAGAATAAACATTGGAATATAAACAAATAGAATATGTATGATTATTAATCTCTTCCCAAACCATTCAAATGCCACCAGTGAAAGTATAAATGTATGTATGCCATTTTTTTTTAATCTTTATTTATTTTCAGAGAGGGAGAGAAAGAACATGTGTTAAAGCACGTGCACACATGAGCAGGGGAGGGGCAGAGACAGAGGGAGGGAAAGAATCCCAAGCAGGCTCCATGAGCCCAATGCTGAGCTCAATCTGGGCTTGATCTCACAAACACATGAGATTATGACCTGAGTCTAAATCAAGAGTCAGAAGGTTAACTAACTGAGCCACCCAGGCCCTCCTATGTATGCCATTTCTGAGAATGAGGAAGTCATACATGCTTTCATGGTTTGTTACTTTTGTTTCAGATCTTTAAGGCATGTAGTATTTTATTAAGGTAAATAACAATGACAACAAAAGCAACTGGCAACTTTATGCTATGACTAGGCTAGAAACAGTTATATTTAAAAATTGTGTCTTTAGGAGACACCTGAGTGGCCAGTCACTTAAGCATCCAACTCTTGGTTTTGGTTTATTAGGTCATAATCATGGTTCCTGAGATGGAGCCCTGAGTCAGGCTCTTCACTGACAGCTCAGAACCTGCTTGAGATTCTCTCTCCTCTCTACCCTCTCTCTGCCCCTCCCCTGCTCATGTGCTCGCTCACTCTCAAAATAAACAATAAATTTAAAAAACTAAATAAAAACTGTGTCTTTATAAATATACTCCTATAAGAGAAACTGTTAAAACTATGTGAAACTCTGATACTACAGGGGCGCCTGGGTGGCGCAGTCGGTTAAGCGTCCGACTTCAGCCAGGTCATGATCTCACGGTCTGTGAGTTCGAGCCCCGCGTCGGGCTCTGGGCTGATGGCTCAGAGCCTGGAGCCTGTTTCCGATTCTGTGTCTCCTTCTCTCTCTGCCCCTCCCCCGTTCATGCTCTGTCTCTCTCTGTCCCAAAAATAAATAAACGTTGAAAAAAAAAATTAAAAAAAAAAAAAAAAGAAACTCTGATACTACAGAGACTTACTGGCTCTAGGAAGGACCCGAGTTTAGGGAACATTGGTCATAACTCTGTTCTTGAGACTTAGAGCTAAGTCATGTTTTTTTGTATTCCTAAACTGGCTTGGAACAGTATTTAGTTAATAAACATTCCTTTCAGGGGTGTTCAGTTGCTGCTGACTTCACTGATGATGATTTGTTGGACAAATAAGGAAGTAAACACTGAAGAGTTTTTTGGCTTGTGTTCCACTAAAAACATAGAGAAGGGCAAGAAGTTCCTGTTTGCTAAATAGGAAAGTTGAGAGAATGAAAAGCATTTTCTATGAAACATCTTATAATGGATGAAACAAAAAATGATTTTTCGTATATATTAGCACGTTCTTCAAGTATGGTATTTTAAGAAAGTGTCTAATAGGCTTCCTAGTTGTTAGAAACATCCCTGCATTTAACAGAAGACCATAGAGGAGGAGAAGGGGGAAAAAAAAAGAGGTTAGAGAGGGAGGGAGGCAAAACATAAGAGACTCTTAAAAACTGATAACAAACTGAGGGAGGGTGATGGGTATTGAGGGCACCTGTTGGGATGAGCACTGGTGTTGTATGGAAACCAATTTGACAATAAATTTCATATTAAAAAAAAAGAAAGAAACATCCCTGCATTTACATTTAATTTCATGACAGGTGATTCCTGAACCAATTAATGCTACTTTTTTGTTGACAGTGTCTGGGGAAAAGGTAGAGTCCAGTGATTATGGGCAAAAGTAATCACCTAGGAACAGGAACTCATCACTTTGCAGTGTTTATCTTATTTCCTCTTGAAATTAAAGTTTGCTTTTGTGAGGTAAGGGAGTGATAAAGTTTAATAAAAGGGTCCAAAAGTTTCAGCTGGAGGTCTTTATCGTCTTCCCACTTTCCCTCCTCTTCTCCCTTTTCTTTCTCCTCTTTTATCTGTTTCTTCTCACCCCGTGGTTTACGCAGTGGTGGTTAATTATGTGGCTGGCCTGTTTCCCTGACAGCATTTTTTTTAAGTGAGATCTCTAGGCTTGTTGGAGTTTCTAGACTTTGTGGCAGGGTTTTTGTTTTTTTTTTTAATTTTTTTTTTAACGTTTATTTATTTTTGAGACAGAGAGAGACAGAGCATGAACGGGCGTGGGTCAGAGAGAGAGGGAGACACAGAATCTGAAACAGGCCCCGGGCTCTGAGCTGTCAGCACAGAGCCCGATGCGGGGCTCGAACTCACAGACTGTGAGATCATGACCTGAGCTAAAGTCGGACGCTCAACCGACTGAGCCACCCAGGTGCCCCTGTGGCAGGGTTTTTAACTACAGATCTAGTATTGTTAATGGCTATAGGGCTGTTCATATTCTATGTATCCTGAGTGAGCATGGGTAGTTTGTGTCTTTTTTTTAAGTTATTTATTTTGAGAGAGAGAAAGAGAGGGAGAGAGAATCCCAAGCAGGGTCTGAGCTGTCAGTGCAGAGCACGACGCGGGACTCCATCCCACAAATCTCGAGATCATGACCTGAGCTAAAACCAAGAGTTGGGCGCTTAACTGACTGAGCCACCCAGGTGCCCCACTGGTTTAGTGCCCCACTAATTTAGATGAAATGGGCATGCCCTTTAAAAGGCACTGATTTGTGCCTTTTAAAGGGCATGCCCATTTCATCTAAATAAGTGCATTTATTGGCATAAAGTTGTTTATGCCTTTATGGCACCTTTATGTCTTATTTTTTATAGTGGTAATTTTTGTCTTTTGTATTCGTCTTTTTTGTCTCAGCAGTCTGGCTAGACATCTATTAGTTTCATTTTAAGAAAACAGCTTTTGGTTTCTTTGTTACCTCTCTCTCTCCTCTCACCCCTGTGTGTGTGTGTGTGTGTGTGTGTGTGTGCGTGCGTGCTTCTGTTCTGTTTCATGGATTTCTACCTTTATTATTTCCTTTTTTTTTCTGCATAGTGTAGTTTTAATTTGCTCTTCTTTTTCTAATTTCTTACAAATGAAACCCGAGGCCATTAATTTGAGATCCTTCTTTACTAATACAAGCATTTAGTGTTAAAGAATTTTCTTTTAAATGTAGTTTGCTCCCTGGTGAGTCAGATACTGCCCCAGGTTGAGTTGTTGCACAAAGAAAACTGTAGCATAGAAGGAGATCACAGGGGATGGCTTCCAAAACTGTGACTCCCAAAGAGGGGATAAATGGGTTCCTTTTGTTTAGGGTTATGATGAATATTTAGATTGGGAAGCCTTGTGATCTCTTGTAGAGAAGGGCATAAGGTCACCATGTGCCTTAAGGAAACATGCCTACACACAGATTGTTTGTCATGTAAATGAAGCCGAGTCTCCTCTTTGGGCAGAGGTTTTAGTATTATAATGAGGTAAAGGTGGTTGTGAGTCATTCCAGAGGTCACCCCATGGTCCTTCTGCACGGGAGTTGGGAGTTTAGCTGAAAAGGTCTGGGTGGTCTGAGCCTGTGGGGTCTTGTCAGGGCCCTTGCCATCACCTCATGAGTGGTTTCAGGTTTCATTTGCCTGAGTTAAGAGCTAAACCAGAAAGAAGAGCTTAAGGAAAAACAAGACAAATGCTCGTAAGTATGAGCTGGTGGTTCTTGGGATCCAGACAGTGACATAAACACTGCTAGCTGTATATCACAAATTCTGCTTTGTTGTGTTTTCACTCCTGTTCAGTTTAAAATACGTATGCATAATGGCACACTTTTCTTTCCAACCCTCCTTATGCCTTATTTTGTTCTCTTGTGCTTAATCTTTTGGTCAGGATATCTAGTACAAGGGTGAGATGACATAATGATAGTGGATATCCTTATCTCAAAAGAAATGTTTTCAGCATTTCATTGCAAAGTATCTTACTTGATCTGGGGTTTTGGAGCTTCTGTATTAGATTCCTAGATTGCTAAGAGTTTATGTTATTAAACTTTTTCTCTATCTTTTGTGATACGATTTTTTCCTCCTAAATTCTATTAATATGTGAAATCAGTGATTGATTTTCTAATGTTAAACCTCAGATATATTTAACTTCTCATTTCTCAGATAAGCCTATCTTCCTTATATAATTTTTGGTCTATTTTGGACATAGATGGACTAATGTTTTGTTAGAATTCTTCCAACTATTTTCATTAGTAAGATTGGCCTTGTAATTTTTACATTTCTCTTCAGGTTTAGCATCATTGTTACACTGATCTCACAGAAAAGGTTGAGCTAAACTTTTCTTCCTGTAATCTGAGTATGTGTAAGATTTGAATTCTTTCTCATGTGCTTGGTAGAACTTGTCATTATGCTGTCTGTGCTTCAAAATTGCTTGGAGGAAATACTTTTGTCTATCAATTCAACTTCTTTAAATGTAGGACTGTTCAGGGTTGTTTGGTTGGTTGAGCGTTTAACAAGATATCTTTTTCTAGGAGTTTGTCAGTTTCACTTAAAATTTCAAACTTGTGGGCATGAAAATATACATGATATCCCCTTGTTTAATGTTTTCAGGACTTCTTGAAATGTCTCTTTTCATTCTTTCTGTTTCTCATTTATGAATTCTTTTTTTCCCCCCATCACTCTTACTGTCACCAGAAGCTTATCAAGTATATACTGGTCTTTTGAAGAAACCAATTTCTGGTTTGTTGATTCTTTCCATTATTTCTAATATCTTCGACTTATGCTTTATGTTTAATGTGTCTTCTTTCTCTCTTTGGCATTAATTTGCTGTCTTTTTATAACTTACTGAGATGCATGCTTGGCATATTGATTTCCAGACTTTGTTATTTTCCCATGTATGCATTTAAGGATATAAATCCCCCTCTACTTCTTTTTTAGTTGTGCTATGAAGTATTTTCATTTTTGTCCAGTTCAGTAATTTCATTATGAAATAATATGGCTCTTTTGTGAGCCATAGTTAGATAGAAATGTAGTTTTGTTTTTAATTTCCAAATATGTTATGATTTTTTTTTATTGTTGTAACTGATTTCTGGCATGAATGCATGTATTGTATTTATAGGATTTATTTATAAACTTATTTATAAATTTATTTATAAATACAGTATATATTTATAGGATTCTAGTTCTTTGAAATTTGATAAGACTTTCTATGGTCCAGTCTGTTTAATTTCTATAATAAACATATCATACATACTTGGACAGAAAATGAATTCTTTGTTAAGGCAATTTTCTATATATGCCCAATTGGTCCAGTTTGCTAACCATGTTTCATAAATTTTCTTTACTGAGAGTGATTTTATCTGATTCTCTCAGTTACTAAGAAAAATATTAAACTTTCCAGTGTGATTTTAGAATTGCCTGTCTCATAGTTCTGTCAAATTTTGCTTTATAGATTTTGAAAGCCATGTTTCTAGGTATATATACATATTAAATTCTTTAATTTTGAATTAAATCTTTTATCATTATGAAATGTGTTTTTATCTCTAGTGGTGTTTTTGCTTGAAAAGGTATAAATTGTCTTACATTAAGCTTTTCATTTGGTGTTTGCATAACATCTATTTTTACCCTTTATTTTCAACCGTTATATATCCTTTTGTTATTTTTTATTTTATTTTTATTTTTAATTTTTAATGTTTATTTATATTTGAGAGAGAGAGGGAGCGTGCGCACGCATGAGCAGGGGAGGGGCAGAGAGAGAGGGAGACAGAATCTGAAGCAGGCTCCAGGCTCTGAGCTGTCAGCACAGAGCCCGATGCAGAGCTCAAACTCACATACCATGAGATCACGATGTGAGCTGAAGTCAGATGCTATAAGCCACCCAGGTGCCCCTCTGTATTCTTTTTTTAAAAGAAGGATTTAGTTTGATTTAAAAAAAAAATCTGCCTTCTTTTGATTTGAGCATTTATTTACTTCGTATGATTGAATTATTGGTAAATATATAGGTTTAATCTTATCATTTTACGGTATATGTTTTGCCGTATCTTTCATTTTTTGGTTGTTGTCTCTTGTTTTTAATCTTTTCATTGTTTTTCTTTTTATTTTTTTTTAAGTTTGTTTATTTATTTTGAGAGAGAGAGAGCGCACACACAAGTGGGGTAGGGACACAGAGAGAGGGAAAGAGAACTCCAAGTAGGCTCCATGCTGACAGTGCAGAGCCTGATATGGGACTGCAACCCAGGAACTGTGCGACCATGACCTGAGCCAAAATCAAGAGTCGGATGCCCAACCAAGTCACCCAAGTGCCCCATTTTTTTCTTATGTTTGTTTGGAGGCAGCATACTCTGTTTATCTAGACTGTATGATTAGTCTAGAAATTATACCAAGTACACATATTTAACAGAATTCATCAGTACCTTTTCCCTTTTCCTGTACTAGAACTTAGTGGATTTTCAACTCTCATCTATTCACCTTCCAGTTCATATGCTATTGTTGTCCATTATTTTGATACCATATTAAAAGACTCTATAAAACTCAACTTTCAGCCAGTGTTCATTAAGTTTGCCTAAATATTTACTAATTTTTTTGTTCTTTGTTGATGTTTGCATCTTTGATCTTATATCTAGGATCAGTTTCTTCTGCCTTAAGCATATCCTTTGGAATTTCTTCTAATGTAGGTGAACTCTCTCGGTTTTTCTTTGCTTGAAAATTTTATTTCTTTTCTTAAAGGATATTTTTGCTGAATATGGAATTCTAGGTTGACAGTATTTTTTTTCTTTTATAATTTTAATATTTTTAAATTTTTATTTATTTATTTTGAGAGAGAGAGTGAGGAAGGGTCAGAGAGAGAGAGAGAGAGAGAGAGAGAGAGAGAGAGAGAGAATCCCAAGCAGGCCCCACGTTGTCAGTGCACAGACCAATGTGGAGCTTGATCTCACAAACTGAGATCATGACCTGGGCCAAAATCCAGAGTTGGACGCTAAACCTACTGAGACACCCACGCACCCTGAGGGTTATTTTCTTCTTCAAATACATTTTGAATATCAGTCCACAGTTAACTAGCTTCCATTTTTCCTGTCGAGAGTGTACTGTAATTCTCAACTGTTGCTCCTTGGAATGTACTCTTTTTCTTTATGACTGTTTAAATATTTTATTTTTGTTTTAGATGATTTTATTTTATTCTTTTTAATTTTTTTAATGTTTATTTTTGAGAGAGAGAGTGAGCGTGGGCGGGGGAGGGGCAGAGAGAGAGAGGGAGACACAGAATCTGAAGCAGGCTTCAGGCTCTGAGCTGTCAGCACAGAGCCCAGTGCAGGGCTTGAACTCAGACACCATGAAATCAGACCTGAGCCGAAGTCGACCCTCAACCGACTGAGCCACCCAGGTGCCTAGACTATTTTTGTAGTTACGTTAAAAGGGCAACACCAGTGTGGCAGCCCTGTTAACTATTGTGTATTTTGGTTTTCTTTTAGTCAAATATATGTTGCCTTTGTCATTCATTTCTTTCATTTTCTCATTTATCCTTTTTTTTTTTTTTTAATATTTTTTTTCAACGTTTATTTATTTTTGGGACAGAGAGAGACAGAGCATGAACGGGGGAGGGGCAGAGAGAGAGGGAGACACAGAATCGGAAACAGGCTCCAGGCTCCAGGCTCCGAGCCATCAGCCCAGAGCCTGACGCGGGGCTCGAACTCCCGGACCGCGAGATCGTGACCTGGCTGAAGTCGGACGCTTAACCGACTGCGCCACCCAGGCACCCCTCATTTATCCTTTTTAAATGCACATTTACTTTGAAGTTTTCAAATTTCTCTAAATTCTTGATCTCCTTTCTATGACTATAAGTGGGGTTTTCTCTCCTTGCACTTTGGCCTTCATTTATGTGATATTTTTTTTTCTTCCTCTTTACCTTCAACTCTGACAATTTATGTTTTATTTCCTTTTATTGTTTTACTGTGTCTTTTTCAACTGTTTACATCTCTTAATGTTTTATAGAAAGGGTTGTTGCTTAACTTTTTTACATCCATAGAGAGGTATTTGGTTGTTTTTATCTACATCTTCCTGTTGAATCAGATTCATTTGCCACTTTAAAAAGTTTCTTCCTTTTCCTTTTTATATCTTTGTATGAAACTTGAGTTGATTATTCTTTTTTTTTTTTAATTTTTTTTTTCAACGTTTATTTATTTTTGGGACAGAGAGAGAGCATGAACGGGGGAGGGGCAGAGAGAGAGGGAGACACAGAATCGGAAACAGGCTCCAGGCTCTGAGCCATCAGCCCAGAGCCTGACGCGGGGCTCGAACCCACGGGCCGCGAGATCGTGACCTGGCTGAAGTCAGACGCTTAACCGACTACGCCACCCAGGCGCCCCTTGAGTTGATTATTCTTGAGTAGTACTAATCTTTAAATGAGGTGAGTTTTTCCTAACTATTTTAGGGAAGTTCCTGTGGGTCAGTAGACACGGCTGTGTTCCAGGATAGCAAGATTTTTCCTTACGATACTTCTTTTCCTTTCAGATACTGTTTCTTCTCAGCAGTATTCATCATATAAAATCTCTCTTTTTTTCCCCCTGATTGCTATCCAAAATGTTGCTTCTTTCTGTAATTCCTGTTCATTCATGCCTGTTTGTTCCCTGCCCTGATTACTCCTTTCCATCACTATTCACTTCCAACTAATTCTTCAAGGCCAGCTCTTCCAAGATCGCTTTTTTATTATTCCCACACATCAATTGCTCCCCCTTCTCCACTCCTATTTGCTTTTGTGCCGTATTTCTCATTTTGTGCATCAAAGCTGGTTAGTTTTCTGCTAAGTATAGTTCCAAATATCACATCATTGTCACTGTCATAACTAACATGTATTTGAAGGCTTTGCAATGTGCCATTTACCTTTTTAAACCCTATTTATGAATTAATTTATGTAGTTATCATACCTACCTTCTAGGGTAAGCGCTGTTGTTATCCCCATCTAAAAAAAGCAGTTTGCCTAAGATAGTGCAGGTGGTAAGTGGCAGAGCTAAGATTTGGATCCGTACTTTTCTATGCTTTCCTGTCCTAGTAAATGTTTACTGCTTCAGTTTCCCCAGTAGTTATTATTATTGTAGTATAAACTGCCATAATTATGTCTCTTTGCAGAATTCTAACAAACTGCTGAAAAGCATATATTTTTTTTTAAAAATCTGCTTTATGCAGCCATTATTATTCTTGAATTATCAAAAAGGACTTTATGTTCTACAAGTTACTGCCTATAAGTGATTTTGTATTTCTTTTGAATGTCATCTCTTTTTTTTTAATTTTTTTACATTTATTTATTTTTGAGAGACAGAGTGGCACAAAGTGAGAGTTGGGGAGGAGCAGAGAGAGAGGGAGACACAGGATCGGAAGCAGGCTCCAGGCTCTGAGGTGTCAGCACAGAGCCTGATGCGGGACTCGAACCCATAGACTGTGAGATCATGACCTGAGCCGAAGTCAGAGGCTCAACCAACTGAGCCACCCAGGCGCCCCTGTCATCTCTGTTTTGATGAGAAATCAGTCTGATAGAAGTTTGGGTTTAGGCTACAGTACTATAATCCATGCTCTCTCTCTCTTTTTTTAATCTTTGATGAGGTTTGAATTTTTTTTTTCCTTTTGGTAAAAACTTCCTAAGTTGCATTTTTTTATCATGTACTTTTTGAGAAGATATTCACTACTAGAGACAAGAACATCTTGTGCCTAGTTAGGACTGTATGAAATGTGTTTATTATAGTCTTAATCATAGGTGAAAAAAATGAGGTGGTATTGGACCTGGAGACTTTAAATAGTTAGAAAATTGTTAGCAACTAGGTAATAGCATGCTTTCTCCTAAGTGATATTTTCATTTCTTTTGGGTAGTTTTACTTTTTATCAGACCCTTCTGATTTCCTGCTTTTGATGTTTGTCAGAAATAGAAATATTAGCAACTGCCTGGCTTCCTCTTAAAACATAGAAGTAATTTTTAAACTTAGATAGTTCACAAGAATGTTTAAATGCCTCAGTTTTTAATTTGTTTTAATAGTCTAAGTTTTTGCTGAGTCATATAAAATACCTACAAGTAGGAATACTGAAACAAAAGGCAAGATCTTTCAAGAATTAGAAATATAGGAAACATGCTGAAACTGTTTAGGGTGGAGAGGTGTCAATTTTTTATTTATTTTCAGATCTTAAAAGGGAATTCTTTTAAATTAAAAGAGGTAAAGGTAATTTTAATTTAAGATACCGAAATCAACATATTTTGAAAAAATCTTTACCCTGTTTTAGTCCTTGCAGCATTTTTATTGATCGTTTCAAGGGATTTCAAGCTTGTTCGATTTCTAGACATTTCACTTTTTCTATTAAAAAAGTAAAGTTTCTTTAGTATATCTCTTATGGATTCAAAGCAATTTTAATATTTACCAAAGCCTTAATAAACATTTCCATTTTTACTTTTCTTTTTGAAGACATAAAAGAAGATTCTTGAAGCATGTTATTCCGCTGAAAGTAGCCACTCCATGTAACATACTCCAGATCCAATCTGGACTGTTTATTGGTAACCCAGATTACCTGGCAAGAGGCAGTAATGCATATTAGAATAGATTAAACGAGAGTCATCCTTCGTTTATCACGTTCCTCTGTACAATGCAAGCTTTTTAAAAATTGTTATAGAATTTTTGATATGGAGTGGTTAGATGATTTAATACTGTAACATGTAAGAAGGTATATGTATAAAGGTATATGTATATATAAAGGTGCGTATATATATATATATATATATATACACACACACACACATATATATAAAGGTACATATATAGGTATATATATATAGGTGTGTGTGTGTATATATATATATATATATATAAAGATATATATATATATTTTTAGAGTCCTTGGGCATGTTATTTAACTTTTCTGAACTTTGACTTTTTAATCTTTGCAATAATTAATAATCATCATTCCATAGGTTTATTTTAAGGAGTAAATTACTTTAACCTTTGTGGTGTCTTGCTCACAGTTGGTACTCAGCAAAAGTCAGTTCTTTTTCTTTGGTAAGATCTTTTTTGAAAAGCTATTTCTAGATTTCATAATGTTATATCTGAATAATTTTCTTTAGGTTTCATAATAGTCTCCACAGAAGAGTAGGAGACATCAAAGAGAATTGTTGTCTTTTAGAATAGTGAACACAAAAGGAATTCATTAGGGAGAGATGGAGACAAATTTAAAAGTTCCCCAAATAATTTTTTTTTCAAATGTTTGCTTGACTACTCTGGGGAAAATGCTGTGACTTGTTAGGGTGCCATTATATGCTAAGAAAATGCTTTATTGAAAGTAGGAGTTTTATGAGCATTTTGTTTTAATGTAAGATACTTAGTAACATTAAGATGACTCAGAGAAAAAATGTCAACCATGTGGCTAGGAAACTCTGCCTGTTCCCTGCCTTTTTTTTCCTATTCTAAGCTTTTATTTTTTCTTCATTTTTTTTTAATGTTTATTTATTTTTAAGATGGGGTGGGTGGGAGGGGAGGCGCAGAGAGAGAGAGAAGGAGGCACAGAATCCAAAGCAGGCTCCAGGCTCAGCTGTCAGCACAGAGCCCAACTTGGGGCTCGAACTCACAAACTGTGAGATTGTGACCCGAGTCAAAGTCGGACACTTAACCGAGACACCCAGGTGCCCCTCTAAGCGTTTATTATATACTGAGTATATCTGATGCTATGCTATTAACTATCATTATTCATGAGAAGATTAACTTTGTTTAAGTTTATTATTTATTTTCAGAGAGAGAGAGTGTGCATGAGTGGGGAAAGGGCAGAGAGGGAAAGAGAGAATCCCAAACAGGCTCCGCAGTCTCAGCATGCAGCCTGAAGCGGGACTCAAACTCAAGAACCATGAGATCATGACCTGAACCAAGAGTCAGACTCTTAATTGATGGAGCCGCCCAGACAACCCATGGAGTACTTAATATTTTAAATTTTGCAAGTAATATCCTCTGCAAGCCTGATTGTAAATACTTTGGGTGTATTTGGCTCTTTGTCCTTGTTAAAAACAAGCTAACATCAGTGTATAAAAGCACTGATGAAATGTGGATGTGTCTAGTGAGTTGTGAAGAATAGACATTTCAGGAGTAACAAAGGCTATGAAAATGGTTTTTGTTACATTATGTTATAATAACAATATGTTACAAAGTTCTTCTGAGGTTTAGAAATAATTCCATATATTTAGTTGCTTTGTGGCTTTTCTTCTGGTAATTGTAGTACTCGATGCAAAACAATTGAGGAAACAGTAAAGTACAAATAAAAATACCCAAATAAAAAATCGTCCTAAACCTGGAAACCAAAGAAAATCACACCTTTTCAATGTATGGCACTGTTGTATTTTTTTTCCATCTGTGTGTCTGTGTATATTTACAAATTATTTTGCAAAAATTATATAATGTTGGGGGGTTTGTTCTTTTTACTTTGAAAATTACTGACAGTATTTTCTTAGGTCAGTTGTATTTGATAGAAAAAAAAACCAACATGAAGATCTTGATGAGTATTTGTGTGCTTTTTAGGTTAGTAAGAGTTGGGGTGAAAGGATTGGCTGAAGAAACAATTAGAGAGCTTAATTTTACTTGCAATGTGCAGAAGGACTTTAAAGATCAGGGATGGGGTCATCCATTGGATTGGAACTGTTGATGTGATCACTGCCTTAGCAGCTCTCAGAAGAATTTTCCCCAGTGGATTTGAGTTCTCTTTCAGAATAGTGCTGCAAGGCTTAAGGAGAAAGAGGAGATGGAGACTTTTCTAAGACGAACATAAGGTGGAATCACCTGACACACGTAGTTCAGTAAATATATTGGTTGTAACGGTGGTGTAATCTTAGTGTGCCAGAATTTGGAAGGAACCACTGGCTCTATCCAGCTTTTTGAGAGAGAGAGAGACAGACAGCGTGACAGCATGAGCAGGGGAGGAACAGAGAGAAAGGGAGACACAGAATCCAAAGTCAGCTCCAGACTCTGAGCTGTCAGCACAGAGCTTGATGGGAGGTTCGAACCCGTGAACCACGAGATCATGACCTGAGCCGAAGTAAGACACTTAATCGACTGAGCCACCCATGTGCCCCACTGGCCCTATCTAACTCTTAAACACCAGTTTTAGAGATAAGAAACTTACTTATCAAAGTTGTATAACTAATTAGTATGAGAGATGTAGGTAATATGGCAGTTGGTTACTGTTAAAAATGTGAAATTTATGACTTCTCTAATTTTCTCTATTTTTGCTTTGTGTTTTTCATGTCTGCAGTTTGTCTTTCTTAGTTTTCTACTCATCTCTGTATATTCCCATCTTTTACTTTTTTCATTTCTCTTCAGTTAGCCATTATGTAGAATTAATATATATTTTAAAATTAATGTATATTTTTAAATCTTTATCAAATAATTTTATCTTCTGTTTCAGGTTTTGGAAAAAGGATTATGTAACTTTTATGTGTCTCACAACTTACCGTTACTAACAGAGCCCCACAACATTTTATCTGCAAAAAGATTTCCAGTCTTTTAATGGGAGAAGAGTATTGGTCAGAGTAGGCTGGATGGGCAAGAATTATCAGGAAAGCCCACAGGGGAGGGACACCTGGATGGCTCAGTCCGTTTAACATCGACTTCAGCTCAGGTCATGATCTTACAGTTGGTGGGTTCCAGCCCCACATTGGGCTCTGTGCTGACAGCTCAGAGCCTGGAGCCTGCTTGCGATTCTGTGTCTCCCTGTCTCTCTGCTCCTCCCCTGCTCACACTCTGTTTCTGTCTCTCAGAAATATATGAACATTAAAAAAAACTTAAAAAAGAAAAGAAAAGCATGCAGGGGGTGGATTATGATAGAAACACTCACTAAAATAAGTCATGAATCTACTTGTTCCTCATACTTTTTTTTTTTTCTGAGCCTATTGTGGGGCTTGAACTCACAACTTTGAGATCAAGACCTAAGCTGAGATCAAGAGTCAGAAACTTAACCGACTGAGCTACCCAGGCACCCCTTGTTCCCCTTTGACAATTAAAATATAATGCTAATGTGTGAGTGCTATTTTAAAAAAGGGAAGATGATGGGGCGCCTGGGTGGCGCAGTCGGTAAAGCGTCCGACTTCAGCCAGGTCACGATCTCGCGGTCCGTGAGTTCGAGCCCCGCGTCAGGCTCTGGGCTGACGGCTCGGAGCCTGGAGCCTGTTTCCGATTCTGTGTCTCCCTCTCTCTCTGCCCCTCCCCCGTTCATGCTCTGTCTCTCTCTGTCCCAAAAATAAATAAAAAACGTTGAAAAAAAAAAAAGGGAAGATGAATATTAGAACTTCCTTTTTGCAAGAAATTTGTTGAAGACCTAAAGGCAAAGAAAAAGAACAGCTAGAGGAGTGTATATCCCAAGATGGAAGCTTTCAGTTAAAGTCCTCTGAAAAGACTTGAAAGCTAAAGGGTATGGTTATAATTGATCTTCATAATTACCCAGAAAAGAAAGAAATTAGGGAGATTTCTGTGTATTACACAGTCATGGAGAACAGACAGTTTTACTTACAAATTTACGTTCAGGGACTAAATAAAGTAAAAGGGAAAACCTTTTTTCAGAGTCAAATGATAGAATTTACAATAAAGTTGTCTTTAGAATCTATTTGGATTCATGTAAAAGAAAACTCTTGTTGAAGAAAATGTAGGGATGCCTGGATGGCTCAGTCAGTTAAGCAACTCTTGATTTCAGCTCAGATCATAATCTTATGGTCTCTGGGTTCAAGCCCCATATTGGGCTCTGGGCTGACAGTGCAGAGCCTGCTTGGGATTTTCTGTTTTTTTTCTCTCTCTCTGCCCCTCCCCAGCTTGTGCACACTCTCGCTCTTGCTCGTGCCCGCTCTCTCAAAAATAAGTAAACAAACATATTTTTAAAAAGGTAGGAAAATGTTATTATATGACATAATAAGAAGTCCAGAGGTAGAGTTCATTGTTAGTTCAGTGATGCAGTTTCTTTTTCTCTCTCTGCATTGTCATCATTAGAGAATTGACTTCATTCTCCTGCCTCTACAGATTGGCTGTAGCAGTTATGTATATTGCATACAGATAGGAAAGTTTCCAGAGGAATAGAAGTAGATTTTTCTTTTCGGTATGTCTGTTTAGAAGCAAAGGGAACATTGGACACATTAGCCAGAATTGAGTTCCACACCATTCCTAAACTAATCTTTGTTGATGGGCATGGGATTAGGTTTTGATAATTATTTGGGATGAAATGGATATATATGTGGGTAGTTCAGTCTTCATAATCACTATGGCAACTAGTGTAACAACTCTTAAGAAGTAGATTAAGAATTTATCGATGAAATAATAAATTCAGAAGTAAAACAGTGAAACATAAATCTCGGTCCACCACTAAATGCTGCATGATTTTAGTGAGGTTCCTTCATTTCTGTAAACACACATCTCCCTATGTGTAAAAATGGAGATGATAATGCCTCGTTCATAAGGTGTTTTAATTTTTTTTTAATGTTTGTTTATTTTTTTTTTTAATTTTTTTTTTCAACGTTTATTTATTTTTGGGACAGAGAGAGACAGAGCATGAACGGGGGAGGGGCAGAGAGAGAGGGAGACACAGAATCGGAAACAGGCTCCAGGCTCCGAGCCGTCAGCCCAGAGCCTGACGCGGGGCTCGAACTCACAGACCGTGAGATCGTGACCTGGCTGAAGTCGGACGCTCAACCGACTGCGCCACCCAGGCGCCCCAATGTTTGTTTATTTTTTAGAGAGAGAGAGACAGAGTGATGGGGGGGAGGGCAGAGAGAGGGGGAGACACAGATCCAAAGCAGGCTCCAGGCTCTGAGCTGTCAGCACAGAGCCCGACACGGGGCTCAAACCCACGAATTGCAAGATCATGATCTGAGCCGAAGTCAGACACTTAACCGACTGAGCCACCCAGGTGCCCCTATAAAGTTGATTTTAGAATTAAATCATATTTAGTCTGTCTTAACTAAGACAGAATGAATTTTAACATTTCATAAGTATTTGGTAAATATGTAACCTGGTACTTTTATCTCTGTAGTTTTGTACTCAAAGAAAATGATGTAAAAATGGAATTTTCACTTTAATATGAATTTTCACTTTGTTTTTCCTGAAGCTATAAGGGCCTGGACCAGAGTTGTTGCAGGGCAAAGTTTCTTCTGTAGTCTTTTCTTAGTAGCGACCAAAACAGGGAAAGCAGTAAATTGAGTATGAGCTGCCACTAAAAGAGTTTGTTTACATGGGTGTGTCAACTAGTACTGTACTATTTATATTTGAGATAACGTGAGAACTGAAGTGACACATTTTATGGAAGTGTGCTATTCTTAGTGTATTAATGACATATTCGTAATTTCCCTTAATGAAGGCTTTTTTTTTCACTATAATAAAAAGCATAAGCCGGTTAATGTAAAATTCTCTCTCATTCTTTGATATTTGCAGATGGTTTATTCAATCAGTATATCAGTCAACAAGAATATAAGCCACGATGGAGTCAAATCATTCCCAAAAGCACCAAGGGTAAGCCCTGTTTTCTAGATTGTGAGTCTTGCTGTCATGTCTCAGCTTCACTCTTCTCAAGTTATCCAATGCTTTGCTAAGGAAAAGCAGGTGTTTAAAACAAGACCTAGGTACCTTAACTAGATGAGTTAGTTTGTTATATTTTTCTCTTGAATCTTTTTGTTTCACCACTAAAACAGAAGGCTGAGCGGTTTTCACACAGAATACCCTCATAAACTGCCTTTATAGAGGTACTGTAAAATTATGGGCATATGTATTGTAATGCTAGACATGTTCCTGATAAACCTTCGATTCTGCAGAATTGCTCGCTGAAGCTAACAGGGCTTATGAGAAAAGTAGGAATGGGGCCTACCAGTCTAAATCCATGGAACATTTTAAGCGTATATTAATGAAAACTAGTGTAGTAACCCTAATAAAAATGAAAACTAGTACGGTTAACTCTTCACAGGCACTTATATTGAGCATCACAGTGACTTTGGAGCCTTAAACCCTTGGACTCTTGCTTCCATCTTTGAGCTGTTGACCCTAGAGGGTACTTCTTGTTCTTGACTCCCTGCTTTGCCAGATGGTTAACATAGTGGAAAGTGTAGCAATTGGTTAGTGCAGTTACTTGCATTAAGGAAAGACAGTTCTATGGATATTTAACTTTTTCCTACAGACTTCATAAATTGCTAAACCCTTCTCTTTAATTGTGAGAAAGCTCTCCCCTGATGGTGTTAAACATTAATATACTGGGAAAAATTGCTTATGAACCTCCATAATTTCTATTATTCAGACGTCGTTTCTCCTTTATCAGTCATTTTTGAGGTAATTTTCATCAGAGAAACACGTAGCAGACAGATTTTAGTTGTGTATTGGAAAACTAATGGATTAAATATATAAAATGCAAATGTTAGTGTTTTAGTCTATTCTTGAAAATGGCAATCCTGATTGGGGGGGAAGAAGGAAGAAAAGATCAAACTTCAATAGAATGAGCTGCAAAATCTTAACTATTGGAAAGGAGAAGGTTTACAGAGAACTTCTGAAGGAATGGTCCTTGAACATAGTAGTAATGGAATGTTTCTGTTTCGCATCTCATTTTCTTTCTGCATATGAGAACTGACATTTCAGTCTTTTTCACAGTACCCCTGTGAAATTAGTAAAATCTTGGATGGTCCCTGTTTTACATAGGAGAAAGCTGATACAGGGAAAATTATTAACCAAAGTAATGTATTTCAATTATTAGGAGAGGTATAAAGAAAATCTTAGGTTTTTTGGTTTACATTAAGTAAGACATTAGAATCCTACAACCCTACTGAACCACTGAAATGAAGTTATATCTTCATTAATACAAGATTTGGTATAAAGTAAGATTTGATACAAGTTGAACAGTAGTTCTACAGAAGTTTTAAAGTTTCCTTGATTATATTTCAAACTTCCCCTTAAGCTCTGTGATGTAAATAGGAATCAAAAGGAAGTAAATCTTAACACTTCTCAGTCAGTACTCAAAATATTTGGTAAACTATGCGGTAATATAAATTAATATGAAACTTGATAACATCTTGGTTTTCAGTAGCTAGCTGTATGAACTTTGAAATTCATTATACTAAGTTAGGTATGCCTGGTACAGAGACCTGTAACTGCTTTCCACCTTTACTGTGTCACTCCAGTACTTTAGAGTTTATTGTCTTATGCTTTTGTGGAATATCCTCTGTTCTTGCTGATTTATGGCACTGGTCATAAATACATTGAAAATAGTTTCCTGTTGCATTAATAGCCTGAAAGAAAGCAGGAAAAGGAGCAAGGTAATTACTGTAAATACAGTTACACTCTTCTTTTGAGTCTTTTTACTGGTTCTTAATATTGAATGAGTAAATGTATTATTTACACTACTCGTTACAGACTTACGAAGTTAGTCTAGATTTACAGTTATTCTGTGTTATTCTTTTAAAATAAAATATTGTTTCTTCTTCAGGTGATGGAGAAGATAACCGACCAGGAATGAGAGGGGGCCATCAGATGGTTATTGATGTTCAAACAGGTGAGGAATACTTGCAGTGGAAAGCAAATTCGTTTAAAAATTACACATTTAAAAGTATCAGGTAAGCACGAATGTACTTTTTCCCATCCATTGCAGAGGTTAAATGTTATCGACCATAACCAAGTTGCAAAGAAAATAGACATTAGCCATAGCTTTAATATAGACAAGGTAGCGACATAAGAGAGAGGAGAGGCTGCTGCACAGAGAACATTAGATAAACTAAAAGAAACGTGTAGCCCTTTGTAGCTCTGTGTGTGTGATTGTATATGTTTTTGATTTTCATAGCAAACTGTTGGAGTATTTCTTCTGGCTTTTCAGTGCATTCATATTTTCATGCCATAATATGGGCATTATTGCAATAAAAAAGAATTAAGATCTTTTTTGAGAGAAAGAATATCAAGTTAAGTAGCTTCAGTGTTGGTAGACCCACTAATTGCTTAACATTGTTCACAAGCCTATAAATAATTTGTTTTAGTTATTCTTCTTCGCTGCCTTTTAAATTTTATTCTGTACCTTGGTACTGAAAATTTTCCCTAGGTTTCTACAGCCTAGGACAGCTTAGGTACCATTGTATTTAGAGGTTAATGCTAAAATATAGTAGATTTCAAATTACCATCTGGAAAAGCAAATAATACCAAGAAGTCAGTGTAATTTTACTTTATTGTTTGGTTTTAGAAAACTTTACTTCAGGGAGTGCCAATATCGATCCACATAATAAATTAGTTTTACTTTTGCAGTTCTGTTATTGTGTTAAGCTGATTCATAGTGCTTCAGGAATAATTTGTTGATTCACGTCATAAAACAATTAAGTACAAAAGTTATCACAGCATAGGTAATAATCTTCTAGGCATTAATGTGTTTTCACAAATGTTTTATAAGTAACAAAAGAGAAATGATAACATTTCTCTTAAAATTAACTGCTAGATTTGTATAGTAACCTGTGAGCTGGTTTAGGAGTATTATTGGGGTCTCTGGAAAAGGTTCATTTCAAGGCTTAGGAACTTGCTTTCCAATCCTAGTCTCTTTCCCCAAATCTCTTTCCTCCTACAGGTACAAGTTTGACTCAGCTGTGGAATCTTAAGTATCTTTTTTTCTACCTGAGCATCCAATAAATATACATATGCTTATTTCTTAACCACATGTAACTTTTACACGTATATTCTTTTCTGCCACCATTCTCTGTCCTATTTATGAATGGGCTTTATGGGGGCCCGGGATACTCTTGAAACGATTTTTAGTATTTTTGTCTGTCTTTGTGGAGTTTACTGCGAAGATCCGTTACCATATATATATACGTATATGTGTGTGTGTGTGTGTGTGTGTGTGTGTGTATACACACACATATATATACATACATATATATATATATATATATACATGCACACACACATATATATGTATATTTTTTTTTTTTTAATTTTTTTTTTCAACGTTTATTTATTTTTGGGACAGAGAGAGACAGAGCATGAACGGGGGAGGGGCAGAGAGAGAGGGAGACACAGAATCGGAAACAGGCTCCAGGCTCTGAGCCATCAGCCCAGAGCCCGACGCGGGGCTCGAACTCCCGGACCGCGAGATCGTGACCTGGCTGAAGTCGGACGCTTAACCGACTGCGCCACCCAGGCGCCCCTATGTATATTTTTTTTAATGTTTATTTATTTTTGAAAGACAGAGACAGAGCGTGAGTGGGGGAAGGGCAGAGAGAGAGGAAGACACAGAATCTGAAGAGGCTCCAGGCTGTGAGCTGTCAGCACAGAGCCCAATGTGGGGCTGGAACCCACGAACCATGAGATCATGACCTGAGCCAAAGCCGGACGTTTAACTGACTGATCCACTCAGGCACCCCGCATTACCATATTTTTTAAGGGTTAATACTTACATTAATTTTTGACATTCTATGGTAAATAGTGTTGAACTAAGTAGTCACAATTTCAAATAAAATTCATTACTTATTCTTAAGTGGTATTCATATTTGAAATAATAGTGTTACAAAGTAAACCGTTGCCCACCCCTCCCCTCTCCTTGTATTTTTCCCAGATTATTTGTTGCTAAATCTGGGGTGTATGAAGAAGAGAGTAGTAGGTGATAAAGTCAGAGAGGTAATGAGGGGCCAGATTGTGTTCAGTCTTTTAGGTCTTTGTTAGCACTTTACCTTTATTCACAGTGAGATGGGAAGGCATTGTTGGACTTTAAGAAGTGTGATGAAATGGGGCACCTGGGTGGCTCAGTCTGCTGAACGTCCAACTTTGGCTCAGGTCACGATGTCACGGTTCGTGAGTTTGAGCCCCTCATCAGGCTCTCTGCTGTCAGGGCAGATCCTGCTTCAGATCCTCTGTCTACCTTTTTCTCTGCCCCTCCCCACTTCATGCATGCTTGTTCTCCCTCTCTCTTATCAAAAATAAAAATAAACGTTAAAAAAAAAAGTGTGATGAACTGACTTTACATTTTAACAAGACAAATTGGATTAAGGGCAGAAGCAGAGAGACCTTTTAGGAAGCAGTTGGCTTACTGGAGAATGCTAATAGCATTGGCTTACGCCAAAGTGGTAACAGTAATGTTGAGAATTGGTGGAATTTTGGATGTATTTGAAGGTGTCAGTTGACATTATTTGCTGATGGATTGGATGTGAGGTGTGAGAGAAAGCAGTGAAGGATGACTGAAGGTTGTGACTTGAGCAATTGGAAAAATAGTGTAGCCATTCCCTAGTTGAGTAAAACAAGAGGATCAAATATGGTAGATTGTTCAGCAACTCAGGTTTAGGCAGGTTAAGTTTGAGATGCCAATTAGACATCCAAGTAGGTCTGTCAAATACGTAGTTAGATATATTAGTTTGAGGTTCAGTAGACAGGTCTGGGCAGAATAATCATTTCCCTCTGTGTATTTACACAGCACATTTTTCATACTATTATTTTTACTACGATTTCCGTATCGTTTTAGAGCTGCTTGAATGTGTGGTATGTATCCCCTGCCTCTCTATGCAGTTTCCCCATCTCTGTCCCCCAGTCTTAGCGGTCTTACTGAGAGGGGAATGGCAGACCTCTTGCCTTGGTTAATTTTATGGCCACAAAGCCTGGTCTGGAGGACATGTACACTAAATATTTATTGAATTGAATCAAAATTTTAAAATCCATTTTCCTTCAAGTAGAAAGAAAAATATTTACTTGGAAACTATACTCTGACATTGTGTAATCCTTGATGAGTAGATTGTGTTATAATGTCATTTATTATAACAGACTAATATTTTTGTGAGATGAATTTATGTTGTTATATTCTAATATATTTAACTTTTCTGGTGATTCTGCTTATTCTTGAACATAGACTATGCTTCCTTAAAGCTGTAGTTATCATTAGTTTAGGATCAACGTAGAAAAATTAAATGTTATGTAGAGCTTCACATTCTTTAGGGCAACATTGAGTGCTTTCTGAATTTAATTTGGGTACAAACCAGAATCTGTGATGTTTTTGGGTTTGTTCTTTATAAATCTATTTCTGTTATAAAACTATTAATAGCATGATTTACCAAAGTGTTTTCATATACTTTTTTATTTCATAATATATGTACCAGAGCCCTCTTATAACTGCTACCATGAGGTTGACCTTAATCATCCTCAAAGAGATTATATTTATTGCAGATCTTTGAAAGAACTTTTTCTAGTCCAGTCTTATTGACATAGCAACCAAGTATAGGCTGAGGTTTGAGTTTGTGAGAAAGGGGTGTATGTGTTAGACATACCTGGGTTTGAATCCTGACTTTTTCTTTGAACGTGAATGAGTTGTAATGATGATAAAAATAGGAATAATAAATTGTTGGGAGAATTAAATAATATATATAATGTATATATTATTTATACAGTATGTATTTTTGTGTGCAACATAGTAATATACAATATATACTGATTGGTTCTGAGGAGAGAATTCTATGCAAGTCTAGAGACATTTCTTTTTGTTTGTGTTTTTGACAGAATCTTACAGTAGAAATATTTTAAAACAACTAAAACCTTTTGAAAAATAATTTAAAACAACTTGAAAGGCAGTCTTAAGGAAAAAAAAATAATTTACCCATAATCCCACGTTCTAACTAACCAATGTTATTTCAGTATAATTTGTTTCATCTTTTATTTTTTTTTAATTTTTTTTTTAACGTTTATTTATTTTTGAGACAGAGAGAGAGACAGAGCATGAACGGAGGAGGGTCAGAGAGAGGGAGACACAGAATCTGAAACAGGCTCCAGGCTCTGAGCTGTCAGCACAGAGCCCGACGCGGGGCTCGAACTCACGGACCGTGAGATCATGACCTGAGCCGAAGCCGGCTGCTCAACTGACTGAGCCACCCAGGCACCCCTTGTTTCATCTTTTATATACATTGTCATGGATGTTTTAGAAAGGAAGGGAAATCATAAATACACTTCTAAGATTTTTAGAAAATTTAAGAATTTTGCTCATAAGGATTAAGTAGGTTTAGTAGGAAAGAATGACTTTCCCCAAATAGTTTAAAGAACCTAGAAGTTTACGTTTATAAAGTTGATGCCAAAGTAGTAAAATGTAGTTTAGAGACACCCAGTCACTGTTTTAAGTATGCATTTTAAAGATCTCCAGGGCAAGAGCTCTTTACCTGGTGAAGATATATACAAAATTTTGTCTGTATGTACATTTTTCTGAGAGAATCCATGAATTCAGATCATCAAAAGCCTCTTTTTTTTTTTTTTTTAAGTTTATATATTTATTTTCAGAGAAAGAGAGGGAGAGGAAATTCCAAGCAGGCTCCTCTCTGTCAGTAGAGAGACTGACGTGGGGCTTGATCTCACGAACCATGGCATCATGACCTGAGCCAAAATCAAGAACCAGATGCTTGACCAACTGAGCCACCCAGGTGCCCCCAGATTATCAAAAGAACCTTAACTCAAAAAGTTAAGAACACCTTCACTACAGTAAAACTTCATAAAGTTCATTTCAGCTTCCTTAAAGTGGCTTGTATTTCAAAGCAATTATTGCTTCCCAGTGTTTCATGTGTCTCATTTTCTTAAATATTAAAAATATAATGGTGCCTAAATTTTCTTTTTTTTTTCCACTTTATGGTTTTGTTTTTTTTTTTTTCATTTTGCTACAGCTCTAAGGATGGAGTAATTATTTAGAAAAGTACTTGATGGCATACATTTTACTATTTAATTTCAGAGCTTTCTACCATCCTAAGCGAATTCTATCATTTCTACTGTGGTAGAGAAGAAATATGGTATTTTGTCCTACTGCCCTATTTGTCCTATTTTGAATGTGGATGTCAGTTTTATTGACTATAATCCCTATACCTGGTACCTCTCTACTTCAGTTCTTCAACTCTGAATTATGTTTCAGCTCTGGGTAAAATAACGCAAATTTAAAGAGAGAAATGGCATGTCTGTTCTGTTTCAGTGTAGAAGTCTGAAAGACTTCTGAAGAAGTCAGATGAAAATTTAAATATCCATTGTCCCAGGCAGTTCTTTGCTGTGGAACTCTCATTGAATTTTGAGAACCTGCAGTGCCGTGCAGCCTTTTTTCCTCTCTCAGGAATAGGTAGTAAGACTCAGGCAAAGTCCTGTTATTTGATATCTACAAAAGAAATTAAAGGGGTGTTGCTTGTCACTTGGTAGAGCCCTTTTGTGGAAATCTGAACCTTTGACTATTCTGTACTAATTACATGAAAGTTCGTTTGTTCTTCCTTCCCTCTCTCCCTCCCTCCCTCTTTGTCTTTCTTTCTCTCTTCCTCCCTCCACCCTTCCTTTTTTCTTTTTTCTTTTCTTTCTTTCCACAATGCCATATATAGATTTTCCTTAAATTCCTTAAAGAAACTTTTGAAGGAAATAGGTGAATATGAGTTTTAGTTGTGAATTACAAATACATTCATTTGGCTATATTTCTTTAGCTATGTCATGAGTGTTTTTTCTTTTATACAGTTACCAGAAAAGAATTCTGGAAATCCAGCCTTTAAAAACATTTTTTTAAATGTTTATGTATTTTTGAGAGAGAGAGAGAGAGAGAGAGAGCCAGAGTATGAGCAGGGGAGGGGCAGAGAGAGAGAGAGGGAGACACAGAATCTGAAGCAGGCTCCAGGCTTTGAGCTGTTAGCACAGAGCCTGATACGGGGCTCGAACCTATGGACTGGACCATGAGATCATGACCTAAGCTGAAGTTGGATGCTCAACTGACTGAGCCACCCAGACACCCTGGAAATCCAGCCTTAATTAAGGATACAAAATATATTCAAATATATATACTGAAAATACAGCCTTTTAGCAGGGAAAGTGTATGTTGAATTTAACCAAAGGATCAGTCTCAAGATAGTTTTGTAATTATAGCTATAGTAAGAATATGGTTCTATTTAAAAAGGGAGGCAGATAAATCCAGTTGATAATTTGTTGGGTCATGAGAGTTCAAGGGAACGGCTAAAGAAGACAAGGTTGAAGAATATGTAAAACAGCTTTCCCCTTCTCATGTATTCCTCTCTTCAAAATTTTCAAGTTAATTTAAGGTCTTACTAACTGCGTTTTCAGAAGGATTAAACTCTTGAATTAAATGCCCTGACAGGGTTTCATTTTTATCTTGACTATAAATTTGTGTTTCTTAAAACTTTTTTTTTAATTTCATTTGATTTTCTCATTGTCTATATTATTAATTGAACTAAGAATTAAAGTAACTTCCTTTACTATCTTGTTAACTCTTCTCCTACCTTCTCCTTTTTGGCACATAAATTTTATTTAAGGTTGGGCCCATGCTATGTGAGTGTATGTGTATTCCATACAGTTTCAAAGTGGAAGCATGGATCTAATTACGAAAATAGTGTGCCATCTTGTGGAGGATTTTTCAGACAGTAAAGTCAGATTTACCCAGAAGAATTAGTAGGAGGATAGGTACTGCAGTCGGGCTCATAAGATAAAAAGCCTGCCTCTTTGTGCAGAATGGTGTTAAGACACTGATGTGTTAACATTTCTACCTTATTTTTAGTGTAAATAAGATGTGTATACGAGTACTGCTAGTAGTAAGTAATTATAGGGTTTATTTAGTACTGGTGCCAAAAAGATTTGTGCTTAAGAATGTGGTTGAATTTTAGTTTTTGTGGCCTCAGTAACGACAGATTGATTGATCATTGATTCAGTCTCTTAGAATGAAATTGGTTTGACATCTTGAACTTAGGCCATTATTGGTCACTTTACTTCCAATCCCTCTCTTTTGCCGGCTTCTCCTTCTTGATCAAGTCCTATCATGCTTCACGTTCAGAATTGGCCTAGTTGCACGTCTGCTTAGGATCTTCTGAAGCTACTGTATGGTCTGTGGAGTTGAGTTCGGAGCCTTTATGTTGTTATTTAACCCCTTCCACGATCTGGCCACTACCTGTCTTTTTAACCTTTTGTGTTCTTTTAAATCGAACAGTGCGTTTATTCATCACACAGTGTTAACCACTTTGCATGCATTATTTAATTTAATTCTCACAGTAGCTTTATAAACTAGGTGCTGTGTGCTGTTTTGGATGTAAGGAGACCGACGGTGGTAGAGCTTTAATTCTATCTGAGATCTGCCTGACTTTAGAATCCATGTGCTTTAAGATACTTCTCATGTGTTTTTCTGTCTCTGTACCTTTGTTATACTTTTTACTCTGCTTGAAAAGTCCTCCTCTCCGTTTCCCGTTCTGCCACCAAAGCCATCTTCTGATGGATAGGTCACATGCCACTGCCACCATGAAACCTTTCCTGAGTCCCTTCCACCAGGTATACTCTCTTCCCTCTTTTGAACTCCCCATGGCGCTTTTTACCTTTCTTATGGCACTTAGTCTGCCCTGCGTTATGGTGACTTATGTGCCTGTTTTATATTCTTTTTTTTTTTTTTAATGTTTATTTGAGAGAGAGCACGTGCTAGTGTGAGCAGGGGGAGGGGCAGAGAGAGAGGGAGACAGGATCCCAAGCAAGATCCTCTGCGTGCTGGGAGAAATGGATAGCCATAATAGCCTGTGCTCCTTTAAGAAAAAAATATAGAGAAAGAGCTGCTGCTTGAGGAGGACTGTACTGCCCAGGGATGTACGTGAATTGTTACATAACCTATAAGCATGAGACTGGACCCCGTTGCGAATAATGTTTTTTCTGTTTCCTTCTCCCTACAGTTCTCTCCAGTGATTTCTATAATCTTTAAAAGTTTTTGATACCCTTTACTCATTAATTAATACTTTTGGTCGTGTTTATTTCTAGATAATATTTCATCTCTGAATGATTTAAATGATGAGATGATTTAATTAAAAATTTGTCATGCATTTCATTCAGGTATGTCAAAAGGTCCTGCTTCCATCCGACTCATTCAATTTTACTATTAAACTTCAACTGGGACTACAAAGCATTCACAGACAAGAATGACATCTTGGATTAATTCCATTGGGATGCTTGCTCTCTGCCAGATTTTATTTTGCTCAGCTATCAATGAGGCTGTTGTGGAAATGTGGGTTTTCTTTGCTGTGAGAATTTATGCGTACAAAGAGACCTGCTTTTCAGAAAGAACATTGAGAACCCAGAGCCCAAGAGGAAGGGTTATTAAAGTTAATGAACCAGGGTAACCTTATCCAAAGGGTACCCAGAAACACTATAAAACAAAAGGTCAATTGCTATTGCTATTTAAGTTATATATCGCCTCCCTCTCCTGGCCTCAGAATTTATCAGGGTTAATTGCATTTACAGTGAAGCCTTGGCAAATGATTTTTAAGGCAGATGAAAATTCTTTAATTTTTTTTATTCTTGTAAAACTTGAAGTATCTGGGCATCACCGCATGTCATTTGGGAAACAGAATGTTACTTAACTAATGAAAATGGATTGTTGTATAGTTCTGAGATATTATTTTTTAACAGTTTAAAATAATTGCCATTATTTCACATTTGTACAGAGCCAGAGTGTTCTAGGTACTGAGTTAGACATGAAATCAGATACAATAATGCTGTTTTTATTGCATCTGTGGCACTTAGTAACCACAGAGGATTTTTTATTTTTGTGCATGTCTTAGAGGTTAAAATGCTGTTCATGCTTGATAGACTTCAGAATGTTTTTGTGTAACTTACATCTGAAGAACTATACCACAACACTGAGAGTTTTGTAAGTGAAAAAACTAAGACCCAGGGAGATTCTGTGGCCTGTACTTGATTTGACTACCCAGTTAGCACTAGAACTCGGTCCTGTCCCAATGGTATGTTCCTACCCAGAAGCATTGTTTTGATTTCCCTAGCTTCTTGGGGCATAGAATGGGGCATTTCACTTAGAAAATTCACTTAGGGTTTGAAATTATATGAAAATATGATAAAAATTTCTTAGACAAAAGCCTAGCTCTGTGAGTGGCAAGAATTTTCTTAATGGTGTCACAGTATTTCGAAGTGCACTTTGAATTGTAACCCTTCATGGTAGGACATAACTTAGATGCCAGCCTCCACATATGTAGGCCTAGGGCGTGTCAGTTAGGTAGTAGGTGGTTTTATAGTGTTCCTGTATGTCTTATTTAACTTTTTAAAAAAGGGGGGTACCTGGCTGGCTCAGTTGGTAGAGCATGTGACTCTTGACCTTGGGGTGGTGACTTTGAGCCCCACGTTGGCATAGAGTTTACTTAAAAAAAAGGAAAGAAATGCCATAACTTAAAAAAATAAATAAATAAATTGGTGGGACTTGTGTAACAAGTAGACAGAGTCATTTAAAAGGGGGTTATATTTGAAGAAAAGAAAGGCACTATTATAAAGAAGGATGTGGATGGGACATGGTGTTATGTGTAAAGATTTTCACTACCCACTGGGCAAGAAATCTGTTTTGTTGCAGTGCAGCAGTCCATGGGTATAATAGACATTTCAGAGTTAAAAGAAACCAAGTTCTCAAGATACCTAGAATGACTTAAAGGTTGATTTCTGAGGAGTTACCCCTACCATTGTATATTTGGAAGAAATTTCCCCATTTTCCATTGGAATGCCAAGGCTGTACATCACCTTATTCTTAAGGTGTTTAACTAACTCACAGCTAGTTTTAACCATTGTTTTTGATATTGCGATAGAGGGAAATAGTTTTAATGTGAAGGGTTGGTTGTTTGTTTTTTTCCAGAAGTCACGAGATGTCTTTATGTTGTATTTTAGGCCATCTTTTCCCTTAGGGTTCCTTTTTTTTTTTTTTTAACGATGTGAAGCTGCATTGCTAAGAAACTGCCAAATGTGAACTTTCCACAGCCTAACACAGAGAGTCCTAAACTGGCTGCACATCAGATTCACCCTGGAAACTTTAAAAAATGCAGACTCTTCTTACCCACTGAAGACCTATGAAATCAGAATCTTGAGGATGTCTCTTAGTTATTTGTACTTTTATAAGTCTCTCGAAATGGTGGTCCTACAGCAGCCTTTCCATATACCCATGTTTAGGAGATACTAGTCTAGGGTATATTTTGGAATGCCATCCATTTACAAATTTCATTTTTAAGTTTATTTAGATATGCCTTAAATGATCTTAGAAACAAAGGCTAGATCTGGGTGCCTTTACTTAAATTTTATCGTTAAGTTTTTTTTATACATATTTTTCTAATTTTCATAGAGACCGTTTATTTGTTTGGTGGCTGGGATGGAACTCAAGATCTTGCTGACTTCTGGGCGTACAGTGTGAAGGAGAACCAGTGGACATGTATCTCTAGAGACACTGAGAAAGAGGCAAGTTCTCAGACTTTTCATCCATCTGTATTATGATAGGGGTGTGGGTGTACACTTCCTTTTCCAGATGATTTGTAGTCCTTTCTCATGTCTGTCCACAGTAGTAGCAGAAGAATTCGTGGTGAACAGGTGAACTTCTATACCTGGTTCTTCAACTACTGGTACATGAACAAATCTATTTCATAGGGATAAATAGAAATGAGTATTGAATATAATATAGTTTTTAACTATGTTAGCCTGTGTATTGATCTTTTTACACTATGTAACTGTGTATTGATCTTTTTTCTCATGTCTCTGTCACCTCTACTCTTACTTTGAGCATTCGTCTTATTTTAATTTCCTCTGGAAAAATATGCTTTTAATGTCCTTGCTTTTTCACTATTTTGGCCCCTTATTATTTGACTGTATATATCAGTTTTCAGAAATGATGTATATTTTATTCTTAACTAAAATTGTATTCACGTGTGTGTTGATACATATATACATAAAGCATTTTCTTAGTGAATACGATGGCTTGGATTTACAGCTTTGGATTAAAGAAGTGCATAATTATACACTAGTATAAAGCAAATGTTAATTCATTTATTTTTTCCAAATCTTTATAGAAATCTTAAAAATATTTATTTTTGAGACAGAGAGAGACCGAGTACAAGAGGGGGAGGGGAAGGGAGAGAGGGAGACACCGAATCGGAAGTAGGCTCCAGGCTCCCTGCTGTCAGCACAAAGCCTGACACAGGGCTCAAACCCACGAGCTGTGAGATCATGACCCGAGCCAAAATCTGATGCTCAACCAACTGAGCTACCCAGGTGCCCCTAGAATTTTTTATCGTACCTTCCCATCTAAGCTGTTTCAGATTATGAGGTGACAAATAAACTTAACAAAATGGTAGGAGCTGAAAATGAAAAGTGAGGGGAAAAGACCTAATTCAAAATCCACTCCTATTAATCCAGGATGGCCATTTTAGAATGATCTGGTGCTATGCCTTTAATTCTAGGAAATTGGATTCCTGCTTACTTGGGGTGTTCATTGATTAATTTGAGTAGTTTTTATCTTTTCAAAGCTATCTTAAAATTCTGATTTCTGTTTGTTTTCCCATAAAAATATATAAAAATGGTCTTTGTCTTTCAGTATTAAAGTACTATTTTCTGAAGTCATTATTTCTATCTTCAACAAAAATAAAGAGTGATCTAAAAAAATTCCTAATTTATTTTTCTTAAACTATTTTAAATCCAAGTTGATTGCATCTGTAATTATTCTTGCAGTACTAAGTCTAGGGTTCATCCTGAAATCCTCCTTCTTCATCATTGAATATGCCTAATTGGTGCGTAAGTTCCAAGAGTTCTAGCACCCAGTATTGCATTCCACATGTCTTCCTCTCTACTCCTTTTGACACTAATTCCAACATTATGGTTTCTTTCTTAAACTTTTGCCTCCAATAGATGAAAAGTTAATGCTGGAGAAAAGCAAGGGAAGATAAATGCAAAATCAGGAGAGTGGCTCTTTTGGCAAAAGATGGGTTAGTTCACAGGGAGCCTTAAAGGTCATATTAATGTTCTACTTTTGAAGCTGGGCATGAGTATTACTTTTATATTATTTATATATGTTATAAACAATATTTGGAATGCAATTAAATATTTAAAATACTGGAAAAATATAGAATTTATTTTGATGAGAATACTTTGTTTCTGTTATTTTGAAGTCAGTAGAGATAAGTGATGACCCATTACTGGAGTTCAGATTTATTATAATTTATTATTGTTTTCTTCATATAGATGCTGAAAAACCTTTTGTTGATCTATGAAGTAAATAGTAATGGTATATGGCTGTAGCATAAATGTTCATATTCATTTCTTCCAAAATTAAACAGTTAGTATTTCATATATCTAATTTTATTTTCTGTACCAGTGAGTGCAAGTTATTTTTTGATGATACCGCAAGACATGTGGTTTAAAAGTATGATGTACAGTAAAGAAGCAGTATTAATTTAATTCATTTTAATTTACTTAAATATGTATCTAATAACACATTTAGGAGATTGAAAGATAATAGAATGGTTCACCTCCTAGAATAATTATTTTAAATGTTCATTTAGATATGCAAGTAAGTTTTTATAAAGGTTTAAAAAAATATATTTTTCTTTAGTTTTGCATTTCTAAAGTTTCTTTAATGTCAGGCTTTGTGGAAGACAGCTAGATTCTCCTATCTGCTTCTCTGTTTGGTCCCTTGTGACATGTTGTTTTCTGTGAAATACATGAAGAATATTGGACCTCACATAGATATGTTTCTGGAAAGGAGAATAGTATTTTAATAGCCTTTTCAGATACTTGCACATGGTCTTTTTTGATCTGGTCTCATATCCCAAATTGACAAGTGGTTGTTTCTTAAAAGTGATTGATTGCATTATAGACTCAAACCATATCAGCTAATATTTTCTGTTACATTAAAATCCATTGTTCTATCTGCTCTTTGAGTGGATCTTTTACCCATGCATGCTTTTTTTTTTTACCTATGTATCAACCACTTGAAAATTACTAGTTTCCTGAGTTCTGCATATCTTCCAAATGTTGACATTTCATTATACAATACCCCAAATCCCCCATCTTTGTTAACATCCCTATCAATTTCATTAGAAAACTCTTTTAAGTATCACAAGTGGCAGATAGAAGTCAAGATCACAGTGGCAGATAAAAGTTTTAAAAAATTCTAATTTTGCTTAAAAACAAATTTTAAAATTTTAAATTTGCTTTATTTTTTTAAATAAAATTTATTGTCAAATTGTCTAACATACAGTGTGTAAAGTGTGCTCTTTACAGAGGGCGGTAGATTTCCATGGTTCGTCGCTTACATACAGCACCTAGTGCTCATCCCAGCAAGTGCCCTCCTCAATGCCCATCACCCACTTTCCCCTCTTCCCCACGCCCTCATCAACCTTCAGCTTATTCTCTGTATTTAAGAGTCTCTTATGGTTTGCCTCCCTCCCTCTCTGTTTGTAACTATTTTTTTCCCCTTCCCTTCCCTTCCTCCACGGTCTTCTCTTAAGTTTCTCAGGATCCACATATAAGTGAAAACATATGATACCTGTTTTTCTCTGACTGACTTCACTCAACATAATACCTTCCAGCTCCATCCTCGTTGCTGCAAATGGCAGGATTTCATCCTTTCTCATTGCCAAGTAGTATTCCATTGTATATATAAACCACATCTTCTTTATCCATTCATTAGTTGATGGGCATTTGGCCTCTTTCCATACTTTGGCTATTGTTGAAAGTGCTGTTATAAACATTGGGGTACACGTGCCCCTATGCATCAGCATTCCTGTATCCTTTGGATAAATTCCTAGTAGTGCTATTGTTGGGTTGTAGGGTAGTTCTATTTTTAATTTTTTGAGGAACCTCCATACTGTTTTCCAGAGTGGCTGTAACAGTTTGCATTCCCACTGACAGTGCAGGAGGGTTCCCTTTTCTCCACATCCTTGCCAGCTTCTGTTGTTTCCTAAGTTGTTAATTTTAGCCACTCTGACTGATGTGAGGTGGTATCTCAGTGTGGTTTTGATTTGTATTTCCCTGATGATGAGTGACGTTGAGCGTCTTTTCATGTGTCTGTTGGCCATCTGGATGTCTTCTTTGGAAAAGTGTCTATTTGTGTCTTCTGGCCATTTCTTCACTGGATTATTTGTTTTTCGGGTGTTGAGTTTGTTAAATTCTTTATAGATTTTGGATACCAACCCTATATCTGATATGTCATTTGCGAATATCTTTTCCCATTCCGTCGGTTGCCTTTTAGTTTTGTTGATTGTTTCCTTTGCAGTGCAGAAGCTTTTTATCTTCAGAAGGTACCAATAGTTCATTTTTGTTTTTAATTCCCTTGCCTTTGGAGATGTGTTGAGCAAGAAATTGCTGCAGCTGAGATCGAGGTTGTTGCCTGCTTTCTCCTCTAGGGTTTTGATTGTTTCCTGTCTCACGTTGAGGTCTTTCATCCATTTTGAGTTTATTTTTGTGTATCGTGTAAGAAAGTGGTCTAGTTTCATTCTTCTGCATGTTGCTGTCCAGTTCTCCCAGCACCATTTGCTAAAGAGACTGTCTTTTTTCCATTGGACACTCTTTCCTTAAATTTGCTTTTAATGGGGCCCTTGGGTGGCTCAGTCGATTAAGTGTATCCAACTCTTGATTTCAGCTCAAGTCTTGATCTCAGGATCATGAGTTCAAGCCCCATGTTGGCTCTGTGCTGGGCATGAAGCCTATTTAAAATGTTTTTAATAATAAAAGTCATTAAAATTAATTTTTAATAATTTTTAAAATTAATAATATGTATTTTTAAAAATTTTAATAAAATTTGCTTTTATCATTGGATACAAATTTTGTCTGTTTTCCTTCAAAATGACATACTTCATTTTTCAGAAAATGCCTGCCATAGCCATAATGACTGGATAACCATATTTGGATTGTTAATTTTCTTTCAAGTGAATATAGTGTTCCATGGAGAAAGCAACTAGGTCAGCTTGTAACTCAGTCACATAAGGTGCATTTCCTTGAAATAACCACCACGTGTCAGGTAGCACTGTTTTACGGTTTTCTTTTGTTTTTTAAGTATGGGTTTGTTTGTTTGTTTGTTTTTAAGTTTATTTATTTTGAGAGAGAGCAGAGGAGGGGCAGAAAGATAAGGAAAGAGAGAAAATCCCAAGCAGGCTCTGCACTGCAGTGTGGAGCCCAGCGCAGGGCTCAAAGCCACAAACCATGAGAGCCGAAATCAAGAGTCAGATGCTTAACTGACTAAGACACCCAGGTGCCCCTGTTTTATAGTTTTCTAAATCTCTTTAATGTTCAGCTTAACAGAAGGCAGCTGGATTCATATCTGCTTCTGTATCCAGTCTGTGATTATATCAGAAGTTGTGTAGCCTCTGGAAAGTTTCATGGACACTCAAAAGATAATAAGAGTGAAAGGACAGGGGCGCCTGGGTGGCGCAGTCGGTTAAGCGTCTGACTTCAGCCAGGTCACGATCTCGCGGTCCGTGAGTTCGAGCCCCGCGTCGGGCTCTGGGCTGATGGCTCAGAGCCTGGAGCCTGTTTCCGATTCTGTGTCTCCCTCTCTCTCTGGCCCTCCCCCATTCATGCTCTGTCTCTCTCTGTCCCAAAAATAAATAAACGTTGAAAAAAAAAAAAATTTAAAAGAGTGAAAGGACAAAATTCTTACCCTTAGTGGTGGTATTAAACAAACAAACAAACAAAAGAAAACTGTGTGGACTCCCTGAAGTATCTTGGAAACCCCAGAATGCACTGAGAACTGCTGCTTTAATTTAATCCACAGACCCTTTTTAGATATAGACACTAATCATGTAATACCTCAGTAATGTCCTTTATATGTGTCCCACTGTCACTCCCAACCCCCATCCCTGACCAAGACTCAGTTCATGATCGTGCATTCATTTCAGTGTCATGTTTCTTTAGTCTCCTTTAGTCTGGAATAGTTCCTCAACCTTTCCTTATCTTTCTAGACCTTGACATTTTTGAAGAACACATAGTAATTATTTTGTAGACTGTCACTCAGTTGCTTTGTCTCTTCTTTCCTTGGGATTGGATTTAGGTTGAGCATTTTTAGCAGGAATACCATGTGGATGACATTGGGTAGCCCTTAGTATATCCTGTCAGGAGGCGCATTGTGTCAGCTTGTCTGGTACCTTCAATCACTTGTTTAAGGAGAGTGCCCTCCAGATTTTTCCCCCTCTATAATTAATATGTAATTTTTGAGGAGACATCTTGAGATTATGAAAATACCCTATTACTCATCAAACTTTCACCTTTAGCATCTATTGATGAAACTACTAAAGCTTTATCCAAAGTGATTATACCATTTTATATTCCTGCCAGAAATGAATGAAAGTTCTGGTTGCTCCCCTATCTTCTTTCCCTATTGAATTGCTTTGGCGTGTTTGTCAAAAATCAATTGATCATATAAGTATATGTCTCTTTTTGAATACTCTAGCCTCCATTATCTTTTGGTCTGCTCATATACCATTATGACACTTCTTGAGGTCAGGTAATACAAGACCTCTTTATTCTTCTTTTTAAAAATTATTTTGTGGGGCACCTGGGTGGCTCAGTTGGTTAAGCATCCGACTTCGGCTCAGGTCATGATCTCATGGTTCATTAGTTTGAGTCCCACATCAGGCTCTGTGCTGACAGTTCAGAGCCTGGAGCCTGCTTCAGATTCTGCGTCTCCCTCTCTCTCTTCCCGTCTCCTGCTCATACTGTCTCTCTCTCTCTCTCAAAAATAAATTAACATTAAAAAACAATAATAATTAAAAATAATAATAAATAAATAAACAAAAATTGTTTTGAGGAGTTCCTGGGTGGCTCAGTCAGTTAAGCATCTGACTCTTGATTTCTGCTCAGGTCATGATCTCACTGGTTCATGAGATCAAGCCTGGTGTTGGGTTCTACACTGACAGTGTGGAACCTGCTTGGGATTCTCTCTTCCCCTCTCACTCTGCCCCTCCCCCCTCCAAAAGAAATAAATAAACTTTAAAAAAAGAAATTATTTTGATTCTTCTAGGTCTTTTACATTCCATATAAATTTTAGAATAATATTGTCAATTTCTAAAACTGTTGGGATTATGATTGAGAATGCAATGTCTATAAATCAGTTTGCTGAGAACTGATGTCTTAATAATATTAGATCTTCTAATCCATGAGCATAGTTAAATTAAATCTCCATTTATTTCAGTCTTCATTATTTGTCAGCACTCTTGGAGTTTTTAGGTTAGAGGTCTTGAATATTTTTATTAGATTGATCCCAGTGTATTTTGTTTTTTCATGCTATTGTAAATGGAGCTTAAAATTGTTTTTATCTTTTTGCTTACTGCTAATATAGTTATTTTTTTACTATTGCCTTTATATCATGACACTTCTAAATTCATTTATTATTTCTCTTTGTTGATTTCTTAAGATGTTTCAACAGTTTTGTCATCTATGAATAGAGACAATTTTCTTTCTTCCTTTTTGCTCTTTTTTTTCTGTTTCTAACCTTTTTTTTAATGCCTTATTGCACTGATTTGGACTTCTCATATGGTGTTAAATAGAGCAAGTGAGACTAGACATCCTTATCTTGTTTCAGATTCTCGCAGGACAACGTTCATTATTTCACTGTTAAGTGAAAGATTAGGGGCTTCTGGGTGGCTCAGTCGGTTGAGTGTCCAACTCTTGATTTCAGCTCAGGTGGTGATCTCACAGTCATGGGATTGAGCCCTGCCTTGGGCTCCGTGCTGGGTGTGGAGCTTGCTTGAGATTCTCTCCCTCTCTCTCTGTCTCTCTCATGCATGCACCTGAGCGCTCACTCTTTCTAAAAAAATTTAAAAAGTGAAGAATTAGATTTAGGATTTCATGCATTCTTACCAGATTGAAGACATTCCTTTCTATTCCTAGTTTTCTATGAGTTTCCTCATAAATGTCTGTTGAATTTCATCAGATGCTTTTTCTATATAGATAAGATCATATTTTTTCCCTTTAATTCTGTTAATGTGGTGAATCACCTTGATCAGTTTTCAAATGTAAAATTAACTTTGCATTCCTGAAATAAACCCCCATTAGTTAAGGAATATCCTTTTTATATATTGCTGCATTTTATTTGATAATATTTTGTTAAAGATTAGTTTTGTGTCTGTTCCTGAGTTATACTGGTTGGTGTTGCCTGTAAATTATTTTTCCTCTTTCTCCTTTGTAGTATTATTGTTAATTGTTTTTTTTTTTTTTTTTTATTTTTTTTTTTTTTTTTTTTTTTTTTTTATGAAATTTATTGACAAATTGGTTTCCATACTATTGTTAATTGGTTTTAGTGTTCTCTTATCCTCATAAAATAAGTTAGGAATATTATTTCTTGTGTTTGATAAAATCTACCTGTATACATATCTAGGACTGGCATTTTATTTGTGGAAAGATTCTATTTAAAAAAAAAACCTCAATGTTTATTTATTTATTTTGAGAGAGAGAGAGAGAAAGCAGGGTAGGGGCAGAGGGAGAGGGAGAACAGGGAATCCCAAGCATGCTCCACACTGCCAACACAGAGCCTGATGTGGGGCTCAAACCCACAAACTGTGAGGTCATGACCCAAGCTGAAACCAAGAGTGGCTTAACGGACTGAGCCACCCAGGTGTCGCTATGGGAAGTTTTTAAATTATGAAATCAATTTTTCAGTAGATATAGTGACTTCAGATTTTCTCTTTTATCTCATGTCAATTTTGGTAAGTTTACAGTTTTTCAAGGAATATGTCCCATTTTTATCAACATTGTCAGATTTTACCTAGGTTTTTTCATAATGGTCCCTTATTTTCTTTTTAACTTCTAGTGAGCCTGTAAGTTATGTTCCTGCTTTCATTTCTCATATTTGGCAATTTGTGTTTTCTCTTCGTTTTTAAAAAATTAGTCTTGCTAGTTAGTGGTTTATAATTCTAATCTTTAAGGAAACCAACTTTGTTAATTATCTCAATTTTTTTGTCTGTTTTCTATTCTCTTGGTTCCTATTTTTTATTTCCATTTTTCTTCATATTAAGAGTATAATTTACTCATTTGAATAGCAGTTAGGCTAATTAAGCTGAAGCAAGAAGTTCTGTTACCTCCCCTAATAAAATTTCAAATTTCACATTCTAGAATATATGGCATAGATTTATTATGCATTACCCTATCTTTGTTTTTGAGATTAATTAGGGAGAAAATTCTTTCAAAAAATAATGTTTCCACCTTATCTGCTGGAGATTTTCTTTGGCAAAAATCTTTAAAAATAAGTTTTAAAATAGTATTTAGTATGAATACTAAAGTGCAGATTCAAATCAACTTAACATCTAGATTCATTAAACTAATGTCAAATTATTCTTCCTGCCTAATGTCTTTATTCATTTAATCTAAATAACAGTGCTAGAATGCTCTTTTGATAATACTGCTTTTTTAATGTTCCATCCTGCTCTAGAAACCCATGATAGTCCTTTACTGCCTGTGAGGTTATATCCAGTCTCCTCTGTCAGTCATTCACCAGGCTTCTATTTCTGCATTACTCTTCAACTCTTATTTCTGCAGTAGGAATTCTCCATCTCAGCCATAACCACACACATTGTATTCAGTCTGTTTTTGCTTTTGTTTCTCTTATCTTGTGGAAAACTAATCTAGAAGAGTGGAAAGAACACAGGTTTTGGTTCTAGTTACACTGAAGCTTAGATTCTCTGTCTTCCTAGTTCTGTTACACTGAACAGATTACTTAGAATCTATGAAATGGTAATATTTCCTTATAGAGTTATGTGGATTGAATGAAATATACATAGACATGTCGTAATTAGTATACATGGAATTTAGGACATATTTAACAAATATTGTAACATAGATAGAATTTAAGACATATTTAACAAATATTAAATCTCTCCTTTTCCCCTTTCAGCTAATCAAATCCTGCCCAATTGAAGTTCTTTTTTTTCCATGAACTCTGTTTTGTTTATGCTGCAATATATTTTTTTTGCCTTTTATTCAGTCCTGTGATACAAATGATCTCAACTAAATAATTTTTGTTGATAATATAGTGTTATTCATACTGTTTCCCTCATTGTGTTATTTGTCCGAGCGGAAGTGTCCGTTTTATATAATGTAAAGTATGGATGAAGAAGTCAGAGATTTGGATTTTTATTCTGGTGCTGTCACTAGTTTACTAGTCTTCAGGATACCTTTTCTCTTTGGGTTATGTTTCCTCATCTTTAAAAGGAGATTATTAAACTAGAGATCTTTTTAAGGTTCCTTCTAGTTACGAAATTCAGCAATTCTAGGTATTCTTGGGGTGTCTATTTTGTGCTAGATTCAGATGAGAAATTGTAATGAGAAATATTTTAAAAGACCAATTGTGTCTTTAGATTAACATGTCCTAGAGAATAGAGTTCCGTGCACAAATGACTACAGTGCAGTGAGTATATCACAGAAGCCGTGTGAGTGTTATAAGCAGAGTGCCATGTGCAGAATAGTTCATCTCATCTTTCCTGGTAGATTTTAAGCATTTCTGTGGTAAGATCTAACTGTGTGTTGGACTTATATTGCAAACCTTTCAATAAAAGTCAACAAAAAAGAACATTTAATTTTACTTTTTATTATTTGGTCTTTGAGTATTTTTCTTTTTTCTTGTTTTGCTCTCACAGAATGGTCCTAGCGCCAGATCATGTCATAAGATGTGCATTGACATTCAGCGAAGGCAAATCTACACATTGGGGCGTTATTTGGATTCCTCTGTGAGGAACAGCAAATCTCTGAAAAGTGACTTCTATCGTTATGACATTGACACAAACACATGGATGTTACTCAGTGAGGACACTGCTGCTGACGGAGGGCCAAAATTGGTGTTTGATCATCAGGTTTGGTGCACAGATAAATATATGGTGGAACTAATTAGTGCTCAGTAACTCTTGCTCTTAGAGTTTATTTCGCATGTTATGCTGTGTTGTCTATTAGTGATTTCCTATAAATACCTATAATAGATAATAAAAGTAACTATTGTTTCAGTAGGTATAAAGTTAGTTAAAATTTTTTTTCTCGGGGCGCCTGGGTGGCTCAGTCGGTTGAGCATCCGACTTCGGCTCAGGTCACGATCTCGCGGTCCATGAGTTCGAGCCCCGTGTCGGGCTCTGTGCTGATGGCTCAGAGCCTGGAACCTGCTTCCGATTCTGTGTCTCCCTCTCTCTCTGCCCCTCCCCCGTTCATGCTCTGTCTCTCTCTGTCTCAAAAATAAATAAACGTTAAAAAAAAAATAAATTTAAAAAAATAAAAAATAAATAAAATTTTTTTCTCTTGTTTGATGCAAGATAAAATACTAATATCAGAACAAGTGTTAATTTATAAAAACTTTATAGAGTAGATGGAGCAGTACGTATTAGGAAAACAAATTTTGATTTTATAATAAACAGTCATAACTCATAACAATAACAACTTACACTTTTAAAACTTTATTGTGCATTCCTGGAAGAAATTTAAAATTATTTTATAATGAGTTTGAGAATTTGAAATCCAGAGCTTTTCTTCCAATTGGAGTGAAATATATTTACTTTTGTATATAATCATAAAGCAGATAGGAATTTGACATATACTAGATGAAGTTTAAACTGAGCACCAATAAGGGGTGCCTGAGTGGCTCAGTCGGTTAAGCATCGACTTCGGCTCAGGTCATGATCTCATGGTCTATGAGTTCGAGCCCCACATCAGGCTCTGTGCTGACAGCTCAGAGCCTGGAGCCTGCTTCAGATTCTGTGTCTCCCTTTCTCTCTGTCCCTCCCCTGCTCACACTCTCTCTGTGTCAAAAAAAATAAACATTTAAAAAGGTGCCTGGGTGGCTCAGTCAGTTAAGCATCCGACTTCGGCTCAGGTCATGATCTCACAGTTGGTGAGTTCGACCCCCGTATTGGGCTCTGTGCTGTCAGCTCAGAGCCTGGAGCCTGCCCTGGATTCTATGTCTCCCTCTCTCTCTCTCCCTCTCCCTCTCCCGCTCATGCTCTGCCTCCTCTGCCGCTCAAAAATAAATAAATGTTAAAAAACAACAACAACAACATTTAAACTGAGCAACAGTAGAAATCACATAATGGTGTTATAAACTAGAAGACTACACACAGTGATCTGTAAACCTTTTTAATATTAAAAATTTAATATGCTCATCATTATCCCCATCAATGTCATTGTCACTGTTATCTGTTTTTAAATATTTAGTGTATATCAGTTTAGGTCAGTACCCAAAACAATAGCCAGTAACAATTCTGTAGGCAGTTTTACTTGGCTCACCCCATATCCAAAGGGTTTTTTGTAGTATGAGGGAGAAAAGACTTTTTAAAACTCTGTAGCACTGCATTGATGAACATAGTATTATCTAGTACTTGAGAAATCGTAGGTGGTGCTAAGATTATCACAGAATTTAGCTTAGGCCTAATATCTTATCTAGGAATTAAAACCCCAGTCTTTATTTTCTTTGGAGGTTTTTGCTAATTCTTTGCCTTTAAACTATTCTACTGACATACTTATAATAACAAGTAGTTTTTATAGGAGAATGGTAAGGAAAAGAGGAGTGGGTTTTATGCCTATCAAGTGAGTAGTGGGTAGAAAATCAAAAATGTTAGTCTTCAGAGTATTCCCCAGATTGAATTTAGAACTTCTGCTGGCTGTACATAACTGAACTCTGCAAAGCTCTGCACTTCCCTGCTGACACCTTCAGTATTGCTCATGTGGAAAATAAATACTCCAAAAAATGTTAGGCTGGTTCCAATCTTTTAAAAACAGAGCATCAGCAGATAACACTGTTAGGGAAACCATTTATTTTCTTCCAACTGGTTACAAATTTCTTTTACAAAAGATGCTTATGTCTTTCTTTTTATAGATTGAAAAAAAGAATAGCTCAGGGGTAGTCTGAGTGGAGCACATTTATGTCCTTGTGTGTGACCTTGGTTTGTCTTGACTTTAATAAAATTGAATGTTCTTTGGAAGCTAGGTTCTGTTACATGATGCTTGATTTTCATCTGATTAGATGTAATAGAAGAACACTAAGGGTGAAGAAACCAGGATTTCACCAATTAACACAATCTTTATAAGTCTTCATTTTGTATTCGATTTCATGCAAATAAAACTATACATTGGAACTTACTCCAAAAATTACCTAGGGTCATTTATGACACATTAAGACTTGACACTTCACATTCAAATTTGAGAAGAACGTGAGAAAGCTAGAGGCATGAAGACATGTTTAGAAGTTACTTTGCCATTTTGAATTTTAACATAAAAAAAAAAAAACCCTAAAATTTAAAGCTTTTGGATTTCTTAAGATCACAGTGGTAGCTTAGTTCTGAAATTTTCCAAGTTGTTTCTTTGTATGATTTTCAGTAACAATGAGAACCAAACAAAAAGATTAAGGAAAAACACCCCCACAAGTCACATTTCAGTAAAACCAGGAGCCAGAGAAAACCCACGACTCCCAATTCCTTGTAAGTTTAGCCAGAAACAACTGAAATGCCCAGAACCAGTATTGAAGCCCACAACAGTGTAATAGGGGAGAGCTCAAGGCATGAAACAGAAACCCCCCCCCAAACCAGATAAGGTTTGTAGTTAGAGATAACGTGACTTCACAGTAGCACCAGGTTTTGAAGAAGTCATTTAATTCAGTAGCAGCAGAGGAGAGAATCCTGGAGCAAGAGCATCACCCTTCTGTTAGGAACCTTCTGTTATCCCATCCAGGGCAGTTCAACTCATTTAAATATGAAAAATGAAAAAGCAATAAACACCAAATCTTTAGAGAGGTACTCTGAAGAAAAAGAACCAGCAAAACTTTCCTTCATGTAACAGCAGGTGAAAAATTATATCCCAGTATTCTAAAATGAATTAAATGGCTTAAGGAAGCTTGCAACTGTCAAGAAGACTACAAAGCATAAGTTCAGGAATGCAGATGAGATGGCCAAATAATAGGTGCAAGTGAAAGTGGACCTGATAAAATTCAGGAAAGAGATTAAAGAAAATTATATTGGGGGCGCCTGGGTGGCTCAGTCGGTTAAACGGCCGACTTCGGCTTGGGTCATGATCTCGCAGTCCGTGAGTTCGAGCCCCACGTCGGGCTCTGTGCTGACAGCTCAGAGCCTGGAGCCTGTTTCAGATTCTGTGTCTCCCTCTCTCTGACCCTCCCCCGTTCATGGTCTGTCTCTCTCTGTCTCAAAAATAAATAAACATTTAAAAAAAAAAAAAAAAGAAAATTATATTGGCACTTCCAGAAAGTAACAATAATCTACAAGGTGTGTAAAGAATAGGTAAGTGTCATATAGCATAGAAATAAGAAGAGCTGGTAAAGAAAACAGAAAAAAGACTTAAAAAGGATTAGCCAGAAAATTATAGATGGAGAATGCAGTCAAAAGAGAGCCAACATACACATAATTGGAGACATTAAGGAAGAAAACCAAGACCGTGGAATAGAATAAATATTTATTAATAATTAATTCAAGACTACTTACATATCGAAAGGGCATGCTATCTTCAGGGGAAATTGACCTAGATATTCAACTCTAAGGTATATTGAATTTCAAAGATAGAGCATTTTGATACAGCTAGGCAAACTTATCAAGTCACCTAGAAGAGAAATCAAATGAGACTGGTGTCAGATTTTTCTACAGCTATGTTCAATGCCAGGAGAGGCAATAGAGCAACATCTAGAAGGTATTCAAGAAAAGACAGTGTGAATCAAGGGTTTTATATCAAGCCAAATTGTCCTTCAAGTATAAACATTTTGGGGGGAAATTACTAGAAAATAGAATACAATCTAGCCAAGAAGTGGCTGGAGAAACTTTAATCAAAGCATTGGAGATCTCAGCTCATTAACATTCTCCCCAGGCCACTAGATCATTGTCAGGCTGAATGTATACTTTTACTGCCCTTCTGCCCCATAATCTATGAAATGCAAAAGAATACACTGGTAGTAATGTTAATAAACAAGAAAGAGTGTTCTTGGGGAACTTAAAAAAAATGGGGAGAATTCCTTGAGTCTCAAAGTGTATATAGCTAGGGCAAGTATTAGATGAACAATTGGTGACTGAACAGCAGGGCATTTTCCAGTTTGAGCAGCACTTACCTTTGATAACTGTCTGCAGATCAGGTGTTGAGCATAGACACTGGAGCTGGAATGATGGAACAGTACTCCCAGGAGGCAATGGAGAGCTGCTCTGGCGCCCCTGACGGCATCATGTCTCATTTCTCCCCACCGGCTCCCTTGGGGAAGGCTGCTGGATATGAAGAGGCGGATGAATAGGGATTCACAGATACAAAAAGGCCTATAACAGCAGCTAAAAAATTCCAAATAATTAATACCATGAGACGGGGGTACTGAATTCAGCAAAGTAAGAATTAACAAAAACAGCTAGAACTGTAAACTGAAGAAGCCTTTAAGATAAATTTAAGTGATGTTTTTAGAGTAACTCAGGAGGCTGTTTCATCCATGATAAAGAAGTATCTAGAAAAAATATAAGTTAAAGATTTGACAGCAAAACAGCAATCTCAGTGAATTGATTAAAAAGCTCTCACCTTTAAGTGGTTACTAAATTAGCTGAAATTATGAGAGAAATGTTAAGGAAAAGAGAAAAGATCCTGAAGTTCTAATATCCACCTAATAGGAGTTCTAGAAAAAGAATGGAGGCAAACCAAAAACAGCAAACCTCAAGGTTAAAAAGGAAAAAAACTCAGAGCTGAAGAAAGACAGGTTTTAGAATTAAAACACCAGGGACAGATTAGGATGAATGAAATAAAACTATCCCTACCTGGATACTTCCTTAATGAAATTTTAGAACCAGGAATTAAGAGAAAATCCTAAAGGCTGCAAAGAGGAAACTGGTTACCTTGTAAGTAAGCAAGGATCAGATTAGTATGAGGCGTTTTTAGAGGTTGGTGGTTTGGGCAACACTGCTTTGAAAGCTTGAAATTTTGTGAGGAGAGAATTATTTTGAACCCAGGGTAATCCTAGCCAATGTTGTATTCATTTGATAGAGTAAAATAAAGACTCTTTTGGATTTTAAAACATTGGGGTGTGGAATAAGTGACTATCCACTATTTGATTTTAGAAATTAAATTTCTAACTTGATAGAGTAGATGAGTGAGTGGTGTTCCAATTTTTGACTTAGGTGATCTCTGGAAATCTTCAGAGAAAAGATGTTAATATTACCATACAAACTTTAGTAATCATTAGCTGTTCAGAAAATTTTTTCAGAGATTAAGAATGAAAATGAAATTATAAACTGCTGAACAGCATAAAGTTTCCTAGGGTGATTAACACTTTTTGTTCGATAATTGACTCTCATTGAAACTGCTTATCTTATCCAGGGAAGAACCGAACTGAAGGAATAAAATTATTTCTGTTTTGTGTCCTGTTCGTTCTAAGATATGGGAAAGAATTGGTGACGCTACTACAGTATCTTACTCTTTTTTTTTGAGTTGGTTTGTTCTGGTATTCTGGAGAGAGCTACTGAGATAAAGTTATGTTTATGCTTCACCACTAATAACGAATGAGAATAACCACATTAAAATTAAACTTCAGTATCCCCAGAAGGAAATAGAAACCCCTTTTGTAGCTATATGAAGCAGAAACATAAGGACTGGATAACAGAGATTGGCCAAAAATAGTGTGAATTTGTAAATTTATGAAAATTTAAATAGGGTCATATAATGAGTCACTCAAGATTTTCAACCTGATTCTGAGGTGCTTGGAGAGATCTGAGCATTAAGTACTTGAGACAGGGTAATGTCTCAAGAGTGGGAATACTTTCAACTGTATTCACCAAGATTTCACCCTTGAGGAATAGTAGATTTTCACCTTAATTTATGGAAGGTTGTCAGAAACCTGGCAAGTGACTGGATCTTTTTTAGTGGTTAGGGGAAAATTAGGAGATGCTAGAATCTTTTCTTTTTAATATGAATTTAAAAAATAAAATTTATATTTAAAATAGGTTTTTCCTAAAAACAGTACAAAAATAGATGAATGTCACAATTTGATGGGAGGAGAAAATTGAGCATACAATGGCTGGTATGTGTGCTTTGGCCAAAAAAATAGATGTTTTGTATATGCAATTTATTCTTTAAATATCAGTGCCACTTGTGTTCAACATCTGATTCCCAACTTGGACTTATATAGAATTTGTCCAGTTTGTCTATCCACTTTGAAATAGAATTTGGTTCTTATTGTCTTGCGGCATATGGCTTTTTTTCTCAGAGATACTTTTATGAAAAGCCATGATCTCCTTGAGTGGAAAGAATGAAAGAATCAAGGTTGGCTTTTGAACATAAATTGCAAAACATACATCAAAGAAAATTAAATATGTAGTGTGTTAAAGGAGGTAAAGTCATCACCACAGAAGTCAGTCTGGATTGACTGCAAATGTCTTTGTTTTTGCTATTTTGTAACAACATAATCTGAAGAGTTTTGCAAAATAAATACAGAAAGATGAATTCAGCTGTGTCACTCTTATTGACATATCTGCTGTCTGATTAAATGGTAGCAAAATTAATAGGATGGATGCTTGCCTAGAATAGAAAGAAGGGAGTTTTTTTATAAGGAGGATGAACAGGAGGGTGTGATCACTTTACCCATAGAGTATGATCAGTATTCAGTCTTAGGTATAACTTAGCACTTCATGTATTATTGATTGATTTGGTAAAAATTACACAGTTTAAAGAAAGCATAAAGCTCTTTAACCCTATATATTTTACTCTCACTGGGAAAAATGGAAACCTGACCAAGTATTAAGGAATCCATCCTGAATCTCTGCAGATGGTGAGCATTATTACAGTAAGTGCACACGGTAATCAAGGGTGCTATTTAGTGTTATTAAGGCAAAGTTTAGTTTTTTGAGAATCTAAAACTGCACACGTTGGTTTCATTTTAGCACATATGACAGGAACAATCTATAACTCTTCAATCTTGTCTTGTTCTGATAGATGTGTATGGATTCAGAAAAACATATGATCTACACCTTTGGTGGTAGAATTTTGACATGTAATGGCAGCGTAGACGACAGCAGAGCCAGTGAACCACAGTTCAGTGGGTTGTTTGCTTTCAACTGTCAATGTCAAACTTGGAAACTTCTTCGAGAGGACTCCTGTAATGCTGGGCCTGAGGACATCCAGTCTCGGATAGGACACTGCATGCTATTCCACTCAGTAAGAATATTCTATATATCGTATTCTTATTTTGTCATGTGTATCTCAATAGGAAAAGGAATAGTAAAATCTAAATCTTCAGAAAGAGATCAAAACTTTTTATTAAAAATAAATGATTAGTGTTAGCAATGAGAGGCAAAAATAAAACTTCCTTAGCCAATGTACTGTTTGGTAATTATGAGACTCTTCCCACTAACCTAGTAATTCCTTAATAGTTATTACTCAACTATTAATCAAGGCACTTTTATGACTAACTTTACTGCTTATACAGATACTGTAGCTATTTCTCTTTCTTAATACCTTTCTACTTACTGATTTCTCTTAGTAACTAGAAGATCAGTTGTTCTCTTTTCCTCTCTGCCACTCTCCATTAAGTGTGAGGAATTAAGAATTGACTATATAGAATTAGAATTTAAATTTATCAGCAAAACCAATATAGAAACATTTGTTTTACCTTTTCAGATGTTATAATGAAAACCTGGGCTTCTTTCTGTGAACATAACTTTAAAAACATACTGTGGGCTATTTTGAACATATATCAAAGTATAGAGAAGAGTGTAATAAATTCCTGTGTACTTATTTATCTGTCTCAACAATTAGCAATATTCCACTATTCATTTTTCATATATCTGCCCCTTAATATTTCACTTCTTTCTTTGATGTTTCTCTGATTTTTAAGTTTATTTTTTTAATTAATTTATGTTTTAATTTACATCCAAGTTGGTTAGCATACAGTGCAACAGCGATTTCAGGAGTAGATTTTTTAAGTTTATTCTTAAATTTTGTGCTGGGGTATTTTAAGGCAAATCCCAGACAATGTATCATTACACCTGTAAATACGGTAGTGTATCTCTAACAGATAAGGACTTTTTATAAACATAATTATGAAACCATTATAATACTGAACCAAAGCACCAGCAAGTTCATATTATCATTAATATATAGTTTGCATTTATTTTGTTTTCTGAAATACTGAAAAATACCTTTTTATAGTAGGTTTCGGCAAGTCAGGCTCTAAAAAAGATCTGTGTATTGTTTTTGGTTGTTATGTCTCTGAGATTTCTTTTAAGCCATAACAGTACTCCCTGCTCCTATTTTTTCCCCCTTGCATGCCATTTATTTACTTGTTAAACTGAATCATGTGTGCTCTCAAATTTCCTGTATTCTTGATTTGGCTAATTTTATCCTTGTAGTGTTGTGATTGTCTAGTCTCTATATTTCCTGTAAGCTGGTAGTTAGATCTAGAGGCTTCATTCATTTTAGATTCTCTTTTTTTGGAGGCAGGGAAGGCAAAAAGAGGGGTGCAAGAATACTTAAAAGATGGTCTGATTGCAAAATGTCAAGAGGCATTTAATGTGTAGTTGTCATACTTTTGGTGATGTTAAGAATATTCTGTGGGTTTAGGTGTTACAGCCTGATTGATCAGTAATAAAGTTTCTTGTCAACTTTTTACTGAATGGTTTTTGCAGTCATTGATAATCATTGTGTAGGGTTTGTGAAACAGATTTTTCTAATTATGTTATTTATTCTGTATTTATTAATTGATTCTGATATTAAAAACTTACCCTCATTAACGATTTGGCTACCCTGATGTGTACACCACACAGAAAAATACTTGATTTTTTTCTCTTTGTCACCTTTTCATATTAATAAGTTGAGGCTCCACAGTTAACCAGTGTATTTTTTTAAGCATTATTATGAACTTGTGGACTTATATATTTGATGTGTTTAATCCAGCGCTGCCATTTTTCTTGATGCCCCAATTTTTCTCTTTGTCCAAGAGTGCCCCCTTCCCACTATACACGCACATAGAGCTACGTACACATATAGCTATATGTATATATGCACATATCTATATATTTTTTTAGTAAGAGAAAAATTAAGTCATTAGTTCCTACTAACATGGCCAATTCAAGTTAAAAATCATAGAGTTTTAAAATTTAATATCCTTTTGATTTTGTATTTGTGTATCTTTTAAGGTTAAAATCCTTCTTAATGGCAATATTACATTATTCTGTTTTTCTGTAATAGTTACAGAATCACAGAACTAACAAAAATTACTGAATGTTGTTTCAGGTTGCTTTCTCATTATTTTTCTGTTTAGGATATAGCTAGGGATGGAGAGTCAAAAAACATGAATTAAAATCACTAGAAATACTATTTCTCTGTGTGATCATGTCCCTGTGTGGTCATATCTTTATGTACAGATAGATTTATTTCATTGTTTTTCAAATTTCAGAGATTGTTTTTTTTCTTTTGAGTTAATTTTGTTTTCTAATTAAATAAAAACAGTATACATGGTTCTAACGGCAAAACCATACTTTTGGAGTGATCAGATTTCTCTATCCCTGTCTTCTTGCTTTGTCCCTTCTCATAAAGGTCTTTTATTACTTTCTTTCCTTTGTTTCTTTTTGAAGAAAGAAACAAACATATACATATTCCTTTTTTCCCTTTCTTATGCAAAGGAAGCACTGTATACATTATTCTATACCTTGCTTTTTTACTTTCGTAGGGTATCCTAGAGATCACCACCTCTTAGTATGAGAGAACTTCATCATCCCTCTTTATACCAGCACAGTACTCCATTGCATGGGATCTGTCATAAAATGGCTTTTATAGAGGTTTAAATTTTAAAAGGATCACTCTGAATTCTTCATGGAAGTGACTACTTTCTCCCTTCTTTGCCCTTTTTTCCTTATTTTTCAGAAAAATCGTTGCTTATATGTATTTGGTGGCCAGCGATCGAAGACCTATTTGAATGATTTCTTTAGTTATGATGTGGACTCTGATCATGTAGACATAATATCAGATGGCACCAAGAAAGACTCTGGAATGGGTAAAGGCATTTAGTGATTCTTCTCTCGCGTCTTAGCTACTTTAGAAAGAAGACTGTAGACCATTATCTTTTCTTTCTAACCATTCTTCACCCTTTCCCTGTGTCTTTAATTGAAGTAATTCTGAGTAAGAGGAAGAAAAATCTACCAGCTAAATTACTCAGTTTTATCTGTTTAAAATATATGTTATTATATTATTTCCTTTTATAAATTTCTAAAGATATTATTTATGTGTGTGCTTGTTTGGTGGAGGGGCTTTGCAAAAATTAGTATCTTAAAAACTCTTATTCTATTTTTGCTAATCCTTTCCACCTTCTGCTTTTACTATAGTGACTAATAAATAACAGGCACTAGCATGATAGAGTATGTCTTTGTTCTGAGGGAGGACCTAATGTAACTGGTAATGCCTTTTAAGTTTGCAAGCTCAGCATCCATGTTATTCTCCTAAGTACTAGGGTGATTGATTTGCTTGAGATAGTCCCAGTGTTATGCATATTGCCCTGCTTGGTTATTAATAGTGCCCCATTCACTCTCAAGTGTCTTATTTTGGATAATAATTTACATAGTTACCCTGTGACTATTACACACAGAAGAATAATATTTGTTTAAGACCCAATGGTTTGAAATGTCTAATTTGAGAAATTAGATCAGCTTGCTTTTTTTTTCTTTTAGCTTTTTTAAAAAAATTTTTAATGTGTATTTTTGAGAGAGAGAGAGACACACACAGGCTCGAAGCAGACTCCAGGCTCTGAGCTGTCTGCACAGAGCCCAACGTGGAGCTCAAACTCACAAACTGCAAGATCATGACCTCAGCCAAAGTCAGACACTTAACCAACTGAACCACCCAGGCACCCCATAGCTATTATTTAGGAAAATAGATCTTTTTATTAAAATAGTTGATATTAATGAGGAAAAACTTAAAAAAAATTTTTTTGACAAAAGAGCACCATACTTAAAAAGTGGACATGAAGGGACCCTTAGGACTCTTTTCCCATATTTCTTACTAGACAGAGGCTAGAGCTTTATTTTCTGGGGGAAATGAGTACAGAGGTGTTTTTTTTCCATCATACTTAAGCTACTTCCAAGATAGTAGCAAAGTGTGATAGTAGCAAACAGTGATAGTAGCAAAGACCTAGTACAAAAATTCACTCTAAGCTCTAATGACAATCATTTGGAGATTTTTCAAGATTAGTTGTTATTATATAGTAACTTGCAGAATTGATCAGGATAATGCTTTGCCTACGGTTATGGCTAGCTTTAGAGCCAGCAACATGTGATAATTATTTTTTTTTTTTGTTCAATTTTGTTTTCATTATAAAAGTAATAATATGTAGAGAATTTGGAAAATATTAGAAAGATGCAAAAAAAAGAAAATGTATCAAACTATCCAGACATAATCTGTTACCATTTTGGTATATTTCTGTCTGGTTTTTGAATATTTATTGTGACTCATAAAGCAAAGTAAAGGGTTTGTCTTCTGGGAAGGCAAAGTTGTCTTCTTCTCTGAAAAAGCCTCTTAGAGTTGGCTTTGGCATCTTCTGGGAATAGAGAAGCAGGGATTGAGGCCTCCTGAGTCTGGGTTTTCAGCTGAGGTAGAGAGAGAATACAGTGCTTATAACCAGAAAGTTCAGAGTCTGGTGTAGTTACCTCCAGGACTCATTACTCTTAACCCAGCCTGGGCCTCAAGATAGTCATAGAAGTGGATTCCTTAACAATAAAATAATAATAATACAGTTTCCCAGGGGTGCCTGGGTGGCTCAGGCAATTGAACGTCTGACTTCAGCTCAGGTCATGATCTCATGGCTGGTGACTTTGAGCACCGCATCGGGCTCTGTGCTGACAGCTCAGAGCCTGGAGCTGCTTCAGATTCTGTGTCTCCCTCTCTCTCTGCCCCTCCTCTGCTCGCTCGCTCACGTGCATGCATGCTCTCTCTGTCTCTCAACAATACATAAATATTAAAATTGTTTTAAACAGTTTCTCAAAAAAAGGTATTTATTGTATGAAACTTTGCAGAATTTTATATTCAATTTTTAAATTAACATTAAATTGTGCTAATATTTTTTCATCATATGGTTTTACTACCGTGGACTAGAAGTATTAGGAAAAAAGACAAGTGTGGATTCATTCCCTAATTATTGCTATAGTCAACTTCTGTGAAATCAGAATCACCAGTTTTGCTATGTGTTCTTTAATTTTTAATTGATTTATGGTGAATTATTTCATGCAAGCAAGTTTATTCATTAATTTAATGATATTTGTTGGTCATCTGCTAACATCTAAGTTTGACCCTCTCTTGTCTTCCCTCCTAACGTATTTTGGTGCCTTCCGTATGCTGTGTATGTTTAAGAACTTTGAGAAATAGCTGTGGGCCTGGGGGTTAAGATCCCTCCTCTTAGAGGACTCACATGCTACTGGAGAGACTTGCAGTTGCCATTCAGTGCTGTGAAGAAACCTTCCATGAGAATAAGGCATGTCCCATGTAGATAAAGCAGGTTGGAAACCATCTCTGCAGAGGTCATCTTTAAGATTTAAGATGAGAAGTAGAGTTAGGAAGAACCACATTAAGAAGTGAGAGAAGAGCAAGTACAAAGGTCCCAAAGCAGGAAAGAACTTAACGTATTCCAGAAAGAGATGGGGCTGGTGCCAGTTGAGGGTGGGGAGAGTTGGTATGAAATGAGGTTAGCAAACTGGTTAAGACTGATTATTCAGTGCCTTGTACAAATGCAAGAAATGTGGAATTCTTTTTTTCTAAATAGAATAGGAATTTATTGAAAAGTTTAATGCCAGGATCATGATCTGATTGATTGAAGTTTTGAAAATATCACTCTGCGTCCAAATATCACTCTTTTGTCCAGATACACATTTTCCAAGTGCTTAATTTTGACAGTGTCTACAAGTTGCAGCGTCCAAAGGTCGTATGGTGCTTTAAGAGAGGATTTTTCTGGCAGAGTTGAGCATCTGGCTAGACTACATACTTGGGAAGTTTTCCCGCCTAACAGTGTTGTGGTTTTACTTAGAATTGTGGAACCTCAGCAGCTCTGTCTGGTGTGTTCAAATGAAACTGAAATCCTGTTCTTCTCATTTTTGTTTTTCTTTCTTTTTCCTCCATCTTCCTCCCTCCTTCCTTCTCTCCCCTTCCTCGTCTCTCTCCCTCTCCTCCTTTCCTTCTTTTTTTTCTCTTCCTTCCCATTTGTCCCTTCCTCTCTACCCCCCACCCATATATCTCTGTCTGTCTCCCCTCACTCTGCTCCCCTCCTGGGTTTCTGATACTCCTGTGGCCAGAATTGAGAACCACTCTGTGTTAGCTCTCCAGAGCCCATCTCAGTTTGTAGTGATGTCACCTTGGACAAGTTACCTAATTTCTCAGCCTTAGCTTGTGTGTCTGTAAGTAACCAAAATTATGTAGTATCCCTGCTCGTGGCCAGATTGACCCTCTAGTTTCAGCTGGTGTTACTGTTGGGTACCACAATTTTCACGAGAGTCTGCCAGTGCTACCTGTAGGTTCACTGATCTATTCAGTAATTAACTCATGCTAGTTTTACCTCCATCTTTTCTCTGTCCCATTGCAACCTCACTAGTGTGGGCTGTGATCACCTGTTTGGCCTGTCTTCCTGATCTTCCTCCTCTTCTTGTTCTTCTTCTTTTTTGGTTTGTCTATTTGTTTTTAAAAGATTTTATTTTTAAGTAATCTCAAAGTCACAACCCTGAGATCAAGAGCTGCTTGCTCCATCGACTGAGCCAGCCAGGGGCCCTGAAAACATATATACTCTGAACAGAGACTGTTACATTGATTATTTCATTAAAACCTCTCAAAGGCTTATCAAGTTCTTGTATTTACTATAGTCATTTTGTGTTGAGAATATAGTTGATAAATATTTACTTGATTACACTTGACTGTAATAAGTGGTCTTCCTCTTCTTGTGTACCCCACCTCTCCCCCCAAGTCTTTCTCCATACTGCAGGCAGAATATAACAGTTTTGTGTTACCAGTGCAGTGCAGAATCATGTGCTTTAACATTTATTCAACAGATACTTTTTGTATCTAGCACCTACTAGGTGCTAGATACAAGCTAAGTGCTAGAGATCACAATTGGGAATAAGGGCTCTATCTTCCTAGAGCTTACAGTTGTGTATGGGGAGAACAGAGAAGTAGATTAACAACCTTACCTTTGATTAGTGTTAGCGAGATAAAAAAAAATCTCTTTTTAAAATGTCAACTTGATAGGTCTTCTTCCTTGATTAAAATTTTTTTCATGGTTTCCCTTGCCCTCAGGATTAGGTCTAAACTCAGCCTGCTCTCAGATTCCTTTATGATATGCCCCACCTTAGTTAGTTCTACAGCCGTATTTTTAGGATCCACCTTCACCTTTCCACCAATTCTTTGTTTTATGACTACTGAATATTAATTGTTTATAGATACAGTACTTTTTCTTGCCTTTGGGTTTCTGCCCGTGCTCTTCTCCTTACCTGAATCACTCTTCCCTCTGACTTCCAAAGTGTAGCTATGTTGTGCTCGTGTTTCAGGTCTTAGCTTACAAATCATTGTCTCCTGAAATTCTCTAACTCCTCAAGCCCAGGTGAAGGGTTAAAGCATGTGGTTTTAATATTCATTGTAAACACAATTCTAGATATTCATCTGACAGTATAATCTTGACTGCTTTTCCAAACCTGTGAAAAGCTTATCTGAAATACATAGACTTTAATCAAGATTGCCTAAAGAGCGTTCAATCTTTTCAGTACTCCAGATCTCCTAAAAAATCTTTCACTGGATTAAGTTAGACCAATCAGAAAACCTCATGTCAGAACTATGTTATATTGTATTGTCCTCCCATAGGATTACTTTCACCTGATTTTTAAAAGTCCATTTAATTTTATTTTACCTTACTAGATTATTATTTTTAAGCCATGAAAAGTCCTTCTAAGGACAAGGCAGGATACTATTTAAATTTCCACATTATTAAATATTCTTGGAAAACACCAGTTTTGTTCCATTACATGGATGCTCTGTAGCTTATTTAAACAGTCTGTTTATTAACTGTTCTTCTAAAGCTTGTCTACTACAGTTAATTACTGTAATTTGAGATGGACTTAACATATAATTACCATGTTTATCTATGATTCAGTAATGTGGGTTATTTGATTAAAACTGCATTTATGATGTGAGTTTCAAATTGGATTGTTTGAAATCATAGAAGAAATTTGAACTATTAAGATCACCAATTAGAGACGGCATATGTAATTGTAAAATTACTGCTGCTTATTATAATTTTTTGTATCAGATACTATAAAATCTTAAATGTTGCTCTTTACAATTAAATGAATTGTCTTAGATTTAACATCTCAAGATCTAAAGAAACCTCAACTGTTACTAAAGTATAACAATTTTATGCTCCCCTCAGAAGGAGATTACAACTTAAATCAGCGGATTGGCAGCTGCTTAGAAAGAAGAGATTTATTAGTATTGTGTCTAACACATACATAATTACATCAAAATTCAGCACATCTAAAATTTGGGTTTATTTCTGAATAACTTTTGGCAAGCACAGGGGGTTTAGCAGACTCCCCATATGTAAGCTCTGTATTTAACACTAATTGAAAATTATGTTTAGAAGATAGTCTGTTACACCACCAGAGCTTTATAGTTTGCTATAGAAACTCAGTTTATTGTAATAGGATTACTTTCTCATATCTGTATTATTCAAGGTAACACACACAGATCGAGTCTTTACCATTTGCCAGATGCTGAGTCGAGCTTTGGTGATAACAGAGCTCTTACAACCTAATCCCTGTTCTTCTAGTAGTTATGTGTTTACTTGTTTTGTTCTTTAACATCTGTTGACTGTATTTTCCCACATCTGTCACTGTTTATTCCATTCTGTTCTAACCATAGTGACAGATTGGTATAATTGAAAGAATAGTGAATTGAGAATCAGAAAACTTGGTCTCTCTTCTTCTGGGTCTGCCACTCATCCCTCTGCAACTTTGGCAGAATTATATGCATAATTCCTCTGGGCCTGATTATTCATCTGAAAATGAGGAGATTGAACCAGTTGATCTTAAGGCCTCATCTAGCTCCAAAATTTTGACAGTTAAATTTCATTCCCTTCTGCTATCAGGCTGTGAAACTAACATGAGGGCTAAGCTTGTAACGTCTGCAAGATCTGATTTAGCTATAAACATATTTTCATGAAAACCTTAAAATCTTACTGATTTTTAGTTCAACTTTCAGAATTGGTCAAACATTGACATTATTGGCATTGTTTTTTAATAACAGAGTGTATGTGTTTGTATGAATGTAATTATATAGAATAAATCGTTACGGTTTTTATCCTTTTAGACTTTATCAATTAACTAAATCAGGCTAATTCAGCCATATAGAGAAGATTCTGAAGCTAATGAGTTGTTGTCATTAACATAGATTAGTTACTGAGCTAGGTAACGGTAGTGCTTATTTTCAGTATAATGGGTTTCATTGCTTTCCATTTAGCATCTTTTCCACTTGTGCCATTATTCTGATAAAATTGGATTATGTACTTTTTTTCTCTCAATGTTATAGTTAATAATAACTTTCCATAATGCCCCCTTCCACTCTCCCAGAGGTGTTTTTGCTTAGTTACAAGCTTATAAATATGTTTTTTTTTAAAGTTTATTTATTTTGAGAGACAGCTCAAGCAGGGGAGGGGTAGAGAAAGAGAATCCCAAGAAGGCTCCGCCCTGTCATCACGGAGCCCAATGTGGGGCTTGAACTCATGAACCATGTGATCATGACCTGAGCCAAAACCAAGATTCGGATGCTTAAATGGCTGAGCTACCCAGGTGCCCCTCATATTTTTAATATAAAATTTAGGTCATTTAATAGTAAATGGGAATTACAGTTTGCCAGTAGAAACAAACATGCAAAAACACTAGAGACAGTTTTGAAAATGGAAGGTAATGAAGTGGTATTAACACTACCAGATATTTATAAAGGTACAGTTTTGTACAGGTTAATGGAATGGAACAGAACAGGTAGTATGAAAGGATGTAATGCTTAGAGCTGGTACTGGCAACTTTCAGAAATGAAAGGAAGGCCAAGAGAATTGTAGGGATGTTAACTAACCTAGCACCATGATTTGGTTGAATTGCTGAAACAATCCTGGAACTGCCTACCTGCAAAATTTTGTTATATGAACCAATTAATGGTTATTCAGGTTTTCTTTTACTTAAAGCTGAAACTATCCTAAAAAACAATTTTTAGAAAGCTGTTTTTATTAAACTTATGTGTCCATGACAGTTCTAAAATTGTATTTTTCCTGTGTCTTAACTAAAGCGATTAATAATATGTTCTTTGGATCAGGAAGCAAAAGGAGAGTTGAGATTAGTTTATGAATTAATGGAATAATGTATCTTCCTCAAGAATTGAAATGACTTCAAAAATACCTCTATTAGAGCACCTGGGTGGCTCAGTCAGTTAAGTGTCCCACTTAGGCTCAGGTCATGATCTTGTGGTTCATGAGTTCAAGCCCCACATTGGGCTGCATGCTGACAGTTTGGAGCCTGGAGCCTGCTTTGGATTCTATGTCTCCCTGTCTCTCTGCCCTTCCCCTGCTCGTGCTGTGTCTCTGTCTCTCAAAAGTAAGTAAACATTAAAAAAATAAGTAAATAAAAAATAACTCTGTGATCTTTTTATCTTCCCTGTAGAGTTTCTGTATGTTACAAATTCTGTTAATTTCCCCCTGTTGGGTCAACCGAAGAAAATGAAAAGAAAAACTGTGATTCAGATTGTCAGATAAAACATTTTTTAGCTGTCCTATTTCAAGTTTTAAAGATGCTAAAGAAAAAATAGGAGAGTCGAAGGATTGTCATTGTTAATTTCCAGGAAGAACTAAAAACAGGTTGGCTGTAATAGTTGCATGTTGTATTATTCTTATTTTCTATTTTCTCAGACAAGTGTCCTTTCAAAATGAGTTCACGATTAACATATGGTCTTGTTTACTGATCTGTTTAATTTTTCTTTGTGAGTCAGTTTATTTATAAAGACTGATTAAGATTCCTGCTGTTGAGTTGAGCTTTTTGGCAGTTGAGTCTAAAAGCTTTAAAATACTATACGTTGTAAATCTCCTTTTTCCCTCCCCTCGCAACTACCCATTAGAAACCATTAAATTGAAAAGATAGCCTTGTTTTCTTCTTGGGAAGAAAATTAATACAGAAGACTGTGTTAATAGTTACAACATGTTAAAATGAAAACTTCTTTTTTGGTTTTGACCTTTAGGTCTTTTTAGTTTTTGATAATGCCATTTTTGTTCAACCAGTTTTTATTTTTATAAAATTATTATAGAAGTAATGCAGTTGTGCTAATTAATAAAACAATTCAAACAATATAAAATGCTATAATATGAAAAGTTTCTGCCAAAGTAGCAAACTAACATAGGTGGCTGATTCCCTTCCTGAGAAATAAGTCCTGGAAAAATAAAATGAGAGGCAACTGGCCTCCAGAAACTCTTTATATGAGATCAAATGCTGTCTGTCCCCTAAATTACCTTGAGTTAATTTTTACTCCTTCACTACAGAAACCAGGAGCAGTAGCCTGTATAACTAGTGCCAGAATTCAAAGAATAACATTAGCGCATAAACCCTACTGGCATTAAGAATTGATATCACTAGATACAGACTGACCATCTACTCTCTATAATTCATTTCTTCCTTCTTAGTTTGCATACATAATATATACATATATACATATATATACATATATACATATATAAAATTCATTTCTCCCTCCCATCACCCTTCAAGTCCAAGAAGACTGCCTTCTACTTCCTCCAAAGGGTCTAAAGGTGTGAAACCCTTGCATAGGAGGATGATGGTAGAATTGATTAATCTGATTCTTTGTGCCTAGGCTTCACTAGCTTATGGCTCTTCTCTTCCATTTTCCTTAAATTCACTGGTGCTGATGCTAGTTAAGGCCTGACCTTTGGTCCCCCCCCCCAATGTAATATATCTTAATGAAAGAATAGCTGACACCCTGAAAAATATTACCTCATAGAGCAATATAACTAGATAGTTGAGGACTACAGCTATCTCAAAAGAAATCGGTAAACTGACAACATATGTGATCTAAAGCAGAAATATAATAGGTAAACCAGGAATTTAAAACAAGCATGATTGGGGCACCTGGGTGGCTCAGTCAGCCGAGCGTCCAACTCTTGATTTCACCTCAGGTCATGATCTCATGGTTCGTGACTTTGAGCCACGTGTCAGGCTCTACAGTAGGATTCTCTCCCTCTCTGCCCCTCCCCTGCTTGCCTGCATGCGCGCTCTCTCTCTCTCTCTCTCTCTCTCTCTCTGTCTCTCTCAAAATAAATGAATAAACTGAAAAAAACAATAGAATAAGCATGATTAATATAATTAAAGGTATAATATATTAATAAGGTATTATATATTAATTATTATATATTATATGCCAGAATTATATGCCAGAATTATTATATGCCAGAATATTATATATATAATATATATAATATATATTATATGCCAGAATATTATATTATATGCCAGAATTATTAATATATAATATATTAATAAAGGTATTATATATTAATAATATGAAATAAGATCTAAAAATCATAAAAACAGAACCAAATGGAAATATTAGATATGAAAAATATATTTGAAATGAAGACTGCAACAAATATTATAAATAGAATGGATGTGAATGAATAAATTAGTTGAAAGATTAGAATGAATACTCTTTCAGGAAGAAATAGGAAAAAAAAGGATAAAGAGATAAAAAAATATATAAAAGAAAAACCAAAGGACATGGAAAAGAATTGTGTAAGTACCAGCATCTTAATAGCAGTAACAGGAGAGAAACATAAAATTTTAAGAAGGCAAAATACTTGAAGAAATAATAGAAGTAAACTTCCTAGAATTAAGAAAAGACCAAAGGCCTCAGATTGGTGAAAGGGCTTATATAGTCTACCAGCAAGGAAGAATAAGGGGAACACTTACACTAAAGTAAGATTACATATTACTTACACATTAAAGTAAGATTAAGAATATCAAAGGAGGGGCAGTTGGGTGGCTCAGTTGGTTAAGCGTCCAAGTCTTCGTTTAGGCTCAGGTCATGACCTCATGGTTCATGGGTATCAAAGGGGCGCCTGGGTGGCTCAGTTAGTTAAGCATCCAACTCTTGATCTCAGCTTGGGTCTTGATCTGGGGGTCATGAGTTCAAGACCCTCATTGGGCTCTGTGCTAGACGTTACGCTTACTTTAAAAAAATCAAAGACAGGGAAAATTCTGAAACATTTCAGAGAGGAAAATGACTTACAAGGGAATAAGATAGATGGATAGAAGGATGAATATCAGACAGCTCAACAGCAATAGTAAATGGAAGAAAACAGTAAAGCTTAAAAATACTTGAGGAAAATGACTTTAGTAGGGGGAAGAGAGAGGGAGAGAGAATCTTAAGCATGCTCCACATTTAGCACATTTAGCCCAATGCGGGCTCAATCCCTGGACTGTGAGTGAGATCATGACCTGAGTCAAAATCAAGAGTTAGATACTCTACTGACTGAGCCACTCAGGTGCCCTGAAATGACAAAAAATTTATATTCTCCCAACTTTCATGTGTTAGTGAGAAGTAAAATATTCTTAGGTATATTTGCCTCAGAAAGTTTGCTATAGGAAGACCCATATTGGAAACCAATTTGGAAGCAAGACTCAGAAATAAATTGAGATGTTGAAAGTATGTGATAAGTGATGATCAAATTTTCTTGAGAAAATTGATTGTTGCCAGAAGAAAAACACTACGACCAAAATTCTAAACAATGAAACTAAAATGAGGGAAGGGGAAATGGGCCACCATATATAATTAAAGTATTGTAGTTGGACTTACAGGTAAGAAAATATTCTCTATTAAAACTTTATCATTCCAAATGTCTTATTCAAGGCTCAGGATCTAATGGATCTTTATTTTCTTTCAAGCTTCCTTTTGCTTTCCGGTGTCATCTGTCACTGCCACTGTTTCTTATATCCTATGTCATTCTTTTTCCTGGATTCCTTTTTTGTTTTGTTTTGTTGGAATAGCTCCTCAAATAATTTTTCATGTGCAGTCATTGATATAAATTTTCATATTTCTGCTGATCCAAAAATTCTTTTATTTCACCCTCATTGTTGGAAATAAAATTTAATTCCATCTTTTTATGCCTCAGAATTTTAAGTTATTATTTCATTGTATTCTAGCGTTCATTGTTTTGGGATTTTTTTCTTTTTTTTTTTTTTTAGCATTCATTGTTACAGATAAAAAGTCTAGGGGCCCCTGGATGGCTTGGTCGGTTAAGCGTCCGACTTCGGCTCAGGTCATGATCTCACAGTCCGTGAGTTTGAGCCCCGCGTCGGGCTCTGTGCTGACCGCTCAGAGCCCGGAGCCTGTTTCAGATTCTGTGTCTCCCTCTCTCTCTGCCCCTCCCCTGTTCATGCTCTGTCTCTGTCTCAAAAATAAATAAACGTTAAAAAAAAAATTTTTTTTTTTTAAAAAGTCTAATGTTAGTTTGATACCTATTCTTTCATAGGTAATAGCCTGCTTTTTCCCCCTCTCTGGAAGCTTTTAGAACTTTTATTCCTATAGTTCTAAAGTTTCTTTAGGAGATCTCTCTCTTTCAATTTCTCCCAGTATCCAAAAATAGCATTCTTATGAAAACTTTGGTAAGCCAAAATGGCATAAAGCAAAGAAGCAATTACCATTTATTTATAAAGAAAACGGTTTCCGTCTTCCCAGATTCCCTAAAAAAACCCTCTCTCAGGCTTTTCTGGTACATTAGGACACATCTTGCTAACTGATGCACAAGATAAATTGAGATAAAGCACAGAGCCTCACATACACAGTTCACAGCTCTGGCTACTTGATGCTGAGATGCTGAGTCTGATTCCTGGGGAGGTGCTGGGCGGGGCCACTCTCACTGCAGGGTGCTCGCTGCCTCTACAAGGGCTTACTGCACAACTGGCCCTGAATGCTATTTTTGCCCTTTACCTTTTTTTTATAAAACTGAAAATCCTCCTCAGATCTCTTTCAGTTAGCAAAATCAAGTCCTAATATAGATCTTTCATAGAAGCAAAGTGGCCTAATGTAAACTTTGAAAAAGCAGGAAGTACCTATATATAAAGTCTTTTTTTGCAAAATATGCTTAGCACCCAGGGCTCTTTCAGACAGGACTCCCACTTGTTTCTTCCATTCAGGGAAATTTTCTATAATTATTTTTTTCTTCTATCTGATTTCTCCACTCCAAGAGTTCTTCTCAGACAGATTTCTTACTTCATTGGTTTTATCCTCTGTGTCCCTTAACTTTTCTATCATAATTTCTGTATCTTTTGCTATACTTGTATCATTTTTATCCTGTGACCACTGACTTTCTTTTTAACTATGCACATTGTTTTTCATTTTGTCATCTGATTTTTTTTGTTAGTTTTACTTTTTTTCATCAGTTTTACTTTTTAATATTATATTTTCTATTCCTCTTTATGGAACTTATTGTTTTACACATGTAATAGTCTTTTATTTTTTACAAAGATAATGAGCTTGGGGTTTGTTTGTTTTTAAGTTTCTTTCTGTGATTTATTTTTCCCATTCTGTATGTTTATCTAGGCTCCTATCTTTGTTGAAATTTTTCTCATATGTCTTCTAATTCCTGTCTAAACATTAAAATTTATGAATAAAGGACTACATCTGTTAAAAAAAGATAATTGATAGTGACTTCCTGTGCAGTATATAGGCGTATTTCCCCACAGGCTTCTCCCTTACGTAAGACACTGACCAGGGATTTTGTATAAGTGCATGGCACATACTGTCCACCAGGCTTTCTTCCCTAGTATCTGTGTTGGGAGTTACTTTAGGCTCTGCTCTCATTCTCATTTAGGCCCTTGTGTCCTTAGTACGCTCCCCACAGGGATGTCCTCTTCACAGCCTATTTGTGCTTTTGTATTTGATGACTTACTTATTTGGAAGTTTTCCATCTTTTACCTCTGGTGAGTAGGCTCTCTTTTTCTTGGCTGTGAGAGCCTCAAAATTTCTTATCTCTTGATGACATACTTTCTTCTTTTCTAGTGCTATTTTTCTTTCTTTTTGCCAGAATATCCTTCCTGCCAATTTTGTGGGGTGATGGGGAAGAAGGATAATGTAGTGTTTAGTTTACTATTTGAAACCAAAAGGCCCAAACTTTAGATATCGTAAGCAGCTTCTGTTAGTGAAAATCTGAGTCTAAAATGCTTACTAGTGCCACGCTATAATTCTTATATATTTCTTTAATAAGAATATGTGAATTTTCCATTTAAAATAAAAAATAAGTTTTTTTTTTCCTGTTTACAAAAGTAACAGATGTGGAGTATTACAGAAAGTGACATTTTGTTTTTAATTTTTTTTTTTAACGTTTATTTATTTTTGAGACAGAGACAGAGCATGAACAACGGGGGAGGGTCAGAGAGAGGGAGACGCAGAATCTGAAACAGGCTTCAGGCTCTGAGCTGTCAGCACAGAGCCCGACGCGGGGCTCAAACTCACGGACCGTGAGATCATGACCTGAGCCGAAGTCGGCTGCTTAACCGACTGAGCCATGCAGGCGCCCCCAGAAAGTGACATTTTTAATAGTTTCTTCAAGAAATCTAGAGTGCTTTTGAAGATGGATATGGAAAACTTTATTATTTTTTGTTGTTGAAATGTTTTTGAATTGTTATTGCATGTGGAATGGAGTAGAAGTAAGAATTAAGCTTAAGTGCAATTTGTAAAATTGAGGCAAAAGGCCATTAACACAGATATATTTAGTGTAAGTTTCAATTAATCCCCTGATTGTTAGGAACTAACTCCTCAGGTACAAGTTTCCATTTTTATTTTTTAGGGGAAAAGTCAAAAATACTTTAATTCGGCTAAAGTAATGCCTAGTTTCAGTTTTGTAACTTCATGCCAGCAAAATGTTTTGAAAAAAAATTTTTAGTGCCAATAAACCATCTCTTGGAACCTGAATTCCCTTTCCATCTAAATAATAACATTCCAGATATTCATGTAAAATTTTCTTCATGACAGATATGGGAGGATATGTGAGAATTTTTCACATTGCTAAAATTCCCCAATATTTATACCCAGATAATATGTTTTTTATATTTTGGTTTGGGTTTTTCTTTTTCCTTATAACTATAAAAGCAGTGTATATTGGAAAAATACATAGTATATAATGACAGTAAAAGTGTTCTAACTGTGCCTCCATAACTATTATTTATAGTTTGATGTATGTTCTTCCATTTTTTCTAAATATAAACATTTTATATATAAACATTTGTCCTTATCTTTAGTATGTAATAAAAATTATATTTGTAAAAGTCTATAAAGATTAATAGAAATTTTGCCTTTGAATATTCCTAGAATGCAATATTTGGAAACCTCCAAGAAAATTCAGTGAAACATTTTTACTCATACTTTTCACACATTTCTGCTTCAAGCTTGGTCTCTGTTGTGTCAGTCCAGAGGACTTTTGTGCTTAGGACATAGTATTTACCCTCCTTGTGCTGATGACACCCATTTCGTGGAAGTAATGCTTCTCTATCAGTATTTCCTTATTTCCTTCTTCCAGTCCACTCCTATTATAATCATAACAACTTCCTAATTGATCCATGTATCTCAGGAGTCTGTCTGTGCTACACGTAAGTACTAATTTAATATTACTGAAAGTGCCCATACTATTACTGCTCTCACCCTCCAGAGTCTGATCTTAACAGAAATCTCAACTTTGAAGAGACCCAGTACATTATCTAGCTCTACTTTGAAATTTTGGATAAGAAAACTGAGGTCTAAAAAAGCTTCTTGCAAGGGAGTACCTGACTGGCTCCATCGGAAGAGCATGCGACTCTTGATCTCGAGGGTCGTGAGTTCAAGCCCCATGTTAGGTATAAAGATTACTAAAAAAACAAAACAAACAAAAAAAAACCTTGATAAAATAATTTAAAAGTTTCTTGCATGAAATCGTTAGTTGAGGAAGGTAAACTAAAACAAGATTTTCTACTTCTATTTTATTTCCAATGCTTATTCATATTTAAGTTCCTAGATTGGCCTTCAAAAACCTATGGAACACAAAGATCTGATTTCTGTATTATAAATAGTCAAAACTTAGATTGTGATGATGATTTTACAGTGAATATTTTAAATGAGTGAATTGTATGGTATATGAATTATCTCTGTAAAGCTGTTTAAAAGTCAGTAACAGATTTGAATGTATAACTGGGAGGTAAAACAACATTATGAAGAGTGAAAAGCATAGTGGATGTGGAAAATAAAAGAAATGGGGAAATACATAGTTTCTAGTATGCTTTGTAATCAAAGTAATATTTTGTAATACCTTACAGCATAGATTTTATAAGCGTGATATCCTTGAGTATTGAAAACCTGCCCACTGCTTCTTTTTTTTTTTTTTTTTTTTAAAGGTTTGTTTATTTTTGAGAGAGACAGAGACAGAATGCGAGTGGGTTGGGGCAAGAGAGAGGGAGGCACAGAATCCGACACAGGCTCCAGGCTCTGAGCTGTCAGCACAGAGCCCAACACGGGGTTTGAACTCACCCGACTTAAGTTGGGAACTCAACCCACTAAGCCACCCAGGCACCCCCCCCACCACTGCTTCTATTTTTAAGAAACAATCCTTGTCCTTGTTCTCTTCTCCTAAGCTGCTTCTAGGCAAATTGTGACGATCTAGAAAGAGAAGCATATAAAATTTGGTCTTAGCATTCTTCATCTTCTCACATGCTTCTTCCTCCAACCCAATACTCCTTTCTTTCCCTCTCTTTGGTGATTCCACTCCCATTTTGTAAAATTCAAAATTTCTTTCCCTCTCCACTGATTTCCATTCCACCCCAAAATACCAATTTTCAAGGTAGGCTCTTACTTAAGTGGGTTATTGGATTAATTTATAAGTCATACATTTCTGAAATTTGTATTTTAGAAGATTATAGAACAGGGGTCAGCACACTTCTAATATGAAGAGCCAGATGTGAATATTTTCAGTTTTGTAGGCCTTACACTGTTGCTGCAGGTATTCAACCTTGCTATTACAGGGTGATATAGCCACAGGGTGGCTAGCTTCAACCTTGCTATTACAGGGTGATATAGCCACAGATAAAATGTAAATGAATGGATGAGACCTGATTTGACCCTAGGCAGGCTAGATCAAGCCATAGTTTGCCAGCCCATCTTAGAGAATTCTGAATTTAAAGGCTGAGTATTAAGATGTAATGGGATGGAGAAATTTAAATACAGTAAATTTAGGCAGTTACATCCTCTCCTTTTACCACTAATAAAAGTGTTGTCATTTCTTTACTATTTATTCTTCCAAGGTTATCCGAGAAATAGGGTAGAACGTTGGCACTTTTGAAAGTTTACCAAACCTCATTTAAAAAATACCAGACTTGGGGCGCCTGGGTGGCGCAGTCGGTTAAGCGTCCGACTTCAGCCAGGTCACGATCTCGCAGTCCGTGAGTTCGAGCCCCGCGTCAGGCTCTGGGCTGATGGCTCGGAGCCTGGAGCCTGTTTCCGATTCTGTGTCTCCCTCTCTCTCTGCCCCTCCCCTGTTCATGCTCTGTCTCTCTCTGTCCCAAAAATAAATAAAAAAAAAATAATAATAAAAAAAAAAAAATAAAAAATACCAGACTTTACATACCCACTAGAGACTATTGGCATGAGGATTGAGATTATTATTCAGATTAGGTTGATGTGCATGTATGTATAAATATAAACGTTAATTGTGTATGGACGGATGCAAATTATGTGTTGTGTAGTGTGAGTCTGTATTATTTTAGTATATATACTATGGACTGCATTTGGATAGGCTCTAAAATATTCCAAACAAATTTATTAAAGAGGAATATGAAAGGAGACTTGAATTTCAGTACATGAGGCAAAAATAAATGCTGGATTATTTGGCCCTGCTAAAGTAGATAAAGACAAATGAAGATCAATGTGGCTAACATCTCTTGCCATAATATTCTTGATTGATTGAAATATTTTACTTCAGAGGCACCCTTGTGGCTCAGTCGGTAGACCATCTGACTTGATTCAGCTCAGGTCATGGTCTTACAGTTTGTTGGGTTTGAGCCCCATGTTGGGCTCTGCTAACAGCGTTGGAGACTCTCTCTACCCCCTTTCTCTCTCTCTCACAAAAATAAGTAAACATTTTTTTTAAAAAAGAAATATTTTACTTCAGTCTAATATTTACTTTGTGTTTTGAGCATATGATGATTGTTCATGTATAAAGGGAATGTAGTGTTGAAACAATGACATTGTTTTAGATTCAAGGCAATTATGTCATGATCCATAAAATTACATTTCAACTAATATTTCCATATAACAATGGTGAGAAAAATTTGCATTTGCTGTGTCAGTGTTTTGCAAATTACTGGATAATGCAGAATAACAATCACTCATTTAATAGATTTCTTAGAAAAATAAAACATTGGGGCGCCTGGGTGGCTCAGTCAGTTTGGTGTCCGCCTTCAGCTCCGGTCATGATCTCGCGGTCCATGAGTTCAAGTCGCGTGTTGGGCTCTATGCTGATAGCGCAGAGCCTGGAGCCTGCTTCTGATTCTGCCTCTCCCTCTCTCTCTACTCCTCCCTTGCTCACGCTCTGTGCCTCTCTGTCTCTCAAAAATAAACATTAAAAAAGAAAAGAAAAAGAAAACATTATTAACTCTGGTCAGTTTGAGCCACTCAGGAAAATAAAATGGCGTATTATCGCCCAAAATGTTTTATTTTTACTTGGAAATTATGTCGTTCCATTGTATGTCATGAACAGATATTTTAAACAACTCTGACCTTATTAAACAAACCTGCATTTTACTTCCTGTCAGATTTGTGTTTTTCCGGGTCAACATTTGAATATTTTACCTTTACTATTAAGTTAGAACTGATCCAGATAATAAATCAATTAACTAACACATTGACCTTTCTTCCCTCAATAAAAATGATTACATAGTATACCACTTTCTATCTCTTCCCTCCTTGTAACTCCTTCCGGATAGTTAGCATTCGTTTATTCTTTCAACAAATAGTTGGGTAATTGTTATGTGCCAGGCACTGTTTTAAGCATTGGGAACAGAATAGTGAGCCAAACTACCTCTGTCCTCATACAGCTTGTATTCTAGAGTTAGAAGAAAACAATAAGCAATTGTTTATTGTTTGATATAAAAGTTCTATAGTATGTGAGAAGATCAGTGCTGTGGACAGAAGCAGAGCAGAGTCACGAGGGATTAATCTTGTATATAGTAGTTCTACTCTTACTTAACACAAATGTTGTCCTCTTATTTCCTCTTTTCAATTTATAGTTCCAATGACAGGATTCACACAGAGAGCAACCATTGATCCCGAACTGAATGAAATACATGTCTTATCTGGACTCAGCAAAGACAAGGAGAAGAGGGAGGAGAATGTCAGAAATTCATTCTGGATTTATGACATTGTGAGGAATAGTTGGTAAGGAGCTCTTGTCTGTGTTGCAATCCCAATGTAATATTTGTTTGAGGTTGTTGGTTTATTCAAAAGAAGAGGAATATGGAAGGCTTATGTCAATTTGTGATGTCATGCATTTAAATGTCAGTGCAGGCACACCTCATTTTATTGCACTTGGCAGATAATTGCAGTTTTTACAAGTTGAAGGTTTGTGGCAGCTTTGTGTCGAACATGTTGACATTTTTCTAGCAGTGTTGGCACACTTTGTGTTTCTTTGTCACATTTTGGTGATTCTCAGAATATTTCAAACCCTTTCATGACTGTTGTATTTGTCATGGTCATCTGTGATCAGTGATCTTTGATGTTACCTTTGTAATTGTTTTGGAGCACCATGAGCTGCACACATAATGAGATGGCAAACATAATTGATAAATGTATGTGTTCTGACCATTCCACCGACCAGCTGTTCCCTCACCTCTCTCACTTTCCTTGGATCTCCTGATTCCCCGAGATATAACAATATTGAAATTAGGCCAGTTGATACCCCTACAAAGGCTTCTAATTGTTTGAGTCAAGGGAAGAAAGATAGGCCTCTTTTGCCGAACAGCCAGGTTGTGAATGCGGAGGAAATGTTCTTGGGAGAAATTAAAAGTGTGCCTCTGGTGAACACATGAATGATGAGAAAGCAAAACACCTGATGGAGAAAGTTTTAGTGGTTTGAATAGAAGATCAGACCAGCCACAATATTCCCTTAAGCCAGTGCCTGCTCCAGAGCAAGGCCCTGATTCTCTTCAATTCTGTGAAGGCTAAGAGCTGAGGAAGCTACAGAAGGAAAGTATGAAACTAGCAGAGGTTGGCTCCTGAGGTTTAACATAAGAAGCCATCTCCATAACCTAAAAGCACAAGGTGAGGCAGCAGGTGCTGATGTAGAAGCTCTAGCAAGTTATCTAGCAAGATCTAGCTATGATCATTAACAAAGTTGGCTACACTGAACAGATTTTCATTGTAGATGAAACAGCCTTCTATTGGAGGAAGATGCCATCGAGGACTTTCATAGCTAGAGAGGAGAAGTCAGTGCCTGGCTTCAAAATTCAAAGGGACAGGCTGACTGTCTTGTTAGGGGCTAATGCAGTTGATGACTTTAACTTGAAGACCATGCTCCTTTACCATTCTCAAAATTCTAGGGCCCTTAAGAATTATACTGAATCTGCTGTGCCTGTGCTCTGCAAATGGAACAACAAAGCCCAGAACACAGCACATCTGTTTATAACATAATTCACTGAATATTTTAAGCCAACTGTTGAGACCTACTGCTCAAAAAAAAAGATTCCTTTCATTCTAGATGCCATGAAGAGCATTCAGATTCGTGGAAAGAGGTCAAAATACCAACATGAATGGGAATTTGGAAGAAGTTGATTCCATCCTTCCTGGATGACTTTGAGGGGTTCAAGACTTCAGTGGAGGAAGTAACTGCAGATGTGGTAGAAATAGCAAGAGAACTAGAATTAGAAGTGGGACCTGAAGATATGACTGCATTGCTGCAATCTCTCATGATAAAGTGGTTTCTTGAGAAGGAATCTACTCCTGAAACAGATGCCGTGAAGATTGTTGAAATGACAACAAAGGATTTACAGTTATTGCATAAACTTAGTTAATATAGCAGTGGCAGGGTTTGAGAGGATTTACTCCAATTTTGAAAGAAGTTCTAATAGGTAAAATGTTAAACAGCATCATGTGCTACAAATAAATCATTCATGAAGAGGAATCAGTTGATGCAGCCAATTTCATTACACTTGAACCTTTACCAGCACGAGGATTCAACCCACACACAGTTGGAAATCTGTGTATAACTTGGCTTCCTAAAAACCCAACATCTGTGGCACTTAGGTGGCTCAGTTGCTTAAGGTTCCGACTCTTGATCTCAGCTCAGGTCTTGATCTTAGGGTCATGAGTTCAGACCCTGCATTGGGCTCCATGCTGGGTATGAAACCTACTTAAAACAAAACAATCCCAGGAAAAACCCAACTACTAATAGCCTACTATTGACCAGAAACCTCATCAATGACATAAATTGATAACAAAAAAAGTTGATTCACACATATTTTGTATGTTTTATATATTATTTACCATATTCTTACAATAAGGTAAGATAGAGGAAAGAAAATAGTACGAAAACCATGAGAAAAGAGAAAATATATTTACCATACTGTATTGTAAAAACTCTGCATTGTAGTGGATCCACATAGTTCAAACCAATACTGTTCAAGGGTCAACTGTATTATCTCATTTTAAGAAATTGCCACAGCTCCCCCATCCTTAAGTAACCACCACTCTTATCAGTTAACAGCCATCAATACTGAGGCAAGCCCCTCCACCAGCAAAAAAAAAAAAAAATTATGACTTGTTAAAAGCTCAGAAAATGGTTAGCCTTTTTTAGCAATCATGTAGTTTTTGATTAAGGTATATGCATATTTTTTTTTGACATATGGCTGTTGCACGCTTAACAGACTACCTTATGGTATAAAAATAACTTTTATATGCATTGAGAAGCAAAAGAATTCCTTGGAATCACTTAACTACAATATTTGCTTTATTGTGGTGGTCTGAGGGCGCCTGGTGGCTCAGTTGGTTGAGTGTCTGACTCTTGATTTGGTTGAGTGTCTGACTCTTGAGCTCACAGTTCGTGAGATTGAGCCCATGTCAGGCTCTGTGCTGACAGTGTGGAGCCTGCTTGGGATTCTCTCTCTATCTGTGCCCCTCCCTCATTCGCACTCACACATCTGTGCTTGCTCGCTCGCTCTCAAAATAATAAACAAACATTTATATAAAAAAATATTGTGGTGGTCTGGAACCAAACCTACAATATCTCTGAAGCATGCCTGTATTGGGTAAAGAAGTCAATATTGGCGCCTGTGTTTACAGTGATGTTCAGTGAATGGATTTTACCTCTGAATTTTTCAGTTAGTAGATGATTCCTGGTCCAGAAATCAAGAGAATTATACTTTAGTCTAGAATTTGCTACCAAGTAGATGTGTGAACATGAGAAAAATGGTTTTTTTCATGTTTCCAGGTGGTCTTAGTTTTGGTAAAGGAAGTGATTTCAGTAGAGCAGGGTAGGGGGTATTATTTAGTGTTTTCAAACCGGGACCTTTTTGTTATAGAGTATCTGCACGTTTTGCTTCAGGAAACACTGGCCTAGAGAATCCTGCTCTAATATTCTGTGATTACTGCATAAGTGGATATTTTACAAACACAGGCGCTTCAGAGAACTACCTGCCCAGAGCAACTAAGGAAATTACTCTTTTCTTTTTTTAAGAATTTGTTTTTAATTATTTTTGAGAGAGAGGGAGAGCACAAGTGGAGGAGGGGCAGAGAGAGAAAGGGAAAGAATCCCAAACAGACTCCATGCTGTCAATGCAGAGCTCAATATGGGGCTTAATCCCATGACCTGATCCCATGACCTGAGCCAAGACCCAGAGTTAGACGCTTAGCCTAGTAAACCACTGATGCACCCTAGAATTTATTATTTTCTAAGTAGAACATTTATATTAAGCAGTAAAACGGAAAGAAATCTGTGAGTTTTTCATTGTGAATAAATAGATGGGATTATCTTCTCTTTCAGACTTTGGTTTGAGCTTTCATATATACTGTTTGTGTTTCATAACATGAAGTAGGTTGTTCTTAAGTGAGGTTTTGGATCGACACTAAAAGAACATAAGAACTTAATTCTAACAAATTCACATTATTGTATGAGAATGACCAGAACTTTTAAGATTTGATGTGAACAAATTTATAAATTTTTTGTTGGTAATTAGACGTCCAGTTAATTTGCTTGCTAAGTATATAAACATTATGTATGTTAAGGATAGAATGCCTTAAAAGTACTGTCTTACAGGTCTTGCGTCTATAAGAACGATCAAGCTGCAAAGATATCCAAGTAAAAGTCTTCAGGAGGAAGAGCCATGTCCAAGATTTGCCCATCAGCTTGTATATGATGAGTTACATAAGGTACCCTAACTGCATCGGCCTGTAAACTTTCCAAGACTTATAATCTGAAAGAATCCCAAAATAGGTTTCTTACTATTTTTAAGTGTATTTGAGTAAAAAGTTATAATACATAGCAGACATCCATAGAATATGTAGTAGACATTCAATATCATTTCTCTCTAAACCCCTTAATAGAATAAACACTTTCCATAGTCCAAAATTCCTGGCACTTATTCTGTTTGCTTTGTAGCTGCATAGATCAGATTCATAGTATAACCTATTATTTCTGCACTACGAATACCCAAGTAAAAGATGTACAGTTTTTAGCATTAGGATACCTTGTCCCATGATATGAAAAAGTATATGTAACTTCTGACTTTAGATTTTCCCATTGTGTAAGAAGTCTTTCTTTTTTTCCCCTATGAGTGATGTGTCTTTCAATTGGCCTCATGAAAACAGTCTTGCATTCTGAAGTTTTAGAGTCACTAAATGTTCAGAGTGGTTTCTTTAAACTATGTCTCCCTTAAACTTTACATGTAGTTCAGTGAATGTTTTCAAAATTTCAGGAACTGCTTTAACACTTTGTATAAGTACAGAATATCACTAAAATTATAATAGTGAAATCATTATTGTATTCCTTTTTCATTTCCTTTTTTTTGGTATTGAATAATATAATATTTTAAAAAGTATCACCGATTATATACATCATTTAATATTTGGCAGTAAGCCTAAAAAAATTAAGATGCTAAAATTTAAAAAGTTTCTAGTTACTCTTGACCTTCAGTGATTCAACATGTGTGTCAGAGTTTTATTAAACCTCTTGTTTGTTATTATGACCAGCACTTGTTTAAATTAATAATCCCCATATTTATTGCCCTAAATAAACTCTGTATCTTGGATTAGCTTCTTACTGTCATTGCTTTTGCTTCAGGTCTTCCATTGTCAGTATAATTGTGGTAATACAACTCATTTTAACATAAAATGCAGAGTATTTAAGGAAGTAGCCATAGGATTTTAAAGTAAAATGGGAACAAGAAAAATCAAAAGAAACATTTGGTAGAAATGCAGTAATGTTTTACTACTGTTACACACGGCTACCAAAGTGAAGAAATTTTATTAGGACTTCCGTAGCTTCTTGAGTATGCTTGCATCTTAAAATGTGGCTTGTTTTGTTTATTATAGGTTCACTATTTATTTGGTGGGAATCCAGGAAAATCTTGCTCCCCAAAGATGAGATTAGATGACTTCTGGTCACTGAAGTTATGTAGGCCTTCAAAAGATTACTTACTGAGGCACTGCAAGTACCTGATAAGAAAACACAGGTATAAAAATAATTCACTGAAAACTTTTATTTAACATTATCAGCTACTGTTGGCATTACCTAAATTTTGAAGATATGACTTTGTCTCTGGAAATTTAGTAATATGACAGTGTACGTACTGTGAAGATCATGAGTTTTATAACTACCCTGTTGTTTTCCTTATTTTTGCTTTCCTCTTTCAAAGGAAGATACAAAGTGAAAATACGTACTGATGCTAAAATTTTCTAAATATAGAACAAGGAAATTTTGAAACTGTTAAATGGAAGAAATTTCTATGAAGGTGATGAGCCTAACCTTCCAGTAACTACTCACGGCCTAATCACTACAAATCACATCAGTTCTAGATTCTTGCTGTATGCCTGGCCTGTTGATAGCTTTCTTAACAGTGGATGTGATGGTATGGTTGACTAAATGGTATCTAATCTGGTGTTTCACAATACAACTTCAAATATGATTGTGATTTTACATCAATTATCTTTGCCATTTAATTGTAAAATCATGTCAGCAAACATTTTCATATATATCTCCTGGTCATGTTTGCTTTTTAGTAGTGAGTGATAAGCTACAGAAAAATGTAGAAAAGCATGTGTGTCCTTTTGGTTATTGATAGTGTTCTGTGGTAATAAAAATTTATAGTTTGGAAAGAGTTTAGACTTTGATGATAATAGCTACTGTTTATTGAGCAATTTTTGTGTGCTAGATCTTGTATATTATTCCTATAATAAGGTAATTGAATAAGTACTGTTATTATCACTATTTTGCAAAAGAAAAAATGAGGTGTTTTTAAATGGGTTATCTAATACATCTAGGATCACTCAGCCATAAGTGACACAGCCAGGTTGTGATCCGACTATTGTAACTCCAGAGTTCATCACCTTACTGCCACTGTGACTACCACACATGCATACACAGATGTCTTTGTGTATACTTATATACACAGACACGTTCAGATGTCTGTTATATATAATGTATTTATGTTTTGTATAGAATATAAGTAGGCATAAGTTATTAGACTGTTTTCCTTTATCATATCATGTTTACTTACTGTTCCTTTCTCTGCTTTCCCAAGTTGTGCTTGAGAGGAAAATTAGTAACAGAAGCTAGGTATTCTGTTACTTTGGCATTACTGTGAATAAATAGTTTATTTCCTATAGAATCTACAGGAGAAAGGGTCTGAATCTTCACATTGGCTGGATGACAAGAGATAAATTCTGTTTTATTAATAAGATTTAATGAGGCACTGTCAACTAATGTTTACATTGCTAAAATGTTATTCCTTAATATTTTACTTAATGTTAAAGTTAAGTTTTTATAAGGATGACACAAATTTGGGGAAATTTTAGTGTTCTTTTTCTACTACATATATAACAACTGGTAATTGGAATATTAAGTTAAGCTCTTTTTAAAAGATTTCCTGACCAAAAGCCCATTAGAAATTAAAGGAGATTTTTTTTAATGTTTATTTTTGAGAGAGAGAGAGAGAGAGAGAGAGAGAGGTGTGAGCTAGTGGGGGAGAGGCAGAGAGAGAGGGAGACAGAGGACATGAAGCAGGTCATCAGTTCTACCAATACACTGACAGCAGAGAGCCTGATGTGGGACTCGAACTCATGAGCTGCAAGCTCATGACCTGAGCCAAAGTCAGACACTTAACCAACTAAGCCACCCAGGTGCCCCTAGATTAAAGGAGATTTTTTAGTACTATATGTAAAGAATTGGAACTCACTTTATAACCACTTTCCTCTGGCTTTTAATTGAAAAAAATTAATGCATGGTTAATTTAAAAAAAAAAAGTCCTCTTACCCTTCAAAATAATTGAATCATCATCCCATTATTGAGGAAAAAAACAACTTACTGTTTTGTAAGTTTTATATTTGCACACGTAGATTCTTGTTTTGTTTAGCTGAAAAACAGGAATCATATTGCTTTGAATCTGATTTCTCTTAATGAATGATATATTACAAATATCACCATCTTAATACAAATTATGATTATAATGACTGCAATAGTGTTCTATTTTATGTGTAATTTACTTAACTAGTCTACTTGGATGAAATATTTAGATTATTTCCAGCTTATTTACTATTGTAAGTAATACTGTATTTAATATTTTTATATTCTTCCATCTGTACCCCTATCTAAAAATTCTGTAGGATATTGGTAGAATTGATGAATTATCAGTTGCCCTCCAGAAAGTTAATTTTCATTCCTTCCAGAAATAAGTAGGGTTATTCATTTTCTCACAGCCAAGCCATTTTAAGAAGTATTCTTATTTTTTTAATCTTTGACAGTTGTTTTTCTCTTTTGAAAATATATCAGTTGGGGGCGCCTGGGTGGCTCAGTCTGTTGAGCGTCCGACTCTTGATTTTGGCTCAGGTCATGATCTAGCCCCATGTCAGTCTCTGTACTAACAATGTGGAGCCTGCTTGGGATTCTCTTTCTCCCTCTCTCTCTGCCCCTCCCCAACTCATGCTCTCTATCAAAATAAATAAACATTAAAAAAAAAAAAGAATGTATCAGTGGACAGACTAAATGACAATTTGTGGGAATCTGAAATATTACATATTATGGCATGTTTTAAATTTTAATAAAGCACAAACATCATTGTTAGTGGCTTATGCTGCTAAAAAGGCATAAAAGTAAGGAATGCAAGTGGATAATGAATAAAAGAATAACTGGTAACAAATCATTTAAAACTTTAAATATGGGATAAAAGACTCAAATTTTCTGAATATTAAAATGGTTCATAAATAGTAACTGAAGCTGAGAAGCAACAAGTTTGTGTGACTGAACAAAGAGGCAGCCTTTGAAATTTTCTACATGGGAAAGGAGTATGCTAGCCCATCTCAGAAGGAAACCAGAAAAGCCAGAAAAGGAGCATTTAAGAATATTTAAAGACCCCCCCCCATCCATTTATATAGATTATTTTCAATTAGAATAGTAATAGTAGCATAAAAATGTGGAGCACAGTATTCTTTTTTTCTGATTGTGAGACTTTTTGACATTAGTGCTGCGAGCTAATGTCTTATATTGGAAAAAGTACTAGACCTGAACCTTGGATTGATCTTCAAGCCTTGTAACTTAATCTTTCTGGAGATCACTTTGCTCATGTATAAAATGACCAAAGCATTCACCTAAGGGTCTTTATAAACATCAGTGAAACTTTATTTATTTAAGAAAGTTAACTGAGCACTTACAGTGTGCTAGACATCGTCCTAGGCTCTGTGGATATGTCAGTGAAGAAAACAAACAAAAATTCCTGCCCCAAGTTTCTATTTTAGGAAGGAAGACCGGTAATAAACATAATAAATTTATGTTAATAAGTATAATGAACTAAAACAGGTTAAGAACTATTTTGTACAGATGATTTTTAAATAAGAATATTAGAATAGACCTCACTGCAAAGGTGACATTTGACTAGTGACCTGAATGAAGAACAGGAGGGAATGAATCATGTAGATATTTGAGAAGAAGAGTATTCCAGATAGGTAATAGACAAGACTCTAGGGTTAAAAATATGCCTGGATTATTTGAGGAATAAATTGAGGAAGACAGTGTGGTGGAAGTAGAATGAGTAGGGCGATTGTGGGAGGAGATGAGGTCAGAGTGATAAGAAGGGGACAGGTGGTGAAGAGTCTTTGGCTTTTACCCTGAATGAAAGGAAAAGCATTGAAAGATTTTATGTAGAGGAATAATAACACACTCAGTCTTCTTTTAATAAAACCATTCTGGGTTTTCTTCCAAAAGAACTGAGTAAAAGGTTGTGGCTGTTTTCACTCAGATGAGGAATTCTTCAGAAACAACAGGTTCGTGTGTTGGGAAAGATGAGTTCAGTTTAGTGCACTTTAGGTTTTAGAGATCATCTGTTAGCATTTGGAGGAAAGGCATGGGCCGATTATTACCTTTATGAGTCATCAACAAGGAAAAGGAGTTTGCTTCAAGAGTGTGAGAAGAGTAGAGAGATGTCAGGCCTTCTCTGAAGAGCATCACCATTTGAGGGAAGGTGGAGGAAGAGACACTCCATAAAAGAGATCAAGAAGGCCCAGTAAGATTCTGGATAAGCTTTGAAGATTGCACCAACAGAATATCTTGATGGATTGGACATGGGTAGGAGAGGAGAGCAGTCAGGGAGCAGCTAGGGCATCTTGAGAATCTTGTCTGCTACTAATTTCAACATACAATAAAAGTCCCATTTTATTTTATTTTATTTTATATTTATATTTATTTTATATTTGTTATTGTTTTAAGATTTTATCTTTACGTAATCTCTACCCCCAGTGTGGGGCTTCAATTCACAACCCCGAGATCAAGAATCACATGCTCTATCAACTGAGTCAGCCAGGCACTCCTGTTTTAGATACTTGAAAAAAACATAGACCACTTTTTATACCAACTCTTAGATGAATTCAGGAGTTTGAGGAACACTGATACATTGCAGGCAGAATAAACAGAAGTTGTTTTATATGAATTGAGTAGAGCATGAAAATTACCTTTTTAATTTAAATTCCATATTAGATATTTCATTATATGAAACCTTACCCTATACTACTGGGCTAGCTTGTTTATTTCTGGTGTTCTTATGGAAAACATTTATGTATTCTGTTTAGTTAAAACATAAATTTAGAGGGAGAGAAGTATATTGTATGCCAAGAAATCTGTCTTTTATTCTTAATGGTACTGCACAATACAGTAAATAAAGTGCCACTATTATTTTTTCTTGTAACGTTCAAGTTTCCAAATTTGTCGATGATTTGGGGGTAGAAAGGAGCAAAAGAAAAACTTTTTTATAGGATTAATTCCTGTTCCTTTCAGTACAGGGCCCAGTTGTTGGCCTAAATAGAATTCTAGATCGCAGACATAAGTCCAATGATAAGTTTTTGCAGGCTAAAGAAAGCTTAGAAAAAAGATGAGTGAAAACATACCTTCCGGGAAAATGGGTTTCTTGACTGGATTTAATAGGATGGTAGGCACGTTGGTTAGGTTATTTCAGGTAGCAAAGGATAAAGACATTCTTAGGATCCCTCACTAGAAGAGAAATTATTATGAGAATATCCAGAGAATTAAGGCATTCCCTCAGCATTTGGACAGTGAGGCCTAATGGAGAATCACAATTCTAGTGAGGAGCCACTATAATAGCTTTCCTTGTAACTCAGCCTCTTGTCTTTCTGCTTCTTTCCACCTACTTCTCCTGTTCTGCTGATTATTACAGTCTCTGCTTTCCCTAACCTCCTAGCATCCATCCATGGATGGATGGATGGATGGATGGATGGATGGATGGATGGATGGATGGATGGGTGGATGGAAGGAAGGAAGGAAGGAAGGAAGGAAGGAAGGAAGGAAGGAAGGAATCGATAGATGTAGCTTCAGTAAATAAATAGGTAGGTAGATAGGAAAAAAGGAAGGCAAAGAGGGGTAGGAAGGGAAGGAATCTACCTACCATGTCGTGCCTTCTGTTTACTGACTTGTGTGTTTTGTGTGCCTTTTGTGTCCTTGTGTATCTCACGTTCAGATTCTTTAAGAGAGTACCTTCTTAGAGAGGGCTCCCTGGAGATAGTATCCCTATTGGGAATAATCCTGCCAGGACACTTTATAAACTGATCAAGCTTGAGAGGATTGCTTTGGTCTCAGGTGCAAAACTGGTCTAAACCATTTTGGACAAGATGGTAGAGTGACATGACCTCTGCCCAAGGAGCTCTCTCATCCGAGGGCTTAAAGGCTAACTGACAATCATGGTACTTATCCGATACAATACAGCTGTAATATTTTGCTAGTCTTTGCCCTGCTTGAAATACAGGTATTCTATCACTGAGATTAACTCTTAAAGACAGGAAATTATTGATGCCATCAGCCTGAACACCATTGTGAAAGTCTCATTATTTTCCTCACCCAAATGAAATTGTCTTCTCTACTTATTCTCTATTCAATATTTTGAAAAACATCCTAACTTATTAGTTATTAATAAATCCATATAAAATTACAACAATGGGATAGTATCTTATTTAAATAGATAAATAGTCCCAAGCAGACTTTTATTCTTTTGGAGAACTAATGCATTGTTTCTTTTTTAGCTCTTATATTGGCCAAGTTCGTTGTCTGAACCTCAGTTTCTTATCTGTTTTTTAAAATATGATAATAGGGGCGCCTGGGTGGCGCAGTCGGTTAAGCGTCCGACTTCAGCCAGGTCACGATCTCGCGGTCCGTGAGTTCGAGCCCCGCGTCAGGCTCTGGGCTGATGGCTCGGAGCCTGGAGCCTGTTTCCGATTCTGTGTCTCCCTCTCTCTCTGCCCCTCCCCCGTTCATGCTCTGTCTCTCTCTGTCCCAAAAATAAATAAACGTTGAAAAAAAAAAAAATTTAAAAAAAAATAAATAAATAAAATATGATAATAAAACATCGTCATCGTAACGGGGATAAATGAAGTAATATATGTAAAATACTTGATACATTGCCTAGCATATAACAAATACTTGATAAGTGGTTGCTACAATTGTTATTGTTATTGACTGAGACAGGAAATAATCTTGTTAAAAATATTTGAGCAATTTAAAAAATATATATATATTCAATCAGTGTCCATGATACTCGTGAAAAGAAAGTATACTCATGTCTGTTTCTGACCTGTTAAGGACCTCTAATGGAATGTATATTGCACAAATCTAATCGAGTATTTTTATTTTATCTCTACTTGTTTCTCATGAAACATATTTGGCTCTTTTGCAGTTTTGTTATGTAAAATATTTGACATGTTCACTATGTTTTGTAGTTGATTTAATCTTAGCTTGTAGTTTTAAGAAGAGGGTAGGAGGTACTCCTACCCAGTCTCTCGCTCCACAGCTGCCTGTGACCTCCTGGCATCACCATGACATCTCCAGGAACTCCACAGCTGTACTGTCTCCAAGGCAGTATTCTTACTTCTGGATTCCCAAACACAGGGTTTTTTTCTTTTAGATATCTACAGTGACTCCTTAGACACAATATTCTACTCCAGGTCTGAATGACATTTCTGATGTTTTCCCATAACTCCAGACAATTATTGTTCTTGTTTACATTTTCTAGGTTTGAAGAAAAGGCCCAAATGGATCCCCTTAGTGCTCTGAAATATTTACAAAACGATCTTTATATAACTGTGGATCATTCAGACCCAGAAGAGACAAAAGAGGTAAAAGTGATAATAAACTTCAGAAAGTGAGCATTAAAAGAAAAAAAGTCTTTCTAACTCTTACTTGCTGATTTTGCTCTTAGATGTTTAAAGGAAAATGGGGAAAATGGGATGACACTAATACTTTTTAAAATGGCATAGAGCAGGGGGTACCTGGATGGCTCAGTCGGTTGGGTCTCTGACTCTTGATTTCAGCTCAGGTCATGGGCTTTCAGTTTGTGGGTTTGAGCCTGCGTCAGGCTCCACACTGACAGCATGGTGCCTGCTTGGCGCTCGCTCTCTCTCTCTCTCTCTCTCTCTCTCTCTGCCCCTCCCCTGCTTATGCACACGTGCACATGCACAGTCGCTCACTCGCTCTCTCTCTCTCTCTCTCTCTCTCTCTCTCCCTCCCCGTCTCTGAAAAAAAAATAATAAAGTGGCACAGAGCAGATGAAATAAAAATTGAAAAGGCTTACTTTCATGTGATAACAAAAGGTTCAGGTCACACAGAAAGCCCTTGATCCATTCAGAAAAGGATTCTCAGGTTTAAAATTTTAATTTAGACTTTAGTTTTGTGTGTTGGGAAGCAAATAGAAATTTTTGCTTTCATAGTCCCATGCTTCTTTCACTTAAGGATTACATGCCTAAGTTTGAGTCTTTTTTTTTTTTTTTTTAAGAGAGAGAGAGTGTGAGCAGGGGAAAGGGGCAGAGGGGGAGAGAATCACACACAGGACTTGATCCCATGACCCTGGGATCATGACTTGAACCAAAATCAGAAGTCAGATGCTCAACCGACTGAGCCTCCCGCATGTCCCTGAACTTTTCTGTTGGTACTCCAAAATCCCTTAAGAGAAGAAAGAAAACTCTCCTCTTTTGTAGGGACAAAGTGAAGAGAGGTTGGTAGGAGTTAGAATCCCTTCTACCTTGATGTCATAGCAGGATAGTTGGACTACATTCTACTGACTTCATTCATTAGGAGTCCCTAACTTTGAGAATTAATAGCAGGTCATTACTTTTCAGGGATTTGTTGTTGTGGTGGTGGTTACCTAATATGGGAGGGAAGAAGATATAATATTTTTAGGGGTGATCTGTACCCCCAGTGTGGGGAATATTTGCTTATCTGTGGTGTGTGAATATACCTGCAGTGAATTTCATAGTCATAGCTGGTCTTCCTACTAACTTCTGAGATTCTTTTGTCACTTTAACTTTTGCCAAGCATCCTTGTTCATAGTTCATCTTGCAACATCTGAACTGCAATCCATTTTACCTTCTACTCACAGAATTGGTGCTGACGATATCTAGTTCTGTCCTTTCCATCTACTTCCCTGTTATCTGTTGTTTCACTTTGGCTTTGTAATAGCAACATCAGGCAGTGCTTTTCTTTGTTCCCCAGTAACACAGGCTTCTGATCTAATGTCAAATCACTTTCAGGTACCAGGTTCATTGTACTTTCAAGCAGTAGAACCTGTGTGTCCTTGGCACCAAAACAAAGAGCTTCTCTTTCATAGTTGCTCTTACTTAGTATTGGTTGTAACCCTTCCCTAGGTGGAGAATCAGCAGAACACAATTTAGGACCATCTGAAGGGGGACAGTTAATTGTCTTCCTTGTGTCTTCAATCAATTCATGATACTATTTGAAATGGGGAATTATCCCCAAGTAGCAGAATATGTTTGGTTTAATCTGTTATGGCTTATAACTGAACATAGTTGTAAAGAGCCCATTAATGTGCATTGTATTAGACCAGGCATTTGAACGTTATAAATAAATTTCCTTGTGTTTTCTCCATAGTTGTTCTGACATGGCTGTTACCAGGAACATTCATTTTTCTCTTATTTTTTGTTTTGGTTTGTTTTGTTTTCTCTTATTTTTTAAAACCAAGCCAGAACAGAGGCTCCTGGGTGGCTCAATGAGTTAAGCATCCGACTTCAGCTCAGGTCAGGATCTCACGGTTTGTGAGTTTTAGCCATGAGCCCGGTTCTGCGCTGACATTGCAGAACCTGCTTGGGATTTTCTCTCTGCCCCTCCCCGCCCCCGTTTCTCTTTCTCTCTCAAAAAAAAACCCCAACGACTTAAAAACTTAAAACAAAATATTGCAAAGTAAATAAATTCAATTGTGCCAGCTGCAAGTAGGCCAAAGAGAACAGTTCGTTCTTAAAGCTAAGCTAATGGGAAAAGCCAGGACAGGGAGGTATCTTGAGTTCAAATTGAGCCATTTTTTAAATTTTGGTAGCAGGTTTCTCTTTTTATCGCTTCCTCAGTAGTTTCAAATTATGATTTTGTATGCCACAGACTTCCATTCCATTTCTTTTTAAAAAAAAAAAAAATTTTTTTTTAACGTTTTATTTATTTTTGAGACAGGGAGAGACAGAGCATGAACAGGGGAGGGTCAGAGAGACGGAGACACAGAATCTGAAACAGGCTCCAGGCTCTGAGCTGTCAGCACAGAGCCCGACGCGGGGCTCGAACTCACGGACCGTGAGATCATGACCTGAGCCGAAGTCGGCCGCTCAACCAACTGAGCCACCCAGGCGCCCCCCATTCCATTTCTTAATAGCTGTATCTGTTAAGAGTTGTTTAGCCCTAGTTGAAGTTAGGTAAAATGATGCTGTGCACATGTGTGTCAGCATCTGAATCACTTCTAAACTTTTTCAAAACAATACCCTCACCCTAAGATGCTCTGTCTGCTCTTATGTAACAGAAAACTGAAAACACTCCTGACATTGAGAATTACTGGTCTGTGAGATTATTATTTTGTTTTAAAATGTGTGAATGGATTTTGTTTTGGTAAAAGAAATCCCTTGGTGACAGTTCTAGGATATATACTCACAGTATTTGTTAGTAAGGCATAGAGATCTTCGCTCTCCTTATAACATACTGTTCCACTTATCAAAAACAGACCTTACTGGTGTTTTCTGTAGTAACTTGTTTTTGTTCTCTGTGTATTAAATGATTGTATCAGCAACTAAAAGTGGTTCTCTTTTGGGGGGCACCTATTATGATGATCATCATCATTGTGCCTATATTGGAATGATGGTGGATTACCAGCTATATACCAAATAATGATTCTTTGCTTTCCTTCAGTCTCCAGAACATGGATTCTAAATTGGCAATGACGTCCTGATAAACCTTATGAAAATGATATAATTTTCTAGAAAAGGCCCAAGAGAAGGTTGCCTAAATTATTTCTGCCATTTTCAGAAGATTCTATAATAGAGAAGGAATGAGAAAAACAAGTTTTCAGCCAGTATTACACATTTTGTATTAATTATATTTCTACTGAGCTTCCAAAGTACTGGTGTCATTCATTTAACCGATGTGTATTAAGTCCTTACAACATGCCAGGCATTCTTCTAGGCACAAGAGGTACATTAGTGAACCAAGCAAAATACATTCCTGGGTGGTAATTACTACCACTGAGGAAAGACAATAAACTATTATATAGCAAATTGTAAAGTACAGTTTATAAAGTATATAAGTTATATAGTACATTGGAAATAGGTATAATGAGAAAATTAAAAAGAGATAAAAAGGGTAAATAAAGGGAGATCAGAGTTAGAAGGGGTGAGAATTGGGCAGTTGCAGTATTAAGTAGGATGATCATAACAGGCCTCATTTAGAAATGAGCTGCACACAAACACTTGAAGGGTGTGAGGGAGTCTAAGCAGCTAATTTGGGGAAGATAATTCCTAGCAAAGGGAGGGCTAGAACAAGGACCTGAGGGTGGGAACATTCTGGCTTTGTGTAGAACAGCAAAGAGGCCACTGTGGCTAGAGCAGAAATAAAAATGTTCAGAGGAGTCAGAGACGAGGTCGGAGAGGTAAGAGCAGGGATTGGGAAATCATATGGTGAATGACTTCTTAAGTCACTGTTAGGACTTTGGTTTTCACTCTGAATGAATAAGGAGCCAGTTAAGGAGTGATAAGATCTGCTTTATGTCTTACCTAAGATCACTAAGATCTAAGATTATTCTGACTGCTGTATTGAGAATAGACTAAAGGAGAATAAGAATGGAGGCAGAGAGACCTATAAGGGAGACCACAGAAATTCTAAGGAAGGCATTATTGTAGCTCAGACCCAGTAGTAGAAATAGTGAGAAGTAGAGTAGATCAGATTCTCAGTAGATGTTAACAGTGGAATCACCAGTGGGAATGCAAACTCTGGTGCAGCCACTGTGAAAAACAGTGTAGAGTTTCCTCAGAAAGTTAAAAGTAGAACTACCCTATGATCCAGCATTTACACTACTAGATATTTACCCAAAGAATACAAAAATGCTAATTTAAAGGGATACATGCATGCACTTTGATATTTATAGCAGCATTATCTATAATAGGCAAATTATGGAAACAGCCCATGTGTGCGATTGATTGTGTGTGTGTGTGTGTGTGTGTGTGTGTACACGTATACACAGTGGAATATTATCAGCCATAAAAAATGAAATCTTGCCATTTGCAATGACATGGACAGATCTAGAGAATATTATGCTAAATGGATAAGTCGGAGAAAGACAAATACCATATGATTTTATTCAATGTGTGGAATTTAAGAAACAAAACAAGTGAGCAAAGGGGGAGAAAAAGGAGAGGCAAACCAAGAAACAGACTCTCTCTTTTTTTTTAAGTAATCTCTGCACCCAACATGGGGTTCAAACCCATAACCCAGAGATCAGGAGTCATATCCTCTACCACCTGAATCAGCCAGGTGCCCCAAAAGACTCCTAACTATAGAAAACAAACTAATGGTTACCAGAAAGGAGGTGGGTGAGAGTGGGTTAAGTCAATGATGGAGATTAAGGAATGCTCTTGAGATGAACACGGTGATGTATGGAAGTGTTGAATCACGATGCTGTACACTTGAAACCAATATTACACTGTATGTTAACTGAAAATTAAAAACTTTTTTAAAAAGTAGAACCAACAGAATTTTATCATCGACTAGATGTAGTGTTTGAAAAAAATGACGCCAAAGTTACTAGCCTTAGTGGATGGAGTTACCATCAACTGAAATGAGAAGGCTGTGGGTCATCCCAGTTTGGGGTGCTCGGTGGGGACTCCTGACTGGGACCAGGAGTATAATGTTGGATATATCTTCAGTTTGAGATGCTTGTGGAACAGCCAGCCTTATACATTGAGGTGATACTTAGATATTCAGGTTTGGCTTTATTCAGATTATATAGTATCACTTGATACCTGTTAAAATCTTAGGTCAGTACATACCAGTTCCACAAATTCAGGTTGTTAAAATAATAGTTTTCTCCCTATCCTTCCACATGTAGAACCAGTAATGTTTGTCTTTCACCTTAGATGTCAGAAAAGAGGAGCAAATTAACCCTAAAATAAGTAGAAGATCGGAAAATAATGAACTAGAAAACAAATAATAGAAAAAAATGTTTTAAGTGAAAAGTTGGTTCTTTGAAAAGGTGAATAAAATAGCCAAACTTAGGAAGAAAAAAAATAGTGAAAATATAAGTTGTCAACGTTATTACAGACCCTATATATATTAAAAGAGAATAAGGAGATATTATGAACTACCAACAAATTCAACTTGCTGAAATGGACAAATTCCTTGGAAGGCACAACAAAACAGACACAAGAAGAATTAGAAAATATTAAGGAGCTCCATATCAGTTACAGACATAGATTGAATTTGTAATTAAAAACTTTGGGGGGGCACTTGAGTGGCTCAGTCAGTTAAGCATCCGACTCTTGATTTAAGCTCAGGTCATGATCTTATGGTTTAATGTAAAGGATAAATTCCAGTGAGTTGAGTTCCAGCCCCACACTGGACTCTGCTCACAGCATGGAGCCTGCTTGCAATTCTTTTTCCCTGAACCTTCTGCCCCTTCCTCTCTCTCTTTCTCTTTCTCTCTCTTAAAATAAATAAGCTTAAAAAACAAACAAACAAAATACAACTTTCAGGGCACCTAGTCATGATCCTGGGACCCTGGGATAGAGCCCCACATTGGGCTCTGTGCTGAACAGGGAGCCTGCTTAAGATTCTCCCCTCCCCCTCCCTCACTCCTTCCCTCTCCCCCACTCAGTCCCTCTTCCGCTTGCTGTCACCCACACTCTCTCTAAAATAAAAAAATAAAACACTTTCAAAGTGTTTTTTGAAAGAAAAGAAAACTGGACTCTTGATGGCTATCTCACTAAATTCAGGAATGAAGGAAGTAAAAATAGCAACTCTTCATAGACTCTAAGAAAGGAGAGGAAGACAGAACACTTTCTACATCCTGTTATGAAGCACCTTGACTGATCTTAAAAACCCAACCAAAATACTACAGGCAAAGAAAACTATAAACCTCTTGTGTTATTATAAAGCTATAATACCTCTTGTGAATGGAGATGCAAAATTCTTAATAAAATTTTATCTAATTCAGCAATATATAAAAAGGTTAATGCATAATGACTAAGTGAGAGTATATTCTAGGAATATAAAGTCTGTTTAACATTTGAAAATCAGTCGTTCACCACACTGATAGAATGAAGGAGAAGAACCTTAGATCATCTCAATAAGTGGAGAATAAGCATTTGACAAAATTTAAAGCCCATTTATGATAAAAAAAAAAAAAAAACAACAACAACAACTAGCAGACAAGGAATGAAAAGAACCTTCCTAAATCTCATAAAGGGCATCTATGAAGCTCTCACTCCTAATTATAAAACTCTTTCCCTGAAGATTAAGACAAGGAAAGGATGCCTGTTATCAACAGACATCCTCTACTCAGCATTGTACCAGAAGTTATAGCTAGTGCAATCAGGTAAGAAAAAGGAATAAGCAGTGTATGGATTGGAAAGGGAAAAGCAGAATTGTGTGTATAGATCACATTATTGTGTATATGGAAAACCCTGTGCAGTCCGCAAAACAATATGCTAAAATAAGTGAATTTAGCAAGGTTACAGAATACAAGGTCAATAGGGGGGAAAAGTGATTATTATTTTTTTTTAACGTTTTATTTATTTTTGAGACAGGGAGAGACAGAGCATGAACAGGGGAGGGTCAGAGAGAGGGAGACACAGAATCTGAAACAGGCTCCAGGCTCTGAGCGGTCAGCACAGAACCCGACGCGGGGCTCGAACTCACGGACCGTGAGATCATGACCTGAGCCGAAGTCGGATGCTTAACCGACTGAGCCACCAGGCGCCCCAAAAAGTGATTTTTATATTAGCAATGAACAATTACAAAATAAGAATTTTTCAGGGTGCCTGGGTGGCTCAGTCAGTTGAGCGTCCAGCTTCGGCTCAGGTCATGGTCTCACAGTTTGTGGGTTCAAGCCCCGCATCAGGCTCTGTGCTGACAGCTTAGAACCTGGAGCCTGCTTCGGATACTGTGTCTCCCTCTCTCTCTGCTCCTCCCCCGTTCATGCTCTCTCATTCAAAAATAAACAAAAACAGGGGCGCCTGGGTGGCTCAGTCGGTTAAGCGTCTGACTTCAGCTCAGGTCACGATCTCGCGGTCCGTGAGTTTGAGCCCCACGTCGGGCTCTGGGCTGATGGCTCAGAGCCTGGAGCCTGCTTCCGATTCTGTGTCTCCCTCTCTCTCTGACCCTCCCCCGTTCATGCTCTGTCTCTCTCTGTCTCAAAAATAAATAAAGGTTAAAAAAAATTTTTTTTAATAAAAACTTTTTTTTAATAAAAAAAAAAGAAGAAGAAGGAGAAAATAAGAATTTTAGGGATGCCTGAGTGGCTCAGTTAAGCGTCTGAATTTGGTTCAGGTCATGATCTCACGGTTTGTGGGTTCGAGCCCCGTGTTGGACTCTGTGCTGACAGATCAGAGCCTGGAACCTGCTCGGATTCTGTGTCTCTCCTCTCTGTCTGATCCTCCCTGCTTGTGCTCTTATCTCTCAAAAATAAATAAACATTAAATTAAAAAAAAAAAAAAAGATGGACCTAAATATAAAACCTACAACAATAAAGCTTCAAGAAGAAAACATCTTCACAACCTTGGTATAGGCAGAAATTTCATGGACATGACACAAAGGCACTAACCCTAAAAGTAAAAAGCCTGCTAAGTTGGATTTCATCAGAAGTAAAATTTCATTAGAAGACTTTAGAAAAATGGACAAGCCACAGACTAAATAATATTTGCAGTAGATATATCTGACAGAGGACTAATACCCAGAATTTTTTTTAATTTACATTCAAATTAGCATATAGTGCAACAATGATTTCAGGAGTAGATTCCTTAATGCCCTTTACCCATTTAGCCTATCCCCCCCCCGACCCCTCCAGTAACCCTCTGTTCTCCATATTTAGGAGTCTCTTATGTTTTGTCCCCCTCCCTATTTTTTATTATTTTTGCTTCCCTTCCTTTGTGTTCATCTATATGGAGTATATATACACTCCATTGTATATATATATATATATATATATATACCACATCTTCTTTATCCATTCGTCCATCGATGGACATTTGGGCTCTTTCCATACTTTGGCTATTGTTGATAGTGCTGCTATAAACATGGGGGTGCATGTGTCCCTTGGAAACAGCACACCTGTATCCCATGGATAAATGCCTAGTAGTGCAATTGCTGGGTCATAGGGTAGTTCTATTTTCAACTTTTTGAGGAACCTCCATACTGGTTTCCAGAGTGGCTGCACCAGCTTGCATTCTCACCAGCAGTGCAAAAGAGATCCTCTTTCTCCGCATCCTCGCCAATATCTGTTGTTGCCTGAGTTGTTAATGTTAGCCATTCTGACAGGTGTGAGGTGGTATCTCATTGTGGGTTTGATTTGTATTTCCCTGATGATGAGTGATATTTTTTTCATGTGTGTATTAGCCATCTGGATGCCTTCCTTGGAAAAGTGTCTATTCGTGTCTTTTGCCCATTTCTTCACTGGATTATTTGGGTTTTTTTGGTTGTAGAGTTTGATAAATTCTTTATAGATTTTGGATACTAACCCTTTATCTGATATGTCATTTGCAAATATCTTCTCTCATTCCATCAGTTGCCTTTTAGTTTTGCTGATTGTTTCCTTCACCGTGCAGAAGCTTTTTATTTTGATGAGGTCCCAATAGTTCATTTTTGCTTTTGTTTTCCTTGCCTCTGGAGACATGTTGAGTAAGAAGTTGCTGCAGCCAAGATCAAAGAGGTTTTTGCCTGCTTTCTTCTCAAGGATTTTGATGGCTTCCTGTCTTACATTTAGGTCTTTCATCCATTTTGAGTTTATTTTTGGGTATGGTGTAAGAAAATGGTCCAGGTTCGTTTTTCTGCATATCTCTGTCCAGTTTTCCCAGCACCACTTGCTAAAGAGACTGTCTTTATTCCATTGGCAGAATATTTTCTAAGAGTGGGGAATTTTTTTTTTTAATTTTTTTTAACGTTTATTTTTTTTTTTTAACGTTTATTTATTTTTGAGACAGAGAGAGACAGAGCATGAACGGGGGAGGGGCAGAGAGAGAGGGAGACACAGAATCGGAAACAGGCTCCAGGCTCCGAGCCATCAGCCCAGAGCCCGACGCGGGGCTCAAACTCACAGACCGCGAGATCGTGACCTGGCTGAAGTCGGACGCTTAACCGACTGCGCCACCCAGGCGCCCCTAACGTTTATTTATTGAGAGAGACAGAGCGTGAACTGGGGGAGGGGCAGAGAGAGAAGGAGACAGAATCCGAAGCAGGCTCTAGGCTATGACCTGTCAGCAAAGAGCCTAATGCGGGGCTCAAACTCACGAACCATGAGATCATGATCTGAGCCAAAGTCCGGCGCTTAACCAACTGAACCACCCAGGCACACCCCACCCCAAGAATATTTAAAAAAACAAAACAAGAACACTTCCCATGTATCTTAAACTCTTCCTTTTGTTCCGTTTTTTCCTAACTCTTGCTTAAATAATTACTTCTGGAATACTTGTCCAGTCTCTGCCCTTCAAAAGGCCATAAGTCAGAGCTTACAAATATTGATGTGATTGATACCTGAAATTTTAAAGACTGGAAGCACATCTTGAGGAATCAGTGATATCAACCACTCAGATCTTACAAAGTGCTAAGTAATTCCATTGAGATTCTATTCATTGGTCTACTCCTTCCTTTAACTTACCTATTTTCCAGCCATCCTCATTCAAGATAAAGATGAATAGTTCTCCCAAGTTAAAGTAAATATAGTAGTTCTTATAAACTTTCTCAATTTCAGTTGACCCGTTATTTGTTAATAAGTACATATATACTTTAATAAATTTTAAAAATAAAGTAATTCCAAGACTTGGTCCAGTATTTTGGAAAGCAGTCTGGTAGAAAAATCAGTATATTCTTGGGGCACCTCAGTGGCTCAGTCAGTTAAGTGTCCAGCTCCTGATTACAGCTCAGGTCATGAAATCACAGTTTGTGAGTTTGAGCCCCACATCATCAAACTCTGCACTGACAGCTTGGAGCCTCCTTGGGATTCTGTGTCTCCCTCTTTGCCCCTCCCCCACTCGTGCATGCTCGCGCGCTTGCTCTCTCTCAAAAAAAAAAAAAAAATGTCTAAAGAAAAGAAAAATCTGGGGGGTGCCTGGGTGGCTCAGTTGGTTGAGCATCCAACTTCGGCTCAGGTCATGATCTCACGGTCCATGAGTTCAAGCCCCGCATCGGGCTCTGTGCTGACAGCTCAGAGCCTGGAGCCTGCTTCAGATTCTGTGTCTCCCTCTCTCTCTGACCCTCCCCCGTTCATGCTCTGTCTGTCTCTGTCTTAAAAATAAATAAACATTTAAATTTTTTTTTTTTTTTTTTAAGAAGAAGAATCTGGGGCATCTGGGTAGCTCAGTCAGTTGAGCATCCGACTTTGGCTCAGGTCATGATCTCATAGTTCGTGAGTTCAAGCCCCATTTAGGGCTCTGTGCTATCAGCTCAGAGCCTGGAGCCTGCTTCAGATTCTGTGTGTCTCTCTCTCTCTCTCTCTCTCTCTCTCTCTCTCTCTCTCTGCCCCTCCCCTGCTTGCGCTCTGTCTCTCTCTGCCTCTCAAAAACAAATGAAAGTTAAAAAATAATAATAAAAAGAAAAATCATCATATTTTTTTAAATGTAGTGTTCTTGCTACTATTTCGTGAACAGACTTCTGCAGCACATGTGCAGAGACCTACAGTGGCTAATAAATGGTCAAACTGACACGTAGTTTTTCTCTAATATGCTTAGCCAGCTAATTTGCTTCTATTTTTCTTTTACAGTTTCAGCTCCTAGCTTCTGCTCTGTTCAAATCTGGTTCAGATTTTACAGCTCTAGGTAAGTATTCCAGCCTAGTTTATCTAGCTTACATGCCCTACCATTTTGGGGATTGGATTTTGGTTTCTTTTAAGTGAAACATCAGGCGAGATGTTCATCTAAACAAAACAAGTTTCAAGGTAGCCTGCAAAATTTCTAATAACCTGCTACAGAGTTATTTTCCAAGCATCAGTCACCAGTTCGTGGGTCAGTTTGCAGTTCCTGTTACACCAATTGCTGGGTTCTTATGCAAACACATGGCAGTAGAAGCATGATCAAAATAAATTAACTCGTATAGCATGGTTTTGGAATGTAGGTGTACTACTCATACACTTAACTATTAGATGACACTTCTTGGTGGGATGATTTTTCCTCTCAGTTTATTCTTTGTGGAATCAACAGATTGGTGACGGGTAGGCAGTGAAAAAATCATTTTGAGATTAGAGAAAATGCATTATCTCTTCCCTGAAAATGCCAAATTTTGTATGCTGTTATTTTAATTGTTTAAGATAAACTCTACTTGAAACTCCAGTGTTTCTCAGACACTCCAGATATGGGCATCAGTCTCCATTTAGGAGTACTCTCATTTAGTATCAATGGATTATTAACGTAACTAGACTGTAGTGAAGTGGGGAATCTTACAGAATCCAGCAGAAATCAGGTGAATTTTCAAGAATCTTTTTGTTAGGATACATCATTATGATAGCTTTATGTTTTCAACAAGACTGTAGGCTTTTGAAGTATGGGAATTTCCAGCCCCCCCTTGGCATTACAAAATACAGTCACATGGTAAATGCTTATTAATTCCATTCATGCCACTGCTGTTATAATTTGCCTTAGAGCTGAACAGTAGTATTGAGATTTTCCAGTATATGAAATACAGATACTAGTCTTTATCTCTAGCATAAAATAACACTTTGGGATAGCAATTTAATTTCTTCATCATCCTTCTGTCTCCTAAAGGTGAGCTATACCTCAAAGGAACAGAACATATATAATTCTGGTGTTTTTCAGTGGGATGGAAAGAATAGCAATTTTCCTTGGGGTCTTGCCCTTTCTTATTCCATAACCAGTAATCGAGGCTTCTCCACTGATAGAGGCACCTCTAGTCCTGAGTTCTAATTCCGGAACACATAGGATTCCACAGGGTAGGACTGAGCACACTTTGCTATAAAACATAGGTTCTCTGAAAATTTAGATAATTGTTTAGCACTATTCCATACAAATATTTTGAGGCTAACAGAGAGCTTAACCCTGTGATGAAGAACTTAAGTATAAGCATTATTTTAGAAAGTCCATACCCTTGTGAATTTCATCATTTGAGACAGATTTAGTGATACATGAATTGGGAACCTGGCACATAGATATTGTTTGAATGAACATGTGCCTTGTTATGCATGGATACCACAGCCCAGGGCCATTATTTCTATTTTATTGGTGGGCAGCACTAAAATGTCTCTGGCTGACTTATATTTAGCCTTTAGAACAAAAATGTCTTGGCAGTCATTTAAATATGTTAGGTTGGTGTCAGCAAATATTTTACCTTTAACTTAACTCCTTTCTTTGGTCTCTTCCCCATTCACTGCCAGCTAATATATTTTTCAGGAACAGTTTGTTTTACTTGGATTCCAAGCAAACCTCAGATACACTGAGAACAATACAAACAATAGAAAAAAATACAAAAAGAAAATTCCTGTGGGGTTTTACTTCCTACCGTGTTTGAAGGAGGCAGTATGTTTAGTAGTTAGAGATGAGAGTGTAGGAGAGTGATTAAGAGTCAGAATCTAGGTTCAGATATCAATTCTGCCACTTGGCTAATTTCAACCAAATTAATTTCAAAAAGCGACCTTGAGGGGCGCCTGGGTGGCGCAGTCGGTTGAGCGTCCGACTTCAGCCAGGTCACGATCTCGCGGTCCGGGAGTTCGAGCCCCGCGTCGGGCTCTGGGCTGATGGCTCAGAGCCTGGAGCCTGTTTCCGATTCTGTGTCTCCCTCTCTCTCTGCCCCTCCCCCGTTCATGTTCTGTCTCTCTCTGTCCCAAAAATAAAAATGAACGTTGAAAAAAAAAAAAAAAAGCGACCTTGAGGGGTGCCTGGGTGCCTAAGTCAGTTCAGTGTCCGACTCTTGATCTCAGCTCAGATCTTGATCTCAGGGTCATGAGTTCTAGCCCCACATTGGGCTCCACGCTGAGTGTGAAGCCTACTTAAAAAAAAGTGACGTCTTGCAAGTACCTTTCTTTTTATTTTATTTTTTTTTAATTTTTAACATTTATTTATTATTTTTCAGAGACAAGAGTATGAGCAGGGGAGGGGCAGAGAGAGAGAAGGAGACACAGAATCCGAAGCAGGTTTCAGGCTCCAAGCTGTCAGCACAGAGCCTGATGGGGAGTTTGAACCCACAAGCCGTGAGATCGTGACCTGAGCCTCCCAGGTGCCCCGAGCAAGTCACCTCTGTAATATTTAATTTCTCCATTTATAAAATGGAGGTAATAAGAGTACTTACCTTAAGTTGAGAGAATTAGGTGAAATAATTATGGCGAACACTTAACACAATAAAACAGTAAGTGCCCCATTCAGAGTACTATTAATATCACCTCCCTCAAAAACATAATCTTCTTGGGATACCTGGGTGGCTCGGTCAGTTAAACATTGGAAACTTGGTTTCGGGCTCAGGTCATGATCTTACGAACCATGAGTTCAAGCCGCACATCGGGCTCTGTGCTGACAGCTCGGAGCCTGCTTAGCGATTCTTTCTCTCCCTCTCTCTCTGCCCCTCTGGGTGCACGCTCTGTCTCTCAAAATAAATAAATTAAAAAACAGAAAAGGATTTAAAAAAAAATGTAATCTTCTTTGTAACACTGGTAAGTTTGGATGAAAGGCAAATTCAGACTTTATGCCAATTTTAATAAGGAGAAATTTGGTATATTATTTATAAACAAAATGTATTTTTCTTAATGTTTCATGCCTACTTCAAGTTCCTGACTCTTGTTTATTTCCCATCAGATTGTCTTATCTTCACTCCACTTAGAGTTGAAATCAAGTGGGGTATTTCACGTGTAGATATATACATTTTTTAAGATTTTTATTTTTGAGTAATCTCTACACCCAATGTGGGCCTGAAACTCACAACCCTGAGATTGAGTCACACGCTTCACCAACTGAGCCAGCCCAGTGTCTCTAGTTGTATACATTTTTTTCATGTATAGATAAACTAAATACTTCATTTTCTAAATTCTCCAAAAAATTTGCCTCTGCTAAAGTTTCTGACAGACTTCCTTCCAAATTGCTTCTCTTAACCTCCTAGTGAGAATTAATTATCGACTAATGTCCTATGTACCTTAAAGAATTAGAAAAATGGAAAGTGATTTACAGACAGCTGACATCTTAATTTTGAAAAATGACAGACTTCAGAGCAAAATAACCTCTGGGGATCTTTAGAGCTTCTGGTGGCTATGGGCACTTTTAAGCTTGAACTCAGACATTTTGCTAATTTTTAGAGCTGTGTCTTGGTTCCAGAAAGTATGCATTGGTACAGTTTAAGCGTACTTTCAACAAGGTATGTGAGAACTAGGAAAAAATCTGTCTTGTAGAGCATTTTGCCTTTTTTTTTTTTTTTGGAAGGAGAGAGAGAGATTGAGAGAGAGTCAGTCAGTTGGGTGTCCGACTTCAGCTCAGGTTATGATCTCGCGGCTCATGAGTTTGAGCCCCACTTCAGGCTCTGTGCTGATGGCTCAGAGCCTGGAGCCTGTTTCAGATTCTGTGTCTCCCTCTCTCTCTGCCCCTCCCCCACTTGCCCTCTGTCTCTCTCTCTCAGGAATGAATAAACATGAAAAAAAATTTTTTAATAAAAGATACTTTCTTCAACCTCTTGTCTGTAACCCACATGTTTACAGATACTTTTTATATAATAGTGAATTTATTATTAGCAATAGAAAGTATAAATAAACTTATATCCAGGAGAAAAATGTAAATAGGAAAACTTACCTAGTCTGTATAGGATATTAAGTTAAAAGTATTGTATATTCCTAATAGTTCACTTTTCTTTTTAGAGCAGTCATTATCTTTAGTCATGATAGTAGCAATAAAGTGATAGCTAGTATTTATTGAGCACTTCTATGGGGCCAGGTACTATTCTAAGTACTATACATGTCTTAACTCATTTAATCTAGATAATAGTCCTATGAAGTAGCTACTGTTGTGAGGCCCTTTTATATATGAAGAAACTGGGACACTGCCCAGGAATAGTGCTGGTGAATGGCAAAACAAGGATAGAAACTTGAATAGTATGGCTTCAGAGCTCACTCTCTATAAACTACCAACTATACTGCTTCTCATTGAGCTCTACCAGTTTCTACTACTCTGATTAATTTCTTATTCCATTTTATGATGAAAATCAAGTGAAAGAAACATTGATTAGGAGTGTGAGATTTATGATAATCAATGTAACCGTTTTTGTCCCAGCTCTGCCTTTTAATTAGTCATGTTACGTTCCTAGTGCCTACCCTTTTTAATGTATTTTTTTAAAAAACATTGACTACAGATAAAGCTTAAGATTCTTCCTGAACAACTTTCCTCAGCTGTCTCCTCTCAAGTGTTACCTTTCATATCTGGCAGATCTTTACACAAACACACATATACACACAACCATATACACAGATATACAAATACAGCTGATTCTCTTTATTTACAGTAGTTCTGTTAAGTCATCAGTCTGTTCTGTTACGGCTGAATTAGTGAATACTGAACCATTACCCTATGGGACGTAGGGAGTTAAGTTCCTTATATTGTTCATTCATTAACATTGAACTCAGGCAACAGCACTGTAACTCTTTCCTCAAAGAAGTTTGTCTGAACACACACATTTTCTCCATTAGGCACATTATGGCCTTTTTGCATTTAAGAACACTAGACAACACTTCAGCACTACATTTGGGGGATCATTTTAAGCAGTGAGGTCACCAACAAAAAGCACAAAATGCAAAAAACATGACACCAATAGACCAAAAAGGACGCTTGTTTATAATGTGAGAGGTGAAAAAAGAAGGCAGAGCATCACCCAGTTCATCCTCAGCTGAGAACGTGTGTGTATTTTCGCAGCTGTCCACTTGTCTGTGCAAGACCACATAGTGCCACAAGTATTTATTTTGAGTTTCAGCTAAATTTTAATGGGCAGACAAATGCACAAATATCTGAATAATAAGGATGGACTGTACACACAGACACAGATGTATAGTTTTGTATGTTCTGGTTTTATTACACAATTTAAAATATGTATTCTACAACATAACATTTTAAAACTTAATGATGTGGCGTGGAGATGTTTGCAAGAAACTATAATCTATTGTATTCTTATTGAGTGATATATGATATTCCATAATAGGATCTACCATAATTTAAACATTCATCTAATGATAGTGTAAATTTCAGTCTTCTCACTGGTAAATGGTGAATAAAAATAAAACCTGTTCAGATGGTAACTATACTTACTGTGAGGAGTATTGAGTAATGTATGGAATTGTTAAGTAAAAATCACCACATTGTGGGGCACCTAGGTGGCTCAGTTGGTTGAGTGTCTGGCTGTTAATTTCAGCTTAGGTCATGATCCCAGGGTCGTGGGATCAAGCCCCATGTCAGTCTCTGTGCTGACTGTGAAGCCTACTTAAGATACATTCATTCATTCATTCATTGAATCATTCTCTCTTTCTCTCTCTCTCCCCCCCACACTGCTCTTCTCCCCTGCTCACATATACTCTCTCTCTCTCTCTCTCTCAAATTAAAAAAAAAAAATCACTAAGTTGTACATTTGAAACTAACATAACATTGTATGTCAGTATACTCCAATGATAAAAATATTTAAGTCAAAAAATTAATTAAACATGTTCTTTTAAGGGTTAAAGAAACTTAGCACACTGCTTACAGTTTAAGCACTCAGTGAATATTTGTTAATAAAAATACATAAATGAGCTTTGGAGTCAGACAGACATGGGTCCACGTTCTATTCTCTTCTCTCACCAGCTGTGAGATCTTACTAAATTACTGAATCTCTCTAACCTGTCTCACACGAAAGGGGAATTTATGATAAATGCTTCATTATTTTTTTTTTATAAGAATGAAATGTGGTCATGCATAAACCACCTAGCACACAGCAGGAACTCAGTGTTTCCCTCCCTCTTAAATCATTTAATCTCATGGAAATGTATTTACTTCATTTGATATTATTTCATAAGAAGACAGGTGTTTCATTAGTAATACATAGGTATTACTTCATTAGAGGATTACCACAGAATCAATATTTTCTCCTAAAAATAAAACATCACATTTTTACAAATATAGAAAATAAAGAAAGGAAAAACCTGAAAGTTGACTACAAACAGAAGCCTGTTTATCCAGTTGGTAACATTACCACCCAATAGCAGGGGGGAAGAGAGAAAATGTTTAGTACAATGCTTAGACCATACTCCTACTGAAATATATTTTAAAGACAGTGAAAGCAAAGAAATCTTGTGTTTTGCCTGTAGTGGTTTGGGTATAGTAATTCTGGAATGTGTTTTGTGTGTATTTCAGGTTGAGCAAATGAGTAAATATGATATTGCAGAATGTCAGTTTTCTTAGTGGAAGAAAGGAGGTACTATAAATAGGGAATGGGATAAGGAGAGGAAGAATCCTTTAACATTCTTAAAAACTGAGAATCATCAATGAAATCATGAACTCATGATTTTGGCTTAAAAAAAAGCTATATAATATGTGTGTACATATGTGGATAGGCCTAGAAACAGCACCACCCTTGGCAATTAGCACAACTGATCTTAGTTTCTAAATGTTACCACTAAAAAGGAATAAGGCGTCCTTGGGAAAATGGCTCATTCCAGGACTGTGTAAAGATGAGCTTGGATATCTTCTTGTGCCAGAAAGGAACAGAGTGTTTTTTAAAAAATTCTTTTTTAATGTTTATTTGTTTTTGAGAAACAGAGACAGAACGTGAGTGGGGGAGGAGCAGAGAGAGAGAGGGAGACACAGAATCCCCAACAGGCTCTAGGCTCCAAGCTGTCAGCACAGAATTGGACGTGGGGCTCGAACCCACAAACTATGAGATGGTGACCTACGCTGGAGTCAGACACTCAACCAACTGAGCCACCCAGGTGCCCCGTTAATGGGAACATTTAAAAAAGACATAGAAACCAGCTCAAAAGAGCTCTCACTGGCCCAAACTGGTTCAGTATGAGTATTAAAATGAATAATGACAGTAATAAATACTATATATTGAAGAAGAAAAGGATCCATGAGAACATACTCATGCAAACAAATAAAATGGAAGGGGAAAAAAAACTGTATAATTAATGTCAGTCAACAAATGTAGAAGGAATTGTAATTAGAAAAACAGCATTGTAGTTGTTTAGCAAGATATAATTATTTTAGCAAGAATCATCAGTGAATGCTAATATCATCGGGTGCAAGTCTCTTGGGGAACAGGATATTCACACAGTCTCATTGTATCCTCGTCAATATTTTACTAATTATAGTGGTAGAAAAGAACACCTTCACATTGGAAAAAAATTGGCTACTGTAGCTTAAGTGGTCAAAGTGAACACTGGGACACACTGATAGCATGTGCCTCCTGACATGATGCACTGAGAAGGACACAGTATCACTTATGTAGTATTCTTGCCAGAACTGCATAAATTTCATTCTGATCATGAGGAAGCAGTCAGACAACCCAAATCCAGCACATTCTGCTACATAACTGCTCTGTACTTTTCAAGAATATCAGTGTCAGGGTGCCTGGGTGACTCAGTTAAGCGTCCAACTTCGGCTCAAGTCATGGTCTCACGGCTTGTGTGTTCGAGCCCCGTGTCAGGCTCTGTGCTGACAGCTCAGAGCCTGGAGCCTGCTTCAGATTCTGTGTCTCCCCTACCCCACTCGTGCTCTGTCTCTCTCTCTCTCAAAAATAAACATTAAAAAAAAAAGGAATATCAGTGCCATTTAAAAAACAGAGGCTAAGGGGCACCTGGGTGGTTTAGTCTATTAAGCATCTCTTTATCTCAGGTCAGGTTATGATCTTGAGGTAGGATCAAGCCCTACATTGGGCTGGCTCCATGCTGAGCGTGAAGCCTGCTTGGGATTCTCTCTCCCCTTCTCTCTGCTTCTGCCCAACTTGTGTTCTTTCTCTCTCAAGATAAATAAACGGGTTTTTTTTTTTTAATTTTTTTTTCAACGTGTATTTATTTTTGGGACAGAGAGAGACAGAGCATGAACGGGGGAGGGGCAGAGAGGGAGGGAGACACAGAATCGGAAACAGGCTCCAGGCTCTGAGCCATCAGCCCAGAGCCTGACGCGGGGCTCGAACTCCCGGACCGCGAGATCGTGACCTGGCTGAAGTCGGACGCTTAACCGACTGTGCCACCCAGGCGCCCCAAACGGGTTTTTTTTAATAAAAAAAAAAAAAAAAAAAAAGGCTGAGGAACTATTCCAGGCCAAAGAGACTTGAAGGGGCACCTGGATGGCTCATTTGGTTAAGCGTCTGACTCTCAGGCCATGATCTCACGGTTTTGTTGAGTTTGAGCCCTGCATCGGGCTTCACACTGGCAGTGCAGAGACTGCTTGGGTTAGACTGTGTCTCCCTGTCTGTCTGCACCCCACCCCAACTTGCACTGTCTCTGTCTCAAAATAAATAATAAACTTTAAAAGACCCAAAAACTAAATACAGTGCTTGATAGTGGATTGAGTTTTAGTTTAGTGGAGAAAATGACTATAAAAAAGACTATTGTTAAGTTTCCCAAATTTAGTATATAGTGGCTATTCAAGTGATGTTCTTAGGTGAAATGAACTCAAGTATGAGTGAAAATGTCTACAACTTACTCCCAAATAGTTCCACAAAAAAAGTATGTGTGGGGTACAAACAACAGAAAGAATGAGAACATGTGACAATGTTAACAATTAAGTAATCTAGGTGAGGGTATATGAATATTTGTTGCATTATTGAAACTTGTCTAAGAATTTGAAAATTTTCAAAATAAGTTGAAAATAAAGCAATTTAGAAATTCAGAAAAGCAATTTAAATAGGGGGAAAAAGTAATACCATCATTCAAAGCTAACCTTTGCTTACATTTTGGAGTATTTCCTTCTGTTCTTTTCCATGATATTTCTTTGTTAAATCTTAAGCTCCAAAGAAGTAAACATTTGCTCTCAAACTTAAAATAATAGCAAAAAAAATTTTTTTAACAAAAAAGAATGTACTTTTCTTGAGGCATTGTTTATTTTCCTTCCAGGAAACTGATATCCTTGGCAATGTTCTGTTCTGTTCATGTTCTTTACAAGAATGAAAACAGTGCACCTAAAACAGTATTCTAAGTTGAATGAAAATTGGTCCAATTTGAAATAATTTTCACTGAGTATTATGGCATATATAACTCTTTCTGGCACTATTTCTGTTTCTTGTGGTAGTCTATAGGGCTCTCATGTCTCAGCCATTTCAGGAATGGGGAAATCAAAAGACTACTTTGTTTATCATTCGTTATATGTACATAAGAAATTTGAGGCAGCTTAAAGCAATACAGCAGCTAAGTAAAGGAAGGAAGCATCTCACTGAATATTCCTTTGACTGGAATGAACTTGAAAATTAAATGTTTACTAAAGGTTAAAGGGGAAAAAATCCTGTAGTTCCATTGGCCCCCACCTTTTAAGAATGTCATCCACTTTTTTTTTTAATGTTTATTTTTTTTTTTCAACGTTTATTTATTTTTGGGACAGAGAGAGACAGAGCATGAACGGGGGAGGGGCAGAGAGAGAGGGAGACACAGAATCGGAAACAGGCTCCAGGCTCCGAGCCATCAGCCCAGAGCCCGACGCGGGGCTCGAACTCACGGACCGCGAGATTGTGACCTGGCTGAAGTCGGACGCTTAACCGACTGCGCCACCCAGGCGCCCCTTTTAATGTTTATTTTTGAGAGAGAGAGAGAGATCATGAGCAGGGGAGGGGCAGAGAGAAAGGGAGACACAGAATCCTGAGCAGGCTCCAGGCTCTGAGCTGGTAGCACAGACCCCGACGTGGGGCTCAAACCTACGAACCATGAGATCATGACCTGAGCTAAAGTCAGACGCTCAACTGACTGAGCCACCCAGGCACCTCTGTCATCCACTTTCTAATGTTTACCTGCAGAAAAGTCGTTCATTGCTCTGTTTTTCACACAACGTGTGCCTGGCGTAGAGCATGGTGCATAGTATCAAACATGTATGGCCAGGTACTGTTCTCTGCTATCATACATGTATTTCTTACCCTCAGTTATGTTTTCACTCAGTTCTCTGAGACTACATTCAGCTCTTGGGACCTTAATGATTTTAGACCACTTTCTAAAGAAAGTGATTTTATTTTTCATTTTGATTTTATTGTATTTTTTTATTATAAAAAAATGTTAGTGGTCGGAAGTATTATAAAGTTGGAAAAGAGGCAGAAATTTCCTCAGTGGACTAGAAGAGGTAAATGTAAAGAAAAGAAGAGAGTCAATATTAGTTACTAAAGTGCCAGTCATCAGAACAGGTGCTTCTCACATAATTATACCTAATATGCACAATATCCCCATGAGTATACAAGATTAATACAAATTTATAGCTGACCAGACAGTTGCAGAAAGGCTGATTAACTCACCTAAGATCACACCACTGCCAGGTACTAGACCTGGGTTTGGGACCTACGTTTGTCTGGTTTTAAAATCAGATTTGGTTTTGATTTTTGCATTCTACATTGCTGCTTTTCTCAACTAGCTTCTCCGTTACATGTTTTAGACACAATGGATGAGTTTCTTTGTATCTCTCCCTTTACCAGGCTTTTCCGATGTGGATCACACCTATGCTCAAAGAACTCAGCTCTTTGACACCTTAGTAAATTTCTTTCCTGACAGCATGACTCCTCCCAAAGGCAACCTGGTAGACCTCATCACGCTGTAACTGAAGAGTCACTGGACAGAAATGGAGAACGTCTGATTTCAGTATTTTGGAGTCCAACTCCGTTGACCGACAATTAGGCTGCAGTGATTGAGGACTGCACCAGAATTTTGAAGGGATCTTTACTGTCACAAGTTTTAACCCTCTTCCTTCATACCTGACCTCAGCCCCTTTCTCCTCATCCCATTCCTGAATTAGGCTAATAAAGTGAAATTGGTATACTTTCCATTTAAATATATATATATATTTTTTTCTTACTTTAACTTTTAAGAACTAATGAGTATAAAAGAAAAAGTAATCAGTCAGTTTACCCTTTTCTGATTTTTATTTCATTTTTATAAAATTGGGGCAAGTAAGCACTATTAACAGACTCAGTGCTGTAATGTAAGAATTGGGGTTTTGTTGTTGGCTTGTTTTGGCCTCTTTCTCCTCCTTTCCCATTTCAGTTGACCTCGCATCATGCAAACTGCTTATAAGTCATGTCACTTGTTTACCTCTTTAATTCATTCTTAAAAGTGTGGAGTTCTGTAGGGCAAATGATGTAAAAGTGATGTATGTGTCTCTGTTGACTAGAGTCTTGTATTACATTAAACAATAGGAAGAACAGAGGGCTCAAATGTATGCCCCTTGTCATAGAACTAAAAAATGAAACCCAAGATTGATCCAGGCACTTATCTGAGATTGGTCTATAGTATTTCTATAATGATATATTTTATAGTGGATATTACAATAGCTTTGAGTCACAGAAACCTTAAACTGAGGAGAATATAGTTCAAAACCTTTAAGAGCCATTATAAAAATTACCAGCAAGAAGATTCCAGTAGTGATTAATATGTTCATTGATGTCTTTGTAGCAAATTTTGGAAGAAAACGACTCTTTTCTCTTGTAGAGCTATGCTTCCATTTCTCCTTTGTGCTTTTTGTAGCATTTTCACTTGGGAGGGTGGGTTTCCAGAGCTATGCTTTTGTTATTTCCATATACATTAGCTTCCTACATCTGTTTCTGTACACTGATATTTTAAAGAATAATGGTTTGTAGTTGTCCGATGGAATACAGCTGACAGGGATTTCATTAAGCACACGCAGGCTTTTAAATGGAGAAAAAGAAAATAATGGTACAGATATTTTTTCATTGAAAGACGGGCAGATGTGGGGGTTGGAGGTATTATGTGTCATTCCATGAGGTGCTGTGGAGTGCAGTGTAGGAAACCCACACCTGGCTAGTGCTTACACTTGCTCAAAAAGTGTGCTGTATGCAACCGATGCCCACCGTGCCTCAAGCCGACTAGGTACAATAAATGTTCATCAGTCCAGTAGCTGTGAAAAGTGAATGACCTAATGGAATTGAGTATGTCCCTGAATAGCGAGATTAGGCCTCACCAAAGAAAGAGAAAAAATTGACTTGCACTTTTGAAAAGTCTCATGTATAGGAATGAGACTGAGATCCCTCTTCACTCTTTGTTGCTTGGTTTTAACTTATTTGGGAATGGACAGCAATATATTTTTCCTAGTTCTAGACTTGAATCTTGGATTCCTTAGCTTTCCAAGCATCCCAAAGCTATCTGTAGTGATTAAATAATTAGATATGTACCTTGCCTTGTGAAAGCTATAGTATGTAATTTACTAAGTACCAAATTGTGCAGCTGCAGAATAACTAATTGACTTTAGAGGTAAGCAAATAGAATCTACTTACATTCCTGTACAGTTTCCATAAAATGACTCCCCTGAGTGACAGTCAAGAACATAAAATATTATCACTAATGTTGTAGCTGTTGAATCTTGTTTTGTGGAAACAGATACAAATCAGAGAGTTGATAGGGAAGAACTCAATAAGAGTTTCTAAATTTAAAAGCTCTAGTTTTGCTTACTGTGAATTCTGGCACTTTAAACACACTAACCAAATGAAATTCTGCTGCCCTCCACCATTTATTTCTACAGTGCTTTCTTTGTTGGTTTTTTTCACCAGTTCCTTAGACTCTATATTTGGAAGAAACTCAGTTCTTGACCTCAGTGGTTTTGTTTCTCCCTAACTCACTACTCTACTAGTTGCTTTTTAACATGTGCTTGCTTGAATTTTATCTTTCTCCACTTTAGTTAGGTGGAACCTTTACCCTTTTCTTCGTTTCTGGATTTTTTTTTTTTTTTTTTACACCAACCTGTTTAGATAGGGTTGAATCATAGTGAACCATTCAGTGTTACTTGAGTGGACTGTATCGAGGAGGTTATTGACTAGGTAGAATTTGTTCCATGGGGCTTTAAAGGAACACTGCTGGTAATCATTGCAGGAGACTGTAGGGCTTTATGAGATCCATGACCAGGAGTGACACACTACTCACATATCACACCACAACCTGATTGGAAACTATAGTATATATTACATATATATATATATATATATATATATATATATATATATATATATATATATATAGTGAGAAGCTACATATATTTCCAAGAATTCCAGCAGTATAATTTAAATTATAATTTAAATAATCTAATTTGGTATTTAGACACAGTGTTTAAATAGGCCAAATTATCTGTGCTCTACTACTTGAAAGGCTTTCCTTCTAGCTTAGTGAGTCCCAGATTGAAACATTGGGCTAATGCTCTAGATGCATTCGTTAGTAGGGTACAGTTTGCTCAGTGTCGTCATCCCTAGCTCCAACTTCATTCCCATTTCTCTCTTTCCCAATGGAATATATTATTCCAGAGTAGTAAACTAGATCTCTAACATTATTTTCAGTGCTTGTACTTCATGAGAAATTACCTGATTTGAAAGATAATTCTAAAATGCATTTGTATTCTGTGGAATAACAGAGACCTCATGTGGCCAGTTTGATTAATTCAAATGTATCCATCACTTACTCAAGCAAAGGATTGCAGACTTGGGTGCCTGACTCACTACTCAAGCTGACAGATGGTCTTAACTCTTCACAAAATCCTCCTTTTAGACATGGTTTTCATTTACTCTAAAACAGACCTGTCCGTGTCTAAATAAGTAAAAACTGATAGAAAACATTAGAAAGTTAAGTCACTGGTTTATCACAGAAAGGCTTGTTGGGTTTAGAGCACAATGATTTAAGACGATAAAACTGTTCTTGGGTGAAATATATATGTTGAATGTAAATGGTTCCTAGTTTATCCTTCTAATGGATCTCTTCACGTTGGCCCACTGTTTGGAGATACGTTAACAAAATTTCACGTAATAAAAAAGTTTTAAAATCTAACTTACAAACAAAAACTAGATTGAGAATGATGTTTAAGAGATCAAAAAGCATTTAGGATCATATTCCTGATTTTAGTCTCTGAATTGTACTCCATTTCATGATTACAACATGAAGAAGTCATAATTATTCTTGACAATAAAGGGAATTCATTGGGTAAAATTGTGGGTCATTTACTTATCTCCTGAGTGAATGTTATATTAACTCTTTAGATGGTTGAATGTTGAAAAGCAGTTGAGAATTATGATTTGAAGTGATTTCTGTGGGAGGGGATCATTACAAATGTGTACTCTAAACGACGTCATCTAGCTGTAAGAAAAAAAAATATAGCCTTCAGAACCTTCCTTTTCTTAAAAATCCATGATCGTCTGCAGTTCCATCCTTTTTCATAAAACTCTGGCCTGAATTTTTACTAAGGTTTAAATTCTTAAAATTGTCCTTCATCTGGGATTGCATGCTTCCTCAGTAAAAGTTTATAGTTATTGAAGAGTATCTTCTCTGCATATGACAATACTTGTAGATTAGATCTTTGGGCTCTTTCACTCAAAGGTTTTTGTATTATTAGTCAAATAACATTATTCTTTTGTGATTTTTGACTGTAGCCTATATCTCCCTGTGATTTGTACCAATGCTGAAATTTTAGATTTGGCTGTCTAAAATTTCTGGTCTAGAGGTATTTCAGGTGAAGGTGTAAGTTTCCAAGTTTGTTGAAACAGTTCGTTGGGAGCCAACCAGATCAGCTCAATGATGTTGCCGTTGTTTGTTTTGGCAGGAGGACTCAGTTACAGTTTGTTAATTTCTTCACCAGATTCTCTTTTTCCTCAAAAAAAAAAAAAAAAATGCTGTCTTAGAGATTTTATTTTACATAATTTTTTAACCTTGATCCCCTCCTACCTACCAAATAGTGTGAATTGTGTATCCATTATTTCCTTAGCTAAACTGACTTTATTCTCAGCTTTTTTAGCCCTAGGTTTTCTGTGGCATTGCTTAGAAGTGTTGTACTGCTTAAAAAAAAAAGTCAAAATCTGAGGCAAACATGTTCTTTTATCCTTGTTTATGACAACAGAATAGTGAAATTAAAAATTATGCGTTATTAAAGAATTAATAATGTTCAGACATTGCTATAAAAATCCTCGAGTCAGTTTTCACTTGGAGGATAGTAACATGGCTATGGCAGCTTCAATGGAGGAGCCAGTGGTAGCTTCTTTTCCTGGCACTAGGAAGCATGTCATCCTAAAACGGTTGATCAGGTACAAGTTTCATAGCAGGGCTTGTGTAATGCAGCACATCACCAGATTTCCATTTGCCTTTGTCTTTATATTTTTTAGCCTTCTTTCCTCTAGGCCTACCACCTCTGAGTAGCATTGATGTTTCTGCTGAAGTTGGGATTTGTATTAAGAATTGACTTTCAGTTTCTGATATAATCGTGTGTTAGGAATAGCTTTGATTGCTATGCAGTGATTGGTATTTGCTCATTTTTTAAAATTATCACTTATAATTATGAAATAATTTACCGTTTTATCTGCTGTTCAAACAGTCCAATGAACTATGAAACATTGGCGTGTGGTTCTGTTTTGCCTGTCTATATGGCATTTTTCACTTGGAGGCATTTGAACCCCTGGAGAGGGGAGAATGAGGATATGTTAGAGAAAGAAAAATAGGAGCTTTTTGCTCCTGGATTCCAAGGTCCACAAAGCTAAATGAAAAAGAAAGCTCTTCATTTCTGACCCTGAATTCACTTTACCAATGAAGTGCTGGGAAGATGACTGTCAAAAGGCATCAAAGCTCACTTACTGGGGCGCCTGGGTGGCGCAGTCGGTTAAGCGTCCGACTTCAGCCAGGTCACGATCTCGCGGTCCGTGAGTTCGAGCCCCGCGTCAGGCTCTGGGCTGATGGCTCGGAGCCTGGAGCCTGTTTCCGATTCTGTGTCTCCCTCTCTCTCTGCCCCTCCCCCATTCATGCTCTGTCTCTCTCTGTCCCAAAAATAAATAAACGTTGAAAAAAAAAAAAAAAAAAAAAAATTTATAAAAAAAAAAAAAGCTCACTTACTCTGTAGAGTTTTTGGAAAGCGGCATTTCCTGGTTAGATTCTCTTCTCCATTTCTCCCAAATAACTGTTAGAGATCTTGAAACAGAAAAGCCAGTGTAATGGGCTCTAGAGTTTAAACTAGGTGAGCAGCTTCTTAGGTTCAGCCAGTTCCTTGATAAGGATCCAGCGGAAAAACCGGCAATGAAACATTTTAACATGCAGTTTTTGGTGGGCTCCCACAGGACCTGCTTTTTCATCGCGTTTAGCTCTTGCTGCAGCACAGCTCTGTGCCATCTGGGATGCTCACATTCACAGCAGTTAGTTTGGATATTCGAGCTGTCTGCCACACAAATACCAGCCTGAAGAGATCATCATTCTTCAGTTTCATTGAATGCTTAATGCCAAATTAATTGGCAGGAAGGAAAAACACTGTGTGATATACTGAACAGGCCTGTGTGCATGATTAAGGAGTTGCTCAAGTAGCTGGTTTTTTGAGCTTTATTTCTCTCCTTTGTTAACAAATCTCAAGGGGCGCCTGGGTGGCTCAGTCAGTTGAGCATCTGACTTCGGCTCAGGTCATGATCTCGCTGACCATGAGTTTCAGCCCTGCATCAGGCTCTGTGCTGACAGCTCAACAGAGCCTGGAGCCTGCTTCAGATTCTGTGTCTCCCCCTCTCTCTGCCCCTCCCCTATTCATGCTCTGTCTCTCCCTCTCTCTCAAAAATAAAGATTTAAAAAAACTAAAAAAAAAAAAATCTCAAGGAAAAGCCTTTGTTATAGTTTAGCCAGTGTCATTTTGTTGATGCTTATTTTCTGGCCTTTTAAAATGGGAAGAAAATAGCCATTTCATGTTTAACTTACAACCTGTACAGAATTGAACTGACATCAGTTGCTTTCCATACTTTAAAATTAATTATGCACAGTCCCATGGGTTTCTGTTTATCCACTTTGCCAGGAAATACACGAGTTCTGGGCTTGGCATTGGAAGTATTTAATAATTTTGGTTTGTTCTTTAGGTCTCCTTCACATCTGGAAAGTGAGTAATTAGAGAAGGTACATGGAATAAGTGTGATTCCATTGCAGCTGGCAGAGCTTTATAAATTCCTTTTGCAACAAAGAGGAAGATCTTATACCAACAGGGCTGTGCCTTCAGATTTCTGCTAGTGACCTTTTTAGCATGTTGCCTTGTAGTTGCCGTATTTACCTTCTTCAGATGAAGGGGGGGAAGTGGAGGACAGGGATGCGTGGCTTTACCTTTTTTCAGTTGCCTACTTTAGAAGTCCTCAGATACTCCACCTCTGTAAAGGCCTCGCTTAATTTTACCTAGACACATGAGCTATACTTGCAAGAACACTGAATATAGACTGTAAGACATACGAAAGTAGTTGTCTGTGCAACCCCAAATCTGACGGTAGGGTACCAACGTCCAAAATTTAAATATGAGTAGTCTTCTGTGGGGAAGATGTGTGTTTCAAAAAGTTATACACGTGGTCTCCTTTTTGAGATTTTTTTTTCCTTTCCCAGAAAAAATGGTTGTGGTGACTGACCAGTTGTAAACTATTTTCTCCCTCAGTTGTAAACCACCCGGTTAGAGAAATAAAAGTGGACTTCCTTTCTTAAGTATTATATACAGCCTGGCCAAGAGATGCTATGATTGTGTTATTCTTTAAGCCACCTTGGTTTTTTGACTTGTGCAAAATATCTTTTGAATGAATAAATTAGTATAGTATTCATTTTCCTTTGTGTATAGTCTTCAGCTCAATTGCAAAATCGCAAAATAATGTGGCATTTTCCTATGAGCAAATTTCCTTTATGGACATATATATAGAGATATTTTTTCTTTCTTTTTAAAAGAGATTCCTTCACTGTCACCACTTCAGACTCCATGTAAAGTTGAACCTGCAGCCTCAGAAGGAGTATAGGATAGCTAAGACAAGGACCTCCTTTTCTTGTCTTGGTAACAAGCATTATCCCATCTTTCCAAAATGGCTTATTTATGTTATAAGCAGATTGAGAAAGAAGCTACAATTTTTTAAAGTCCACTCTTTTACTTCCTTTATAAATTAGTATTCATTGGGGGCACCTGGGCGGCTCAGTCGATTGAGCGTCCGACTTTGGCTCGGGTCATAATCTCACGGCTCATGAGTTCGAGCCCCATGTCAGGCTCTGTGCCGACAGCTCAGAGCCTGGAGCCTGCTTCAGATTCTGTGTGTCCCTCTCTCTATCCCTCCCCTGCTCGTGCGCTTTCTCTCTCTCTCAAAAATAAACATTAAAAAAAAATTAGTATTCAGTGGCCAAAAATTAAGATCCCTTCAGATTAGAGAAAGATCCTCAAAACTAAAGTTGGACTGGCAATTAGATTGGGAAGGAAGATACAGCTCCATCCGGATATGCACAATAGATTTTGTCTTCCCAGGTTGCTTATTAATGCTGTGGGCAGCCCCTTCTCTTTGTTAGAACATCTCCTAGACTGGAAACATGATGTTACAGCAACCAGCTCACCGGAAAGTTGGAGAGTATTAAATTTCTTTTATGGAACTTTTAAAAACATTTATTGATTTTTGTGATATAAAAAATATGTTTATCATTGAAATTTAGGAAATTACTAAATGTAAAGAAGGAAAACCACTATTAACTAACTGATGAGACTTAATTCATTTTGTTTTTCCTGACTTTCTTCTGTTACCCCACATGGGAAAGCCCAGAAAAAAAAAAAAAAAAGGATACAGCCATTCTCATTATGTTTTACCATATGTGTGGAGGACTGAGGTGTGAGCCTATGTCCCTACCTTACTGAGATTCCCTCAAGCCGTGCCCTTTTCCAGGCGGACAGTCTGAAAATAATTCTCTTGATGTGTATCTTTTAAGCCTGAACTAAGGATGTCGAGTAGTACCCAGAAGCCTATAGGGAGCTGCCTTGTTCAGTTTATTGGAAACTTCATCTCTAAAATTCATTTTGATCTTTTAAGCCCCTTACGCACCATTATGGACGTTTGAAGCATATTCATACCCACAAAGAACTTTGTTTAGGTGGACTTTTTAATATGACCATAAGTAAACCCACACTCAAAAAGAATGAAGTACTTTCAAAGGCCAAAGGAAAAGCAGAGAAAAAACAAAGCAAAAGCAAAACAGATGAAATGAACCTAAATGTGAATTAGGAGTCCTGGAAACCAGAGTTCCCTTACCACACTTGGACAAATGTCTCCCCCTAAAAGTGTAGTTCTCTGCTCCCCAGCTAGGATTCAGAAGTTTTGTATTTCATAGGAGACTTTTCTTCTTAGTGTGTAAAGCAGAAAGCTGCAGCCCTTTCAAGGTTCTACTCTTTCCTTTACTCTTCCTCTTCTGTGGCAACGTGGCTTAGGGCTATATCCTAAAGGACCTAAATCTGAAACAAATCACGAGGGGGCTGTGGAGCAACAGTGTGAGCTGGTTGGAGCTCTCTTCTCTCATCCTTGGCGTTCCAGGTTGTGTTAGAACCTGTGTTCTGCAATCTTCCCCAGTCCCCTCATGATCCTCTTCGGTTTATCTTATTTTTGCCCAGTCTGTATGGACTCTTAGGGGTTTTTTCTCTTCTTTTTTTAGTACAAGTAGTTTTCTGATCCCAGGTTTGGTGAATGTGTTAACACTGCTTTGTGAATAAACGAGTGATCTGCTGAACGGTTGCAATTGTAGAATTCTGTTGTATGTAATGTACATATGGAGAAAGAATGTATTTTGTTCATTTTCTTAATAAAAAGTTATATATGGACACTACAAAATGGTTCTTGTGTTTGTTGAAACTACCTTTGAAGTCAACTTTTTAAAACGTTTATATACTTTTCACATGTTGTATTTTTCCCTCAAAAAGCTGAGTTTTGTTCAGGCTTCCAAAGATAAAAATGATACACACCATAGAAGGGCCTTTTGGTGTTTTCCTTTGAGACAGTGCTGAAGTAAAGACGTTCTGATGGATCTCACAAAGTTTCCTGGAGAAGTTTCCATTTTGAAAGAATACTGGTAAGTTATTTCATAAGATGGTGTCTTTTATGTCCCATTGCTGACCAGCCCTGTTTGATCTGTTTTGTAAATTGGACTTGTGTTTCCCAGGTTTCCTTTAAGGGAGAGATACCTGTATAGTTTAAGAACTAGAAGAAAATTGATTGTAGAAAAGACAAGGAAGAGAAAGTTGGAGCTGTTGCAAAGTTTTGAAAAATTCTAGATCCCTGTCCCTGATAAAGGGGAAAGAACTTTAAGGACTGAACCTTTGAAAAAATAAACCCAGATAGGCCAAACAAAGATAATGAGTTTTGGGGGCGCCTGGGTGGCTCAGTCGGTTGAGCATCCGACTGCCCCTCGGGTCATGACCTCACGGTGCGTGAGTTCAAGCCCCATGTCGGACTCTGTGCTGACAGCGCAGAGCCTAGAGCCTGCTTCCAGTTCTGTGTCTCCCTCTCTCTCTCTCTCTCTCTCTGCCCCTCCCCCACTCATGCTCTGTCTCTGTCAAAAATAAACATTTTTTAAAAATTTAAAAAAATAATGAGTTCTCCAGAAGGATTCAACAGGACCTCCTTTTGACCCTTTTCTTCTCCTGGTCTCATTTACATTCTCAGGTGTCCGATCCTGCATTCTGCAGTGCGTGTTACTTGTCAGCTTTGTTCAAAATGGGGATTATGTTTTCTCAATCCATAAACCAAATAATGTGTCTTGCTACGTAGCTTTCATTTCTAGAGTGTGCTTTGATTGATTTGAACATGACTCATAAGTAACATTTTTGTTTTTAAAACAGAAAAACATGACGTGTGGTGTTAAGCTAAGACATTGACCTTTCCAGGGGCGCCTGGGTGGTTCATTCAGTTAAGCGTCTGAGTCTTGGTTTGGGCTCAGGTCATGGTCTCAGGTTTTGTGAGTTGGTTTCAGCCCCACACTGGGTTCCATGCTGACAGTGCAGAGCCTGCTTGGGATTCTCTCTCTCTGCTCCTCCCCCGCTCACTCTCTCTCAAACTTTAAAAAAAAAAAAAAACTCTTAAAAATACTTGAAAAAATTGGCCTTTCCTTGGTTAATCCTCCAGAGAATTAACTCAAAAGGATCAAAATGTGGGACACTACCCCCTCTCCCTTGACAGATTTTGTCCTCTGGTGGGAAGACAGCAAATAAGCCAAGAGGACCTTACGGTGAACAGTTGAGATGGCGGCTGCTCACACAGCAAGTGTGGGGACCCACAGGAACTGGATGTGCCCCCTCGAGAGCCTCTGCTCACCCAGGGACTATCCAGCGCCAGCAGGGAAATGAACACGTGTGCTCACGTTCCCGAGTGTGAGTCAACCGTAGAAATTGAGAAAATATTTTCCTCATTAATGAGGGCAACATGAGGCACCACCAGTCCTCCAGATTCTGAAGGTATGAGTGGGAACACAAACTGCGGGCCCTCCTGAAGCCCACGTCAGTCCCGGCTTGGGCTTAAGTACCAGCTGGTTAGGTTTTCTCTTTAGCACCACATATGCAATGTCTTTTGCCTTTTAATGTCTCGGAAGAAAAATAAGAGTTGAAGTCTGGCTTTCTGTTGCATAGGGAATGCGGGACAGTAGCACACGATGCCTGAAACTCCTATCATTCTTACTCTGAAACTTCTGATGTTCGCAGAGGACTTTCCTCCCCACGGCAAAGCAAAGGCAGTTACATCCTTTCCAGAAAGGTTATTACGGGGAAGAGAGGGAGGCTATAGGTTGAGGCAGCCCGTGCACTGCTGTTGCCAGTAGGTTTTGATAGTTGGCAAATCCCAAGCAGGGAGATGAGGGCACTCGGCAAGACGTATAGCACACCTCATACAGCTGCCCTCTGAGCTCGGGCCCCAGGATGGGTGGCCCAGGGCAGAGTCCGGAATCCTAGGTTTATGTCCAGATCCAGCAGGAACTTCTGTGTAGCACTGGGCAGTCTCAAGCCTTCTTCTAGAAGTCTGAAGCCATCTTCTAAGTAAATGTTGGTGGCAGATCCTGTTAGCTAGAATCCCACTGATTTTTTTTAAATCTGTAAAATGCCAAGGTCTTTGAAAAATACTATCTCAGTATTTATCACGCGCTAATTATAGTACTAGTCCTATTTTTACTTTTTTCCCTTAGGGTACAGAAGAAATAAGCTTGGGGGATGGGGGACAGGGGACGTGCCAGTGACAGAGGCCTAGTGCATTAGGACTACTGAGTGACTGCTTCTTGGTTGGCAGGGCAGGGAGCAGGGTGAATGACCTGTTCAGGAAGAGAATGGAGCCACAGAGCCTCAGGCCTCAGGTCTAATTTGTGGCCAACGATAAACTGTGAGTCATTCTGTTCTTAGAACAGTGTGCCTCAAGCATGGCCAAGGGGCCTGCCCGAGTTCCTGGTATTTGTATTCTTTTCTGTATTCTTGGCCCATTCTTGAAGTTAACCTCAAAATACCCCTGGCCCAACTCGGGCCCACAGTTAAGAGTGTTAACCCACAGTTAAGAGTGTTAACCGGCTTTCAGAACTCCCCTATAGAAGCAAAATCATATTGTTAACAATGCATTCTAGAAATGTACTTGTTGCTGGAACCCCGGCATTGATGTGAATGGGAAAAGAATGTAAGACTGAAGAGAAACAATACAGCTTCAAGGCCTCACACTAACCCCTTAAATAGCTGTGTCATCTCAGAATCCTTCATCTCTGTACCTAAATTCTACCTATTGGTAGAGAAGCGCCCGTTCCTAAACAAGAAACGTAAAAATGTTTTGTAAACTGTAAGATGCCAGGCAAAGAGAAGAGATTGTTGTGTAGCAGTGTGAACGTGGACCCAGTCATCTGACCATTTCTCTTCTGAAGTTGGGAGAGACAGTTTTCCCCTTCCAGTGAGGAATGTATAGGGAGATGGTACCACCCCAGGAGAGGAAGAGAATCAGGATGGGTTTTGAGTGCTTCCTTTCCTGAACATTCTTCATCTTCACTAACATCTCTGTAGACAAGGAACAAGGGGGAGGCTTCTTGGGATAAGTAAACCCTTTTGTGAGCAGTAACAGGACCAGGAGGGAACTTTATTTCTTTATATTTTTAATTTGTCTCCACACCAGTGTTTCACACCTGACCAGGGCTCAAGGATGTTTAGTGGTGGGTGATTCATAATTGTATCTGAGGCGGAAGTGGAAGAAAGGAAGAAGGTAGACCACTGATAAAAGCGTGAGGGAAAATTCCGTTATGATCGCTCCAACACCCCAAGATAATCTGGGGGAACCGTCATCACCTCCAGGATCCCCTTCCTTTCTTTGAGCTTCCCACTTTCTCTTTTGCTCTCTGCACCCCCACAGTTCGGCCATATAGCAGACGAGCTGAGGGCGCTGCACTCCCCGGAACGCCTCATGTCCGCGGCGCTTGAGACAGGAGCCTCACGCACAGGGTAAGAACACAAGCCAATCAGTCAAGTCCAACCGACAGGGCTTGAACCAGCTTATACAAAAGCACTTTAATTGACAGTATACAATTTTCCAAAATATAGTTTTGTAAGAAAATGGCAATAATTAAGTATAGTCTTTACAAACAAGTTTCTCAGTAAATTCCAGTGTACTTCAGACCCCTGTCCATGAAGACACACGCTCCCCCAGTCTCCTGGGCAAACTGTTTGACATTCACTAATTAAAAAAAAAAAAAAAAAAAAAAGACACATCAAATAGTAATTCCCTCCCTTCCACTCAGTATTGGGTTCTCCCCAACCTGAGCCAATCAGCTAGTGAATGATGGAAAATATGCCATCGCTTTCCTCTTGCCCCCTCTGCCTTCCCCTCTCTCCCTTTAAGCCTCAGCCCTACTAGAAGATCCATGTCAAAGCTCACCCAAAACTGTTTCTTGACAGAAAAGCATACCGTTCAAGTCTGAGACCTAAGTAACTCAGAGGAAGAGGAGACCAGTATGTTTCCCACTGCTGTCCTCACGCCCTCCCTAGGCTTCCTGCAGGGTAAGATTTGAGAAGGGCATTCTGTGTCATTTTGGTGCCTGTCCTTAATTTCCGGATTCCTTCTAAGGCCCACGGCACCGGTGTTTTAATCCTGTTTCTGTCACTAACCATGTGTTTTGGCCAAGTCACTTTATCTTTCTGCCCTTCAGTGTCTTTTTCTGGAAGAACAAAACAAAGATTGGACTAGGTGTCTAAAAGCCTCTCCCTAAGACTAGAGTATCACTTTCTAACCAGTGCATATTGACTCCAAGCCTGTGATAGACTAGGACTTGGCTGGGGAGGGGGTGAGGACCATATTTAAAAACAAAGATGCCTGATCTGTAAGACAAATACTTTGTCATCAGCTTGTCTTACATTTCGTTTTTTTCATTAAGGAAAAAAACAAAACAAAACAACACTTGTCATTTCTAGTGAAAGAGACATTTACATTCCTGTTTTAGAGGGGGGGGAAGCCACCTCACTTAACTAACAAATGTTTTTACAAAGTATACTCACTTAAAGCAGTGCAGGGTGGATTAACATGTGGCTGTTGTATTTACATTATCAAAAAGTATGTATCAGCTTGGACTAGTTTTTCCAAGTTTCTCCAGTATATTGCCAAAAAGGTTAAAGCTCAAGAAGTGGTTTAAATAAACTTTCTGCCAGCTTTCCTTCTCAAGAGGGGGCAAAAGAAGAATCTGGTGTCTAGACCAGCTTCAACCCGTGTTCTGTCCTACGATGCAAAGCATGTTCTGTACCTCCTTCAGAAGCAGTCACTCCTTGTTCACAGGAGAGCGTGCTTCCTGCTGGGTTCTGTCCAGTCATCAGCCATGGTTTCTGGCCTTTTACGCAGCTTACGGAAACCAGTTTGCCACCGATGTAAAGTTTATCATCTTTCTGTGGTACAGCCTGTTGAAAGTCATGCTGAGTTCCTGGTGTTCCTCTTCTTTCTTCTCAGCCCCAGCATCTGGCTTATCAGACAGCATTTAGAACTCAATGCAGACGTGGGATGAAGACGACCTTTGCACATGCGTGGCTGTATGGCCCTTGACCTAGAGGTCTAGTGACAAGAGCAAGCCCAGGCAAGGTACTGGATTCTGAAGTTGCCCTAAAAGGCCAGTGTAACCCAATCTGGATGCACCAAAAGGAGCATGTGAACCAGCCCGAAGCTTCCCAAGATTCCCCTTGGACAGAACTACAGTCATCTCTCTTGACCAAGTATATAATTTTTACTCTAGTCCTTGCCGGACATCATCTCTCCCTAAGAGCCTTTGGGGGTTATAGCCTTTGATCTATTTGTAGAGGCGTGTTTGCTGTCTCTGTCTGAATGCCAGGCTGGTAAAATGTGACCCAGAATCAGCAAAAGAGTAGTAATCCAGTCTGGCCTCTTCCACAGAAACCCAATGGGTGGAAAGAACTGAATGTTGGGCAGGAAGGAAGCAAACAGATCTTTTCCTGGTGTAACAAGATTTCTTCTGTTTTTCCCCAAACGAGCATTGTTATCCATCCTGCTGACCTCCAAATGCTGGAGGATCTGGGCAAATGCTTTTGGTTCCTTGTTAGCTTAGCATCTCTCTAGCTCTTGGAAACTCACTGGAGGCCCTACCTGAACCCCTGGCCTTTCTTTTCCCCTAAGATATCAAAGGCCAAAGGTTATGAAGAAGGAATCAAGGCAGCCAGGGAAGAACAGAGATCTTCCCTCGCTAAACTCCTTCAAAATAAGCTATCCTAAAGCAGGCCACCTATTTCATCAAGACTATCAGAGCCTGGGCCTCCAGTTTCTGAGGTTCTGGCTTCTTGCTCTGATATTACCATTTTCACTCTGTGAAGCAGTTCTGCCCGTCTTCCTAGGTGTCAGGAAAGTTACACCCAGGAACAAGAGACAGTGGGCAAAGTTCCACACGGGATTTCTTCTTCCCAGAAAACCAGATTAAACTACACTCTGCCCAGTCCTCAGGTGCCTTCTGCTTGGGAACTGACCGCTGAGCTTTCTCTAAACCCTCCATGGTGCTGTTTCCCTGAGATGCCACCAGAACCACAGAACTGGGTAGCCCTGCTAAGGACATAGAGAAGGGGACACGGCAAGGGCCAACCCCATGCCGGAACAGTGAGAGGTCACCGGGAACCCCACAGGCCCCCCGAAGCTGCCCCTGTGCACCTTAAGATGTATCACACTTTCTAGACCTTTCTTGCCCTATGACACAGGAGAACCAGAAATCGGTGAGATCGGTTAACTGAAAAGTCCCCCAGTAGCTGGAGCTTTGGCTTTGGGCAGCGGAGGGCTGGACTAGAACACAAATACAACAAAATTCTCAGCAACTTGAAAAGTCCCTGAGTTTCCTATGGAACAGAGAGTAAAGCCCATCCTTCCTGTCAATCGATTGTCTCCTAAGACACCTCTCCGTGGACTGGGCCCCGGGAAAGTCTGCCCCACAGCTGTCACTCTTGCTGGACCTAGCTTGGGTCTTCACCCCACTGGCTGAGCAGTGAGCAACAAAATGGATGCACTTGGCCTTCATCGCTGCTGCAGATTTTACTTCCCAGTGGGAGTAGGAAGCCAAGCAGTTTCCTGGGGAGCCCCTTCAAGGAGGCCCTGGGTGCTGGGCCAGGACCCATCCTCACCTGCCGGTGGATCCCTGACCTCGCTCACACTGGAGTCTGGTGTGGGTCGAGTCCCACTCAGTCCCACTAGGCAAATGCAAGGAAGCCAGAATCCAGGATCAGGGACTCAAAGTCATCAATGACCTGTGTGAGTCCCAGGGGTCCTTGGGACAGAGTGGGGATACAGAGTGAAGGAAGGGGGAGGCAAAAAGGGGATGGAACACTGGCAGGCGAGGCTGGGGACAGGAGATGGACAGCTTGGACCCGTACTTTCAAGGAATCAGATTCCCCTGAGACAGGATCTGGCCCCGCTGCCCCTTCCATCCAGCCGGGAGCAGATCGGAGGGGAGGGCACGGGGGGGTGGTGACAGCAGTGGGGTGGGGTGGCAGTGCACACCGGCCCGGAAAAGGGAATTTTTGTGGTCATTCTGACTCTGCCACCAGGGGCTGTGTGAGCTGGACCTTATACCACCCCTGTCAGGCCTTGGTCTCCACATATGTGGGATGAAGGGATCCTACTAGATGGTCACGTGAGTGAGCTCCCTCTCGCCTTCCAGCAGTACTGAGCTCAGGCACTAGTGGGTTATCTTACAAGACAGATCTAGACAGAATGTGACTTGTTCAGTCTGAAAAGGGGAAATTAAGGCCCCGTGGGGATTGGGAGGAGGGAGCCACCAAGTCTCCTTCCCCTGCCAGTCTCTCCCTCAGCTGGGAAGGATGTTCCTCCCCTGTCCCAATGGCACTTGAGGTGGCTCAGTCTGGAGCGCTGTGGCACTGTCGGAGGCCACCCGCAGACCTGATTAGAGGTGTGTGTCTTCCTCCTCGTCCAGGTCATCCTTGGTCAGGTTGTCTAGGGGGACGATCCAGCTGTCCCCCAGCTCCCCATTAAGGTTGACCACCTTTTTCTCCTGCATCTCTGAGGAGGTCTCCATCACTTCCAGTGTGGGATTGTCATGGTAACCATTCTCCACTGTCTGCAGCTCCTCCGTTAGTCGTTGCTAGGGCAGAGAAGATGACCCAAGAAGAAAGGGTAATGTTTAGGGGCTATAGCCTTAATATTACACATTTAGCCCCACAATCCAGGAACCCCAGCTTGGCTAATGTGCGCAGTAAGTGCTCCTGGAGATCATCGTGGCTACTGGCCTTGCCCAGCATCCTAGAATTCCCAGCTCACTTGACCTTTCCCCTACTGGCAAATCCAGGAAGTCAAGCGGAAACGGACTCTGTTCTGCAGAGTCCTCTGATCGCTCTCCTCCATTCCTTCCCTCCAAACCTTACTCTCCAGGCACCTGCCTCACCCCACCCATTGTACTGAATCAGGAAGGGCTGGAAATGACTTTCATCAGGCCGGGTGACCCAGGACCTCTCCAAGCCCCGGCAAGATGTGTGCGGCGCGACCTACAGCCGTCTCGGCCACAGACAGGAGCCACCTGGAGCCCGTGCTCTTCTCTCGTCTTTACCCGAGGTACAACCTGGGTCACGCGGTCGAGTCACCTGGGAAGCTTTGAACAAACATTCAGATCCAGATTGTCTCAACTGGCGTGTGAGGAGGCCGGCATGCGAATTTCTCTAACTGGCCCCATAGTGTGCAGCCAGGGTTGAGGACTACGTGTCCGGGTGGGGCCGTCATGAGGGGAATCTGACGAAGGCGGGTAAAAGAGCCTCCTGTCAGACGTCAGACACGTGGGCCTAGGTCCACTTCTTTCAGGGAACCCTCAGCAGCTCCGCAAGGTGACCGTTCTCCCCACGTGCAGATGAGAAACCTGGAGCTTAGAGGTTCCAGGAAGTGCCCGTGGCCACGTGGGTAACAGGCAGAGCCGGGGCTCTACCCCAAGTCTGGACTCCGCAGCCGCGATCCTCCCTTCCCCCGCGTGATTCTTTCATCTCCCTGTAACTTTGCAGTTCCTGTAAGGGAGGGTCTCTGCCTGTCCGAAAGGGTTCACGGCCCCCTCACTCTCCTCTAATATGGGGGTGACGGGTGAAGTCATCTGGTGAACTGGCCTGCTTCCCTGGCGAGGGGAGTGAAGTCCTCACCTGGTCTTTCCTCTGGGAGAGGCGCTGGTGGCAGCAGCCATAGAGGGCAGCGACGAGGAGCAGGAAGGAGGCCATACAGACGATGGTGATGATGAGGGGCATGCTGAACCGGTCCTCCGTCTCTTCGGGTGGCCCTTGGTCCCCAAGCTTCATGTTACTGACTCCCACCTGCCAGGAAGGAGGAGGTTATGTGGCAGAAAACAGAACGCGGGTCACTCCCGGTCAGTTACGATCTCTTCTGCTTGGCGTTTGCTGGGGGACCTGTTCCGTCACCCGGCTGTCCCCTCTCTAATCCTCCCGTCTTCCAGCTGCTTGCAAGCGGGAGGTCCCTCTACAGCGAGAAGCACTGCGGAGCAGAGTAACTGTAGACTTCCGAGGGACAGGCTTCCGCCCCAGCACACGGGAGGAGCCCGCTTACCTCTTGCAGCTCGTCCCATTTGTCTTTCAGCAACTCATACACGTCCCTGGGCAGGAGGTTTGCTGTGGGGAGGAGAGACGTTTCTAGTGGTCCAGCTCAGAGTGATGTGCGAGGGATGGACACAGGGCCCCAAGAGGACATGCTGTACCTCAGTCTCCTGGGTGCTGTCTCTCTTGGCGCGACCCTTCTTAGGGTACTGAGGAAGGACCAGCCCTGACCCATCCTCGTGGCTCCTAAGCTGTCACCCCTTGCCCCATTCCCACCCCCCTTAGGCCTCAGCACCCCCTCCCCTCAACTCACTCTGGATAGCGATTTCTTTGATTGCCACTGCCTGGGTCTCGGGAATAGGTGTCAGCCGTATATGGCACCGATCTTGAGGTGGGTTGAAGGTGGCTTTTGCTGCTCTGCACAGTAGTGTGACCAGTTTGTCATCCGAAAAGTTCGTCTCCTATTGCAGGGAGACCACAAGTGATTCCTCAAAGATCAGAACAACAGCCTAGGTTTCGGGGGCTGCCCGTCGGACCCAAGGTCTGGAGAATGCATTTGCCTGGTGTGGACCTATTTCTCTATTCCCTCAACTGGGACCACGTGCAGGCCCGGAAGGAGTCAGAGGTTATTAGGTGCCGAGCTGGGCCAGTCCCTGCCTTCCCTGACTCATGCGAATCTCCTCCCCGGGTCCCCTCACCCTGTTTATCTTGTCTGTGGCTGACCAATACCTTTCACCTGACTACCCCCTTTCTCTCTCAGAGTTCTTCAGGGGTCATGACCTGATGCCCTTATCATTGCTCTAGAAGGGACTGTGGAGGTCCTTCCCAGCAACCACTGCCACCCCTCCCTACCCCCAGCCCCCAGCCAGTGGGGAAGACTCCAGCCCTCTCTCAACCTTCCAGGCGTTGATGCCCAGTTCAAAGACCTCAGGAGGGGAAGCCCCAGCTCTCAGCCCAAGGATATCTATCCCAAAGTTGAAAGATGCACGCCCTTCCCTAAACTAAGATTCTGTCCATGAAGCCATAAACAGGCTGACAGGGAAAAAGGCAAGGCTGTCACTGAACAGGGCACGGTGGGAGATCTTGAAGAGGCACACGGAGACATCTTGGAAGGAAGTCCTGTATCTCTAAACAGAGCATGGCTGACGTGGCTTTAGGGCTGAAGGTGAGGAAGCAAAGTGTGGACAGCTTTCACCAGGTCCTGCCATGTCGTCTAGAGGCACACCAAGCTGGCGTTCCTCTGACCTAATTTTGGAATAAGGTATGGAGATGGGTGAAGAAAAGGACTCTTGGTATGGCTCACCTCAGGACCCCCACAAACCATCCCTAGGTTTCTACCTGGGATTTCCTAGGCTTCCCAATCCCTCAGCCTCACACCAGGTAGGGATCCAGGGCTTCCAACCCTCCTTTTACAGCACACGGGGGAAAAAAATGCTTCTCCCAGCCAATCATACAACCTGGCAAGTTTTAGCAAAAAAGAGGGCCTGAGAATGGCTGGGTACACATCGGTGGGATTCCTGCCTTGTCCAATAACCCAAGGCCAGGGCAGCACCGCTCCCTCTCAAACTCCAGTCTAAATGCATGCTCTGTAAAATTCACTTGGAAAATCCCAGCAAAACGAACACCCAAAAGAAAATGACTGAAAAAATACAGGTGGTATTAAAATGTTGTAAACCCACCTTCTCGTCTTCTAGACAGCCTGTCTTAATTCTAGGGGGTGTTTGCAAAAACAGTCACTGACCAGGAGAGGGCAGCAGTGAGCCACCCATCAGCTGCACTCCCAGGTGCCAGCAGAAGGGAGCAGCCATCTGGGCTGGTAGGACACGCCCTTTCATGAAAATGGAGTCATGCGCAAGCTGACCCCCCCCACCCCAGCACACACACACCACCCTGAGTGCTGGCAATGGCTCCCTGATGCTTCGGAACTGACTGCTCAGACCAGAGGGAGATTATCTCCTTGCTGTTCAACCACTGAGGCCATCAGATTAATACATGGGCCAGCAAATATAAAACCACAGACCATGAGAGCAGGAAAAGTTAGGCAGGCAGACTGAGCCTCTGAAGACCAAAGAGATCAATTTAATTAAATCACAGCCTGAACGAAAGGCAAACAGAAACTAGGGCTGAGGTCTCCAGACTCTGAGAACATGTGAACAATTACACAGTGCAAGTCCAGGAGACCTGGGTACTTCTTCTGGCCTGACAGCAGCCCCATGGGACTTGACTTAGAGGAATCTGAACTTCACTTTGTCCCTCTGTAAGCTGGAAGGGGCCCCTTCCCACTAGGAAAAAAACAAGGGCAGGAAAAGGAACACACCATTCCCTTCTACCTTCTCTGACCCTGCCGCTAAACCACAGTTTGGGGGTGTAGTTCAGGGTGCAGCCTGGATTAGCAGGGTACTCACACAGGGGCTGGTTTTCGTGAAGTTCAGGATGAGCATCCTCTCGGTTTGATTTTCGGGATGTCCGCACTGTATCTAGAAGAAGCCATTGAGATTCAGATTCTGGCTCAGCCTGGCAGGGTCTCATCACTAATTCCTCCCTCCCCTGAGTGGGTGACACAAAGGAAGGAGTTTCTGGCAAACTGGGCTGGCCAGTTACAAAGCCAGGTGTGTGCCTGGCTGTCCTGCAAAGCGAGGCAGAGGGGGTGGATGGCTGCCTACTTCTAACAGTCCTCGCCAGGGGCCCTGGGCTATAAGGAAGACTAGAAATACCTCTTAGAGCCCCCTCCCATCTGAGTCTGGTCTCTCTTACCTGTCCCACCGCTGCTGGCAGCACCCCATCATCCCTATGAGTCAAGGCAGGAGAAGATGTGCTGGAGACTTGGGGGGTATTTGGAGCCAAGTGAGTGCTAAAGCTTCCAGGTCCCATAACAGTAAATGTGGCCACAGGTCCCGACGAAGAGGAAGAGGTCCCAGGGACGGAGGAAGAGATCCCAGGGACGGAAGAAGAGGTCCCAGTGACGGAGGAAGAGGTCCCAGTGGTGGAGGAAGAGGTCCCAGTGGCGGAGGAAGGGGTCCCAGTGGCGGAGGAAGGGGTCCCAGTGGCGGAGGAAGAGGTCCCAGTGGCGGAGGAAGAGGTCCCAGGGACAGTTGGCACCTTGCTGGAGTGCTCATGATTTCCTTGTGAGGCAACAAATGATGCTGTAATTGGAAAGCAAATGCTATGAGAAAAGATGAGTGGGAGGTGCCTGGCTGGCTCAGTTCGAAGAGTGTGCAACTCTTGATTGCGGGGTCGTGAGTTCGAGTCCCACATTGAGTGTAGAGATGACTAAAATTAATAAAACTTTTTTTAAAAGCAAAAAATATAAGTGGAACCTTTAAGAAGACAGTCTTTCTTGTTCTTAGCTCCCTAAGGTTCTTTGATCTTATCTCCCACCTAGACTACAAGCTGGAGTAATGAGCAAGGCTATGAGGAAGAAGTAAACACCTGAAGTCCATTCTCATAACATAGTCCAGGATGGGTGAGACTGAATGAGCCAGGGTGAGGCCTCATAAAAGCAGTCACAATGGCAATGGTGTCAGCAGCAACAGCTAATACTAAATGAGGACTTACTCCATCTGAGGGACCGTACTGAGTGCTTCTGAGTTACTTTCTTAGTTAATCCTCACCACGCTCTACGAAGAAGGTACCATAATTAACCTATTTTATAAATAAAGAAACTGAGTGGCGCCTGGGTGGCTCAGGTGGTTAAGTGTCCGACTTCGGCTCAGGTCATGATCTCACCACTGGTGGGTTTGAGCCCCGTGTCAGGCTCTGTGCTGGCAGCTCAGAGCCTGGAGCCTGCTTCGGATTCTGTCTCCCTCTTTCTCTCTCTGCCCCGCCCCTGCTCACACTCTCTCTTTCTCTCAAAAATAAATAAACATTAAAAAAAATTCAGGGGTGCCTGGATGGCTCAGTTGGGCGCCCAACACTTGATTTCGGGTCAGGTCAGGATCTCGCGGTTTTGTGGGTTTGAGCCCCACATGGGGCTCTGTGCCGACACTGTGGAGCCTGCTTGGGATTCCTTGGGATTCTTCTCTCCTGTCTCTACCCCTCCCCTGCCCTCTAAGTAAAAATGAAAAAAAATGTTTTAGTTTAAGAAAGACAGGAAGAAAGAAAAAAAAAAAGAAAGAAAAGAAAGGAAAAGAAAAAAGAAAGGAAAAGAAAAGAAAAGGAAAAGAAGAAAGAAGAAAAGAAAGAAAGAGAAAGAAAAGAAAAGAAAAGAAAGAAAGAAAAGAAAAGAAAGAGAGAAAGAAAAGAAAACAGGTTTCAGAGGGGCTTGATGATTTGCCCAAGGTCACAGTGTTAAGAAGTGGCACAATAGGGGGCATGTGGGTGGTTCAGTTGGTTAAGTGACTGACTCGCGGTTTCCGCTCAGGTCATGATTGCAGTTTATGTGTTCGAGCCTATGCCAGGCTCCACACTGCCAGTGCAAAGTCTACTTGGAATTCTCTCTCTCTCTCTGCCCCTCCCGTTTGCTCTCTCTCTCTCTCTCTCTCTCTCTCCCAAAATAAAGAAGTAAACTTAAAAAAAAGAAGATGACACAACAGGGAGACACAACAGGGGCGTGAATCCCGGCGCCCCTAACTCAGAGCCCTTGCTTTTCCAGCAGGACAGCACCACCACGGTGGCAACAGCAGCGTGCATCCCGATTACCGAGGAAGTTCTGGACAATGCAGACCCTCAGGTTCACAACCTAGAAGTTCTGATTCAATAGATCTGCTATGGGTCATGATCTTGAGGCTCATGGTCCATCAGTGAGTTTTAAAATTTACTTACTGGGGGGCGCCTGGGTAGCTCAGTCAGTTAAGCGTCCAACTTCAGCTCAGGTCATGATCTTGCGGTCCGTGAGTTCGAGCCCCGCGTCGGGCTCTGGGCTGACGGCTCAGAGCCTGGAGCCTGGTTTCCGATTCTGTGTCTCCCTCTCTCTCTGCCCCTCCCCCGTTCATGCTCTGTCTCTCTCTGTCCCAAAAATAAATAAACGTTAAAAAAAAATTTTTTTTTAATAAAATTTACTTACTGGGTTAAGATCAGCACTTTTAAAAAGGAACAAAGGAATGGGATGGAGTAGAAAATTATTAGGACGTATCCCATACAGCAAGAATAAGCCCTGATATGTGAAACTTTTGTTATCAGTTACATGTGTTGTTATACGTGTGTTACATTTTCGTGTCCCAGATCGTGGTGTAAAATTAAAATGTATTTCCTACTGTAAATGCTATCAAACACATGTGAGCAACACTGTTCTGGAGTCCTTTTCTTTTTTTTTTTTTTTTTCATGTTTGTTTTATTTTGAGAGAGAGAGAGAGAGAGAGAGAGAGACAGAGTGTGAGCGGGGGAGGGGCAGACAGCGAGCGAGACACAGAATCCAAAGCAGGCTCCAGGCTCCGAGCTGTCAGCACAGAGCCCGATGCGGGGCTCAAACCCACGAACCGTGAGATCATGACCTGAGCCGAAGTCGGACGTTTAACCGACTGAGTCTCCCGGGCGCCGCTGCTCTGAACTACTTTCAATGCTCCCTCCACCCTGCAACCAACCGCCCAAGTCTTACCCATGAATAGACTGTTGGCTTGTTTATGCGCTCAACCGAGCAGGCCAAAACCCCGAGCTCTCATCAGAACAACACAGCATTGTTGGCCTCTGCTTGTCATTGAAGGGGACCCCGGGCCTGAATGAAGGTGGTGTAGTCACAGTGTGTAACCCTCAGCATGAATTCTATCTTCCAGCTGAGCAACTGTATAGAATATAAGCATTCAGAAGTTTCTTCCTGCTGGGGTGGGGGGGGGGGGGGGGGGGGGGGAGCACATCACTTACTTGGCGTGGAAGGCGCCCCGTGTAATGTGGAGTCGGGACTGGTCTCGGTGCCTAAAGTACTTGAAGCCGTAGAGACTTTGTCTGGTGCCTTGAAGAGTCCCCGGGGGCTTCAAAGTAGCAGTCGCAGCTGGTTGGTGAGGGCTTGCTGAGGTGGCCGTGGAAGGAGCAGGTGTGGTGCGGGTGGGGCTAACCAGTGGCGGCAGAGGCCCCGTGCCCTGCGTGGTCGTGCGGTCAGTGGGAACACTGGCGCTGCTCTGGGCTCCAGATCCGGCTGGCTGGCCCTGTGTGGTGTCGGGCTTCACGGACTTAGTGGTTGGTGGATCAGGAGCTGTCGGGGGGCCGGTTAACACCCCTCTTGTTACTGGGAGCGTTACCCCCTCTTTCTGCGTCGGGGCTAGAGACGGGGCAGCGGGTAAGTTGCTGGGTGCCGTAGATGGGCTTTTGGGGACCACGGCTGACGTGGCGGATGACAGCTTCCTTTCCTCAGGAGTTGGTGGAACCGTGGCCGTCGTGGCCGTCGTGGCCGTCGTGGTCTTTGTGTTTTCAACTGGACTTTCACCACCGTGTGTTAATGCTGCGTCGGGGTTGCCTGAGTTTATATGTTCTACCGCGGTCTTTATATGTTCTACTGCGGTCTTTGAGCCAGTAGCGGTCGGGACTTCTGTTTACAAAGACAACACAGAAAGAAGTTAGGGCATCAGCTGCAAGTGTTCCTCTCCACACTCCTCCAACTCTTCCCGGGGATCCAGAGGCCTTGCTGCCACCCTGCCATGTGCCTTGGCTGAAGGCCTGGGTCCTCCACGTACCCAGATTTGCTGAAGTTTAAGAAACCTCTAAGGACAACAAGAGTGAAGCAGAGGAAGTCCAGGGAAATTCTGCAGAAGAGAAAGACCGGGCCACCTAATCACCCTGCACGGGGAGGCCTGCGTGAGCCGCACGCGTGCCCTTCCTGTTTTCACTGTGCCGCCACAGAGCCAAGGTCCCCTCCTCCTCCCTCCCCCCGGCTCGAAGGCACATGAGCCTCCGGAAGATTCCGCAGACTCATGCCTCCTGAACGGCCTTGTTGTGGGCATGGCAAGAGAGATGTGCCTCCGTTCTCATGGAAGTATAATCTAGGAGAAACTGACAATAGTGACATTACACAAATGGCCGTCTAAGTACAGTTGTGAGACATACAAGGAAGAGAACGACGGACCGTCTGACTCTGTTCTGCAAGGCAGCTTACCCTTACCAGGAGGTCAGGGAGGGAAGGCCTGGTGAATTTTACTCTGTGGCGTGTGGGCCCCAGGACACACTGGTGAAGAAAACACACATAATCCATACCCTCAGGGAGCTTACATTCTGGTGGACAAGCCAGAAATTAACGATAAACAAGTGGACAGAAAAAACACCAAATTCTGGGGGCGCCTGGGTGGCTCAGTTGGTTAAGCATCCGACCCTTGGTTTTGGCTCAGGTCACGGTCTCGTGGTTTGTGAGTTGGAGCCCTGCACTGGGCTCTGTGCTGACAGCACAGAGCCTGCCTGGGATTCTATTTCCCCCTCTCTCTGCCCCTCCCCTGGTCTCTCACTCTCTCAAAATAAATTTAAAAAAAAAGCCATCAAATTCTGGAGAATCTATGGAAGAAGTGAGCAAGGAAATGGTGCAGAGAACAGAGATAGAGGCTGTTTAGCTAGAGAGGTGAGAAGGGGGTGGGGGGGTGGAGCATGCGACTCTTGATCTGGGGGTTGTGGATTCAAGCCCCACATGAGGTATAAAGATTCCTTAAAAAAAAAAAGTGACGAAAGCCATCTCAGATGCACATTTTGCTAAGACTTGAAGGACGACAAGGAGAAAACTGTGTGGAAAACAGAAGGCAGAAGAACAGAACCTTCAAAGGCCCCAAAGCAGGGACGAAAGGTAAGAGGAGATGTGAGCGGGGGTTAGTGACTCAGGGGGTCAGGGAGCAGGGTCCAGAAAATCAGGGCCTTACAGGGACGCCTGGGAGGCTCAGTCGGTTGGGCGTCCGACTTCCATTCAGGTCATGATCTCGTGGTTCATTGAGATAGAGCCCCATGTGGGCTCTGTGCTGACAGCTCAGAGCCTGGAACCTGCTTAAGAGTCTGTGTCTCCCCCTCTCTCTCTACCCCTCCCCTGCTCACGCTCTGTCTCTCTCTTCTCTCTCTCAATAATAAATAAATGTTAAAAAAAAAAAATGTAAAGAAAATCAGGGCCGTACAGGTAAAGGGCCAGTAACTTACTGTCCAAAGCATTAATTTTTGAGAATAAAAGGAGGCTCTCTTGGATCGTGTGGGTGGCTTGGTCAGCTGAGCATCCGACTCTTCATATCAGCTCAAGTCATGATCTCACGGTGCTGAGTGTGGAGCCTGCTTGAGATTCTCCCTCCCTCCCTCCTCTGCCCCTTCCCTGCTCAAGCATGTGCTCTTTCTCTCGCTCTCTCTCAAAATAAATAAATAAACACTTAAAAAAAAAACAAAAGGGAAGACTCTTGATCACCCTCCTTAGAAACCAAAATAAAGATTTTGGATTTTATTCTAAGTGCAAAATGAAGCCACGGAAGGTTGTAAGCAAAGAAGGTTTATAGGGTGGCTGGAAAAGGAAACACACTTGCTACTTCGAGGGCTGTGGACTGGAAGGGAGAGTGAGCGGAAGCGGGGAGAAAAAGGCCAGGACAGTAATCCAGACAGAATGGATAACAGTCTGCTGTACAAGTTACTCGCAGTGGCGATGAAAAGAGGATGGTTCAACACTGTATTATGGAGGCACCTGGCTGGCTCAGTCGGTAGAGCATGTGACTTGATCTCAGGGCCAGGAGTTCAAGTGCTACATTGGGGCTAGAGTTTACATTAAGAAAAAAGACTAGGGACTCCTGGGTGGCTCAGTCAGTTAAGTGTCCGACTTCGGCTCAGGTCATGATCTCACAGTTCATGAGTTTGAGCCTTGCACTGGGATCTGTGCTGACAGCTCGGAGCCTGGAGCCTGCTTCTGATTCTATGTCTCCCTCTCTCTCTCTGCCCCCCTCCCTGACTCATTCTCTCATTCTCTCATGCTCTTAAAAAGTAATAAAACATTTTTAAAAATTTAAGAAAAAGGATCATATTTTGGAGACGAAATCCAGAAGAAGGGAACCCAGGATTGTTTCTGGTTTTCTGTTCGGAGAAGGGAGAGAGTGGCGGGAAGGGTAGTAGTGGGTCTTTACCATTCTTTGTAGCCAAATCTATGCCATTTCTCTGTGTTCGGGGAACTCCCCACATAATAAAAGTTTGATGGCGGCAGGATTTGTCTCCTATTATAGATGCTGAAAATGCCAAATACTTCCTTTTCCATCCCTCCTTATGACTGGAGCACGAGCATGTATGTGCTAAGCCATCCTTAGTGAACTAGGCACTTCCATCCCAGCCAGTGAGCGAGTGAAGAGGCAGCAGCCTGCAAGGAGGGCTGAGAGCAGTTAACAGTGACATCACGCTCAAGTGCAAGCAGCAGACGTGATGCTAGAGTGAGTGTCCACAGCCAAACTTCAGTCCCTAGTGCTTGGCACTGGTCAGCAGTACTTCTGGTCAGCAGGACCACTTCTGTAGCCTAACTTGGGTGCTATTAAAAGTAGCCCTACGGGCGCCTGGGTGGCTCGGTCGGTTGAGCGTCCGACTTCAGCTCGGGCCGTGATCTCACAGTTCATGGGTTTGAGCCCCAAGTCGAGCTCTGTGCTGACAGCTCGGAGCCTGGAGCCTGCTTCGGATTCTGTGTCTCCCTCTCTCTCTCTCTGCCCCTCCCCCACTCACATTCTGTCTCTCCCTCTCTCTCAAAAATAAACATTAAAAAAAATTTTATAATAAAAATCAGTAAGTAAACATTGAGGAAAAAAAAAATAAGTGAAAAAAAAGTAGTTGTAAACGTGGTCTCCAGCAATCCCAGTTCCTCCCCAGGCTACACAGGAACCCACCGTATCTTACGCATGCGTGTGCACACACACACAGACACAACTGTGCTGCTGAAAAGCAGAAATTTGTATCAGAAGTGGTTGCAGGCAAGAGGACTTCAATACCTCCAACCAAGAGGTTTGGGTATTAGGTCTACTTGGGGCTTAAGGGAGAATCCTGCAAGTATGAGGGGACGTGACTCTAGTATCCTGTGGCATCCTGTGGAGAAGCAGCTACATTATCCCGTCCTCTAGAATGAAGTGCCCATGAAGGGCACACATAAAAGGGCGTGTTGAAAATCAAAGTGCCATTATGGTTTGCCAGCGCTTCTTCCTTCACAGTCATAAAATAACGGTGCCTCTTCTCGTTGATCATGTCATGGTACTTTTTTGGCCAAAGAGCTGAGATTGTTGAAGGGAATATAAGCATATTTGAGGAACTAAGGGACGTGGGATAGGGTGGTTACTTCTTACTGTGGTGAGTAGCTTAAGATGGGGTTTCTTCACCCGAGAACTACTGACATTTTGGGCAGGATATTTATTTGTTATAGGAGGGTATCCTATGCATGACAGGATATTTAACAACATCTCTGGTATCTATCCACCAGATGCAAGTAACATATACACACATCCCTCCCCAGCTGTGACAGCTAAAAATATCTTTAGATATTGCCACATGTACGTACCCTGGGAGAGACAAAAATCACTACCAGTGAAAACTGGTTTAAAGAAGGAGAATTAACAGGGGTGCCTGGCTGGTTCAGTCGGTAGACCCCGCGACTCTTGATCTTGGGGGTTCTGAGTTCAAGCCTTACAGCAGGCATAGAGCTTGCTTACTTAAAAAAAAAAAAGAAAAAAGAAAGAGAAGCTCTAATTCCTAAATCCTCCTATGAAAGCACAGACTGAAATTTCTGAGGCTACAGTAAAGGAATCTCTTATTGTTTGCAGCTGAAGAACAGAGAAGACCAAAAGACAAATGTGAAAGTTTGATCCCACGAGTTGCTAAATTACAATGTTAGTTTCTTTTTTTTTTAATGTTTTATGTATTTGAGAGAGAGAGACACAGACACACACACACAAAGTACGAGCAGGGGCGGGGCAGAGAGCGAGGGAGACACAGAATCTGAGGCAGGCTCCAGGCTCTGAGCTGTCAGCACAGAGACCTAAGCGGAGCTCGAACTCATGAACAGCGACATCATGACCTGAGCTGAAACCGGACATTTAACCGATTGAGGAACCCAGTGCCCCAATGTTAGTTTAATTCTTCACCAAGTCTCTTAGGTGAAAATAGGACCTTGACAATTGAAATGGCGACACAGGAGAGGATGCAGATGAGTCACGTTTCCATTAGTCTCGATCTGCAGGGCACCTGGGTGGCTCAGTTAAGCGTCCGACATCAGCTCAGGTCATGATCTCACAGTTTGTGGGTTCGAGCCCCTCATCTGGCTCTCTGACAGCTCAGAGCCTGGAGCCTGCTTCAGACTATATGTCTCCCTCTCTCTCTGCCCCTAACCCGCTTGAGCGCTGTCTCTCAAAAATAAATAAAATGTTACAAAAAATTTTTTTTCTAAGTCTCAATCTGGATTGGTGCTCACCTGCCTATACTCAACTGCTATTCTGTTTGATGATGCACTTCCCACCTTGCCTGAAAACTCGTAAGAGGCTCACGTGAGCTCACGGACACAGAAAGCCACATTTCCTCATTGTCTCTAGGACTCTTCACTTTTCCAAACCTGTAACAACAGTCAGACTCCAGTATGCTCCAGAAAGACAAATACAGAGTCTGGCCCAGGAGAAGGCTTACACACTAAGAAATACCTATAATAACCCTAGCAAGTATGTCTGGTTATATGACAGGAGGGTGCTAGATCAAGGAGGGATAATCATATCAGGCTGAATCGGTCGTTATGGGTATGCATATCAGAGATTTCGGGTTCAATATGCTGACCTAAAGCAGCTGGGTTCTCATCGTTTTCTTAGTTGGTGAACTGAAACCTGCACTCAACGTTAGTCCACACTAAATAAAGTTAAGTTGCCAGAAATTCCCTGGAATAACGAATAGGAAGAAATCCAAAACCTCAGAGAGACACAAGGGGTAGAATGGTTTATCATGGATAATCTGCTCCCTCACACTTTTGTCTTCCTGAGAATTCTGAGTTCAAATGACACTTGTTTCACCAAGGCTTTGAGAAATACTGTGTTCCATGAGTTCTGAGACGCACATCTTTTCATGCCTGTGAAATGCAGATGCATTATAAGTTATTACAGGTCAAACTTTGACAGTGTTTTTTTTCCTAAGTAGTTCGTAAAGTAATAGTGTGTCTTATCATTGATGGTGCCTTAGATTTGATTAAATTGGGGATGTCGTTGAGGAGACTAATAGCATATTCTAAGAGACTGGCGTGGCTGTTTTTCATTGGCCGGGAATGCTCATAGGAGATAATACTGATTTCAGTGGGCATGGAAGCCAGGTTCTTCGGGTAGTAGGGGGAAGAGTAGGATTCATTTCTCGGAACAAAGGTGGGTACAATACCGTAATGGACAGCCGGATCAGCATCGGAATAATCTAACTAAAGGGACCTGGGACCGGGGCTAACTATCATGTGGTCTTTTAGGGGCCGCCCACTAACATCCCCCCCTCAAGGCTCAGCAAACAGAGACCTGTGTCAAATCTCCACGGTAGAGAACACAGTCAGCCACTCACCCAGTTCACAGAACCGAATCTTTCCACGGACTCAGGTTACCTTGAATGAAGTGTGTATTCATTTCCCAAGGCTGCTGTATCAAATGACCACAAACTGGGTGGCTTAAACATAAATGTATTCTCTCGTGGCTTTGGAGGCTAGAAATCCAAAATCGGCAGGGCCACACTCCCTTCTGAAGGACTCAGGAAGCATCTCCCTTTGCTTCTTTGTGGCAGTCTTTGGTATTCCTTGGCTTATAGTTATATCCCTCCAATTTATGGCCCCAGCATCACATGGCCTTCCTCCCTGTGTGTCTGGCCTTTTATAAGGACACTAGTCGGTGGATTTAGGGCTCACCCGAATCTAGTATGACCTAATCCAGTATGATCTTAACTTGATTATATCTGCAGAGACCCTGTTTCCAAATCAAGTCACATTGGCTGACACCAAGTACTGGGGATTAGGGTATGAACACATCTTTTGGGGAGCATGCTATTCAACCTCCTAATCTGTTCCTCCACCCGACTTATTTCGCTGTAGAAACCAGGGTTCTTAGTTTCAAACACTGAAAATCAACTCTGTCTGGGGCGCCTGGGTGGCTCAGTCGGTTAAGCATCCGACTTCAGCTCAGGTCATGATCTCATGGTTTGTGAGTTCGAGCCCTGCGTCAGGCTCTGTGCTGACAGCTCAGAGCCTGGAGGCTCCTTTGGATTCTGTGTCTATCTGCTTCCCTCCCTCCCCCCCCCCCCAACCCCCCTCCCCCACTCGTGCTCTGTCTCTGTCTCAAAACAAACATTAAAAAAAAATTTTTAAAGTCAACTCTGTCTGCATTAAACAGAAAGCGGAGCCCTGTGGGCATCTCAGTTGTGCAGCGGTTTTCCCTGGTCTCTTTTGCAAATTGGTTCTGTGGCCTAGCACCCCCATCACCATCCTCACCACCCACGATCACATGCCGAGGCCTGGGAGGGGTCGCTGCCAAGGTTTCCACCAGCCCACAAACGACAGCAAGGAAGCCACCCCTATCGCCGCTTGCTCGTAGCCACCCACGGACTATTACCGCCACCGCCTGGGTTCCACTTCCAGTAACAGCTCCTGCGGGAAGTGCAGAATATCCTGGGGAAGCCATCCTTCACCACCCTTGTCCCCCGAGGCCTACCCAGGTCACTGGTGGGCAAGCTTCTTGTCGGGAAGTCCGCCTCCCATTCATGGCTACGGCGGTTAGACTCCGCAGGCTTGGAACCTCCCCAGGCCTCCAACACCACAATCACCTGTGACTTGGCTCTTGGAAGTCATGAGAAAGCAGCCTGGCGGCCAGCCTGGCAAAGCCGACACCCCGCCCCAGTCCTGAGTGGCCACCACCAGCCACCAGCTTCAGGAGGCACTAGGCTCCCCGGTGGTCCCTTTCCTCCCCTCCCCGTAGACTAGGCAGGCTGCAGCAGGCAGAAGCAGTGGGGTCTTTAACATCAAAACTGCAAACACACCAAAAAGGAAGCTGAGAGAACCCCACCCTCTACTATCCAAGCCACATGCAAGCCTTCCTGAACACCCCCAGGAAGGTGTGCCTCCCACCAAGTGGAAAATAAACTCCAAGCAGCCGTTAAAACAACAAAAAAGATAATCCCTTAGCTAACAAAATCACTTAAGATGGCTAACGAACCAGGCTTAGGTCAGAAACCATACCTAAACCTTTCTCCTGACTTGTCTGAGAAGACATCATTTCTACCACCAAACATGGGTTAATTCAGTACACGCATCAATGACATCATTACTAGTAGATACTGGATTTCTATCTCTCTCCCTCTCCCTCCCTCCCTCTTTTTTTTCTCTATTTTTCTTTTTCTTTCTCCCTCTCTCTCCCTCCCTCCCTCCCTTCCTTTCTTGATTTCATTTCTGAAAGATCTAGGTCTTAGGGATGCTGTCAGGATGAATGCCGGGAGGCACCACAGGTATCCTGAGTCCCAACCGTATTCCTCCAGCAGCATGTAGGATTCATAGTAAGAGGAGAAAGTCTTGTTAATAATGCTCCACTTACTTTGCCTTAGAGTGAGTTCCTTGGTGAAGCCCTTTGCTCTGTGGAATATCATGATGGCGAATGGGTCGCCAACAGAACATGGCAGGTGGGAAAAATACATTCAGCTCCAGAACGTGTCCTTTTCAGCCTCCCTGCGTCATGGCCACTTGTTCATGAGCCCACAGAGCAGTCATGTAGGTGGATGGAGAAAGAAGCTAACTGAGGCATAATGAGTATCTCACTCATCTGATGATCACAAGTGAGATTTAAATCCTTGCACTCCAGATCTATCCCAAGAGGTCTATCCACACGCCTCTTCCATACACTTCCTTGCACTGATTCTCTATTCTTGTTCCTTCTAAGTCCTTATCTACCTAAAAATCATTAGCTATTGCCTGTGAATCTGGTCAGATCCTTACCTCAGTATAGCTTGCCTTCAAAAAAAACAATAAACATGGAATGCAAACTGGTGCAGCCACTCTGGAAACAGTGTGGAGGCTCCTCAAAAAATTAAAATAGATCTACCCTATGACCCAGCAATAGCACTGCTAGGAATTTACCCAAGGGATACAGGAGTGCTGATGCATAGGGGCACTCGTACCCCAATGTTTATAGCAGCACTCTCAACAATAGCCAAATTATGGAAAGAGCCTAAATGTCCATCAACTGATGAATGGATAAAGAAATTGTGGTTTATATACACAATGGAATACTACGTGGCAACGAGAAAGAATGAAATATGGCCTTTTGCAGCAACGTGGATGGAACTGGAGAGTGTCATGCTAAGTGAAATAGGTCAGGCAGAGAAAGACAGATACCGTATGTTTTCACTCTTATGTGGATCCTGAGAAACTTAACAGAAGACCATGGGGGAGGTGAAGGGGAAAAAAGTTAGAGAGAGAGAGGGAGCCAAACTATAAGAGACTCTTAAAAACTGAGAATAAATTGAGGGTTGATGGGGGGTGGGAGGGAGGGGAGGGTGGGTGATGGGTATTGAGGAGGGCACCTGTTGGGAGGAACACTGGGTGTTGTATGGAAACCAATTTGACAATAAATTTCATATTAAAAACAAAAAACAAAAACTGACTATGAAATGTACTATTCAAAGTGCTACCCATTGGAAGAACTTTCTTTCCTTCCTTACTATGCTTCAGTGTCTCCCCTAAACAGGGCTATTATCCCACAGCAGTCCACTCTTGCCTGGCTCCAACATATTACATACATAAACATAACTTGGCTTCATTCACACTCGTCAGACAACTGATCACAGGGAACTATACTCTTTGGGCCTTTTGGGGATGAGTTGAGGGAAAGGCTGGCAGTATGGCAGGAACAGACATGCTAGAGTGTGAGCCACATTGCAATTTACAATGCATTTAGGACCCGCTCAGATCTGGTACTGTATATATTCTGCAATTTGATCATGGAAAGGTAAAAAAAAAAAAAAAAAAAAAGGAGGAATGAAATAAAGATAAAAGCAGAAATCAATGAAATGGAAAACAAAAGACAATAGCAAATATCAACAGAGAAACAGATTTTTTTAATATAGGAATTTAGAAATTTTATTACTCATTTTTTTAAGCTTATTTATTTATTTTGGGTGAGAGAGAGCGCGAGTGAAGCAGAGAGAGAGAGAGAGAGAGGAGAGAGAGAGAGAGAGAGAGAATCCTAAGCAGGCTCCTTGCTGTTAATGCAAAACCCAACATGGGCCTCAATCTCAAAAACCATGAGATCATGACCTGAGTCAAAATCAAGAGTTGGACTCTTAACTGACTGAGCCACCCATGAACCCCATTATTACTCACTTTTTTTTTTTTAATTTTTTTTTCAACGTTTATTTATTTTGGGGACAGAGAGAGACAGAGCATGAATGGGGGAGGGGCAGAGAGAGAGGGAGACACAGAATGGGAAACAGGCTCCAGGCTCTGAGCCATCAGCCCAGAGCCCGACGCGGGGCTCGAACTCCCGGACCGTGAGATCGTGACCTGGCTGAAGTCGGACGCTTAACCGACTGCGCCACCCAGGCGCCCCATTACTCACTTTTTTAAAAGTAATCTCTAAGGGCGCCTGGGTGGCGCAGTCGGTTAAGCGTCCGACTTCAGCCAGGTCACGATCTCACGGTCCGGGAGTTCGAGCCCCGCGTCGGGCTCTGGGCTGATGGCTCAGAGCCTGGAGCCTGCTTCCGATTCTGTGTCTCCCTCTCTCTCTGCCCCTCCCCCGTTCATGCTCTGTCTCTGTCTTAAAAATAAATAAACGTTGGAAAAAAAAAATTAAAAAAAAAAATAAAATAAAATAAAAGTAATCTCTACACCCAATATGGGGCTTGAACTCATGATCCCGCGATCTAGAGTTGAATGCTCTACCAACCAAGCCAGCCAGATGCCCCAAAACAGATTTTCTTTAAAAACTAAGGGATGCTTGGTTGGCTCAGTTGGTTAAGCATGTGACTCTTGATTTTGGCTCAGGTCATGTTCTCACAGTTGTGGAATCAAGCCCCGCACTGGGCTCCACGCTGAGCATGGATGGAGCCTGCTGGGGATTCTCTCTCTGCCCCTTTCCCTGTTCGCGCTCGTGCTCTCTCTCTCGCTCGCTCTCTCTCTCTCTCTCTCTCTCAAAAATTAAAATAAATAAACATTTTTTTAAAACCTACCTCTTAGGTGAGGTTGGCCAAAGGAAAACATAACCCAGAATGCATAAATACAAAACATGAGGCATAAAAATAACAGATACTTATAGTATAGGCTAGTATGAGTGCTGATAAATCTGAAGCAGATTAGATGGACAAATTTTTAAGAAAATACAACTTACCAGAATGACTCAAGAAGAAATAGAAATAAGTTATCCTATATGCTTAAAGAAAGTGAATTAGTTACCACTTTCTCATACAGAAAATCTAAGCCTGGATTCAAGGATCAAATAATTCCAGCCTTTTACATGAACTTCTCTACAGCATAGTCTGCCTGCCTTAATATGCCTGTCTGTTAAAAGAACTAGCTCAGGGGTGCCTGGGTGGCTCAGTCGGTTAAGCGTCTGACTTCGGCTCAGGTCATGATCTCGCGGTCCGTGGGTTCGAGCCCCGTGTCGGGCTCTGTGCTGACAGCTCAGAGCCTGGAGCCTGTTTCGGATGCTATGTCTCCCTCTTTCTCTGACCCTCCCCTGTTCATGCTCTCTCTCTCTCTCTCAAAAATAAATAAATGTTAAAAAAAAAAATTTTTTTAAAGAACTAGCTCATACACAGTTGTCAATCAACAAAACATGAAAAGTACAAACCAAAGAAAACGGCGGATAAATTTGGCTTTATCAAAATTAAGAATCTGTGTGCATCCAAAGAACCACAGGACTTCCAGTTTTAAACCAACGAGAACAGAGCCCGAAAGAACATTGCTCCCATCCTTAGAACAAGAAAAAAGCTTAAGAAACAAAATTAATGACTTTTCTTGAATCACTGGAGAACTGAGGTCATGGGTCAACAAGTCTCTTGAAAAGTGGAGACACAACTGCAGGAGAAATGGGACCCACGCATTTGTTTGCCTGGGACAGAGTTTGATAAGATTAATGAATCATGAAAGGCTGAGTATGGGCTAGTGTGACATGTGAAGCCCGGGGAGCTGCAGACACGGTTCCCACCCTGTGGAGCTTTCTCGCCCTGGTAACCCCACCAGGGCTTCATCAGGAGGGCTGGGGAGAACCTTGAGAAGAAAGTTCCCCGGTGGGACTGGCTAGGGGAAGAAAACAGTAGTCACTGCTGAAACTCCATGAAACCCACACCCCCTATGAGAAAAAAAAAATCCCTACTTTCCGTGAGAGTCAACAAAACCTATAGCCTGAGGACACGACATGGGTGGAAACTCACCAAAGCTGGGGATAGAAAATGATAGCAATGAAACCCTGCCCAGATTCAGCTCTCCCATTTCTTCTAGGAATCAAAAGCTTAAACTACTGGAGAAAGGCAAAACATTATAGCCTGGAGGCACTGGTGGAAAGCCATTGCAGCTGGGAAAGGGAACAGGAAAACTAAAAAAAGCTCTTTAGCCCTAGGGAGGGCAAGGATACGTGAGAAGTCCAGAGTAACTTCTAGAAAAGAAGTAGAACGCCAAGGAAGGCCACACCCTCAAGCCCCAGGTTCCAGCACCTATGGAAGAATCCCATTTAATCAAAACAGCAGAGAATGACCTTCTCCCTGCCAGTAACCCAAAGTGCTAGCTGATGTGGGAAACAAAGGCAGAAGGAAATGGCAGATAAAATTAAATTTCCTTATAACCTGCAGCCCGCTGGCAAATACTTGGGGCAGGCGGAGGAAAACGTTTCTTCTCAGGAACTACTTAACCCTACAGTCTTAATGCTAATGCTTTGCTAGAGGGAAAAACAACCTTAGCCAGACAACTGCTAGGCCTCCAGCTTCCTCTGAGTCTTCTTTAGCATTTGAGGAGACTTCCAGGATTTTACCTCCCCCAACCCCCAGAGTATACCACCAGGGTCTCATGGCCCCTGGGCAGCTCTTCCTGCCCGCGGGTCCTGTCTTCCAGCTTTGATAAAATCTACCTTCTGGCACCAAAGACATTTTCAAGAATTCTTTGTTGATCGTCAACTCCGGACCCCACACACTCCACTATCACCCCCAAAAACCCTCATCACTACCAATAGCAAGTGTGAAGTACCAGTGAGTGGAATACAGCTGGCGGAAACTGGGAAAGATGCTCTGCAGAGCAACAGAAAGGGAAGATCCACAGCCAAACAGGGAGACACAGGGATTTGCAGCCCGTGGTGCGACAGTTTTGTTTTTGTTTTACGTTTATTTATTTTTGAGAGACAGAAAGACAGCATAAGTGGGGGAGGGGCAGAGAGAGAGGGAGACACAGAATGCGAAGCAGGCTCCAGGCTCTGAGCGGTCAGCTAGAGCCAGATGCGGGGCTTGAACCCACGAACCGCATGATCACGACCTGAGCTGAAGTCGGACGGAGGCTTAACTGACTGAGCCACCCAGGCGCCCCGCAACAGGTTTTAAACGAAGCCCAACTCTTGACTGCATGAACACAAAACCCTCACACTGAAGACACAGCAGAGGAGAAAGCCAGGTGCTGGGCAACCAGCAAGCTACTGTCTCTGGGGACTTGCCCGTTCTGAACCTCCCACATAAATGGAATCCTACAACGAATGGTCTCTCGTGACTGGCCATTTCCACTTCGTGTAACGTTTTTCAGCTTCACCCCAGTCATAGCATGTGTCTGCTCTTTATTTCTTTTTATTGCTGAATAATACTCCAGTGTATGGGTATACCACATTTTGTCTATCCTTTTGTCAGATAATGAACACGTGTGTTGTTTCAACTTTTGGCTATTTGAATAATGCAGCTATGAGCCTTCATGTACAAGTTTCCGTGTAGACATATGTTTTCATTTCTCTTGCATATATACTGAGGAGTGGAATTTCTGGATCATATGGTAACTCTAGATTTAGCGTTTTGAGGAACTGCCAAATTGCTTTCAAAAATGACTGCACCGTATTACACGCCCACAAGCAGTGTGTAAGCATTCAATTTCTCCACCTCCTCACCAGCAACTGTTACCACCTTTTTATTACAGCCATTTTACTCGGCATGAAGTGGTTTTAATTTGTATTTCCCTAATGACTAATCAAACCCGGCAATATATAAAAAAGATAATATATCATGATTAAGCGAGGTTCATCTCATGCTAATTCAGTACTTGAAAAATCAATGCAATTCACCATATTAACAACAAAATGAAAAACACATATGATCATCTCAATATATGCAGAAAAATCATTTGACAAAATTCATCATTATGATTAAAAAAAAAAAACTTGGGCACTTGGCTGGCTCAGTCAGTGGAGCATGGGACTCTTGATCACGGGGTTGTAAGTGTCAGCCCCACGTGGGGTGTAGAGATTACTTAAAAATAATGCCTGGAAAAAAAAAAAAAACAGCGCTGAGCAAACTAGGAATAGGAGGGAATTCTCCTAACCTAATAAATGATATCTCTGAATTAAGCCAACAGCTAACATACCTAATGTGGAGAGACTGAATGTTTTGCTCTTAAATCTGGGAATAGGGCAAGGATGTCCTCTCTCCCCACTCCTATTTAACATTGTACAGGAAGTCCTAGCAGTTCAGTAAGGGAAAAACATCTCCTAAATAACTTAAACTCAACAATAAAAAGATAACTCAATCTTTTTTTAATGGGCAAAAGATCTACAAGGAAAAAAATCACCAAAGAAGAGATACAGATGGCCAATAAGCATATGAACGATCTTCAGTGTCATTAGGCAAATGCAAATGAGAGCTACATTGCAATGCCATTACACATCTATTACATGGCTAAAAACAATCTGACAATATCAAGTTAAACAGGAACTCTCACACATTGCTAGCGGGAATGCAAACTTTGGAAAACAGTTGTGCAGTTTCTTTTAGGTTGGCATACAATTACCATGTGACCCAGCAGTTACATTCTTAGTATTTACTCAAAAGGACTGAAAACTCGTGGTGACACAGAAATCTAAACGCTAATGTTTACCACCGATTCATAATCATTGAAAACTGGAAACAACCAAGATATCTTTCAACAAATGAATGGATAAACAAACTGTCACACATCCATACAACGACTACTTAAGAATAAAAAAGGAACTATTGATTCACATTACGTGGGTGAATCTGAAAGATATTTTAAGCGAAAGAAGCCAAAAGGCTACAAGTGTCTGAGGTCATTTATATATTATGGAAAAGGCAAAACTGTAGGAATAGAAAACGGGCCAGTGTTTGAGGGAAGGGAGAACTGACTTAGTACAATGGAACCTTTTTTTTTTTTTTTAAGATTTTATTTTTTAAGTAATCTCTGCACCCAACGGGGGAGCTCGAACTCACATGCTTTACCGACTGAGCCAACCAGGCACCCCGGAACTGCTTGCTCTATATAGTACTGGGGTGATAGATAGAAGACTGCATTTGCTGAAACCCATAGAATTGAATACCCAAAGAATTAACTTGGTGCAAATTTAGAAGAAGAAAAAAAATCAAAAAAAATCCTAGGATGTATGGAGACTATGAAAATAAACTTAACGATGTTACAAATGTATAACATAACCTCCCTGGAGAGATGGGAGAAAACAGCTAACCAAAGTGAAAACAGTTCACTGACTGGGTACTGTAAAGCTAAAGACAAAAAGAATATACACAAACCGTGTACTCTAAGGGGTAAATTTGTTCCTCACAAGAGTACGGGCTGTTGGGGTACCTGGGTGGCTCAGTCGGTTAAGCATCCGACTCTTGATCTCAGCTCAGGTCTTGCTCTCAGGGTCATGAGTTCAAGCCCCACGCTGGGCTCTGCACTGAGCATGGAGCCTACTTTAAAAAAAAAAAAAAAAAGCAAAAGAGTGTGGTTTGTCAGTTAAAAATCTACTTTGTATGTATACCAGAGTTGGTATATAAGTAAATAAATGATGAATAAATAACAGGAACCAAGTTTCTCCACGTCAGAGAAGGAAGTTATAAGTAAGGCAGGTAGGGGAGAAGCTGTATGAACCCTATGATGTTTGGTTAGTGACAGGTGTCAGTATGAATGCATGATTTAACACACACATACAAAGAAACGATCCAGATGTGTGCACACACAAGTGGGTAAACAAATGTGTATTTCTTAGCTCTGTCCACTGAGAGGATCTAGAAGCAGCCACATGCCAGCACTATCAAGTATACACAGGGGCCCCTGGGTGGCTCAGGTGGTTATGTGTCCGACCTCGGCTCAGATCATGACCTCGCGGCTCGTGAGTTCGAGCCCCGTGTCAGGCTCTGTGCTGACAGCTCGGAGCCTGGAGCCTGCTTCAGATTCCATGTCTCCCTCTCTCTCTGTTCCTCCCCCGCTCGCGCTCTGTCTCCCTCTCTAAAATAAATAAAACAATAAAAAAAAGTAGTGGCCTTAAGTATACCCAACCATTCTCCAAAATCAGGAACCAGGGCTCCTTGGAGAAATGGCTTGATTCCAGTGCTGATGAAGGGAAAATGCAGGATGAGGCTAGGAAGTGCTAAAAAAAAAAAAAAAAAAAGTGGGCCAAGTCCAAAAGACCTAGGGAGCAATCTGAAGGAGCCCCTGGTGGCCATACCTGCAGCGATTTGAGCCCCAGAGAGTCCTTGCACGTAAAGGAAAATGGGCAGAAGGAACAAAATCGTTTACAGAATTCCAACAACTTGTAGATACCCTTCCTGCCTCCAGAAGGAAGTATATTCCCCCACCCTCATCCCCATCAGAGGGTGTGCTGGTCCCAGGGGCTCTTTTTCTTTTCTTTTTTTTTTTTTTTTTGTTTTAATTGAGAGAGACTGCGTGTTTGTGCAAACGGGGGGAGGGCAGAGGGAGACAGAGGAATCCCAAGCAGGCTCCGTGTACTGCGTGGAGCCAGAGGTGGGGCTGGATCCCACAACCCTGGGATCAGGACCTGACGCGAAATCAAGAGTCCGAAGTTCAACGGACTGAGCCACCCAGGCGCCCCTTAAGGGCTCTCTTCCAGCAGAGAATGGAAAGGGAAAACTAGTAGCAACTTTAAGGTGGAGAACTCTGGCGGGGCGCCTGGGCGGCCCAGTCAGTTAAGCATCTGACTTCGACTTAAGTCATGATCTGAGGGTTCCTGGATTTGAGCCCCACGTGGGGCTCAGTGCTGACAGGTCAGAACCCGGAGCCTGCTTCAGATTTGTGTCTCCCTCTCCCTCTGCTCCCCCCACCTCTCAAAAATAATTAAACATTCAAAAAATTATTAAAAAAAAAAAAAGTGGAGAACTCTGGTAGACACATCATCTTAACCAAATGATCAACGTTAACATCACCGATGGTAAGTAGTGACCGGTCATCTTGTCCCCTGGTAAGATGTCATGAGAAGGGTACTTCAGCTCTGCCCTCCTCTTTCTAAACATGCATAACCCCTCAGATGGTAACTACGCTTATCGCTGTAAGCATTTCCTAATGTATATTAGTTGTTGAATCACTACGTTGTTCACCTAAAATTAATACACGATTGTATTAGTATACTTCAATAGTTGAATTTTAAAAAAAAATTAATAAGTAATATATATCCCCAGTCTAATCACGGGAAAAATTTAAGAACATCAGACACATCAAAATTGAAGGCCATTCTACAAATATCTGGCTAGTACTCTTAAAAACCAGCAAGATTATAAACAATAAGGGAAGACTGAAAAACTGTCACAGATTGGGAGCGACTACTCAGACATGGTGACTGAATGCAATATATTCTGGAACAAAAAAGACCATGAGTGGAAATAATGGTAAAACAGGAATAAAGTCTGTAGTTTAGTTGTGTTGTGCCAGTGGTAATTTCTCAGTTGTGATAAATGTACCACAATTATGTAGGACGATAACATTAGGCCAACGCTGAAGGAAAGGGATATAAAACTCTCCGTATCCTCTTTGCAACTTTTCGACAAATCTAAAATTGTTTAAAAAGAAAAAAATTTAAAAAAAAAGAAACCAAAAGGAAAATGAAAACGAATCAGAAAATATTTGTAACATTGTCTCCCTCTCTCTGTGACCCTCCCCTGTTCATGCTGTCTCAAAAATAAACATTAAAAAAATTTATTTTTTTAATTAAAAAAAAAAAAGACATCTTTTAGTTGTACCACTAGGCATTTATCCTAGGGAGCCATGTATGAATCAGGATGCATTCATAAGAATGACCCTAATGGGGGCGCCCGGGTGTCCCAGTCGGTTGGGTGTCCAACTCAACTTCGGCTCAGGTCATGGTAGAGCTCTTTGCTAACAGCACAGAACCTGCCTGGAATTCTCTCTCTCTCCCTCTCTCTCTGCCCCTCCCCTGCTTGCTCTCTCTCTCTCAAAATAAAAATTAAAAAATAAACTTAAAAAATGCCCCTAACAATGGGGCGCCTGGGTGGCTCAGTCGGTTGAGTGTCCGACTTCAGCTCAGGTCATGATCTCAGTTTGTGAGTTAGAGCCCCACGTCAGGCTCTGTGCTGACAGCTCGGAGCCTGGAGCCTGCTTCGGATTCTGTGTCTCCCTCTCTCTCTGCCCCTCCCCCGCTCATGCTCTGTCTCTCTCAAAAATGAGTAAATGTTAAAAAAAAAAAATTTAGGGGTGCCTGAGTGGATCAGTCGGTTGAGCATCTGATCTCATGGTTTGTGAGTTCAAGCCCCACATCAAGTTCTGTGTTGACAGTGCTGAGCCTGCATTCGATTCTGCCTCCCTCTCTGCCTCTCCCCAGCTCATGTGCGCGCGCTCTCTCTCAAATGAATAAACAAACACCAAAAAAAAGAAAGCTCCTTTTGTTTTGCTTCCTCTCTACTGTCTCTTTGGGTCCTTAAGATACGGAAGGGGATATAAGCGTGTGAATCCCAAGTGCCCCCCCCCGCCCCCCGCAGACCTGACCTTCGTTAGAAGGTCGGACACTTCTGCCTTGGAAATGGAAAAAAGATGGGCACAGACCTAAGTGCGTTTGTAATTTTGGTGGCAGAAAGGTAAGTGTTCTCAATCAAGTCATGCTGTTACAGATGAAGTTCGTGGAAGGAAAAAGTACGCAACGCTCGTTTTGGAAAGGGGAAAAGACAGCCTACTAGAAAAGGGTTCTCCAACTTCAATGAGCATCAGAATCACTTGGAGGACTTGTTAAAACCCTAAGTGCAGAACCCAGCCCCAGACTTTCTGATTCAGCAGGTCTGGGATAGAGCATGAGAATTCACATTTCTAACCAGTTCCGGGGATTCTGCCGCTGCTGGTCAGAGGTCTGCACCTTGAGAAATAAAGAACGAATGCCAAGTAGTAGTTGGTGCCAAACTGAGGCCTGGAATCACACATTTTAAATTAATCCCATCAGCCAGTGCGTGGCTTTGCCCCAGGAGTGTTCCAGTCCTTAGGTGTGGGAACGCAAAAAATGGAGGCGGGGTCCATCCGGGAACGGGGTTTGCTAGGTGAGCACAGGGACGGGGAAGGGTGCAAGGGACTTGATATTTGTGAGGTCGGGCTATGATGGTGAATGGCGAAGGACAGGAGGGTTATCCTTATGGACAGATGGGGGCCCAGAGGCCACGAGGAGGGGGTGGGTCACTAGGACGGGCTGTCTAGGTTCGAGCATTACATATGGGTACGGGTTCAAGTACGGGTGTACTTGAGCAAACGAACTGGACGGCAGAGGAAGAGCAATCAAAGAACGCAATGCTTAGATCTCAGAGGAGGTAGTTTGCGGCGGTGATAAGGTACAGGGTGTGAAACAGCAGAGATGGGAGACCGTCAAGAAAGTGGGAGGCCACGGTATCTCGCTGTTTATACGGGTGGGCACTGAGGTCACCCAGAATTAAGAAGGAGAGGAAGAAATGAAGGTGCGGCGAGGGAGGGGTGCCGAAGAGGTCAGAGATAAGAGCAAGCAGGAGAGGACAGTGAAGCAGGTCTTGAAAGAAATGAGCGGGGGAAGGGGGCCGCACGCCTGTCTGCACTGGGAGAGTGGGAGGCGAGGCTCGGCCTGTCTGCTCCCCTGGGGAGAGGAGAAGGCTGCTCCCAGCCTTCGGTGAGGGCCTGCTTCCTCCTGTTCCTGGCCACTGACAGACCTGGGGTGACTCTGGGCTATTAATAGCGAGAAAGGAAACTGGAAAGAATGCCCCAGGAAGAGGGCGTGTGGAAGGAGGGCAGGAAGGCAGTTAGATGGGAGGGAGGGCCAGGCCTGGACACCAGCGTCCACCCCCTCCTTCCTTTGTTACCCCCAGCTCATCACCCCCAACTACACTTTTATCTCCAGGGAAATAACACCAAAAAGCCAGGGGCAGGGGGGATGGTGGGGGGGCACGGTAAAATGGCAGTAACCAGGTGGGGTAAGCTGGCGTCTTCCGGGACTGGAGCAATAAAGGAAAGCACATAGACCGGGAATCCGGAGATCTGAGCTTTCACATCCCAGTTCTGCCTCTGATCCCCCACGAAGCACATCTGTGAAAGCGACAAGGTTTCTCAGGTCCCTGCAGATGTGGAGGCACTTCCCTAAGCATGGCACAGGTAGGTCTGCTTTTGCTGTGACAAGAGAGCCACGCTAACCAGCTGCTCCAGTGGCCTTGCCCTCTGGGCACCCCTTTCCAAGAACTGACCGACCTCAAAACTCATTTTCCAGCCTGTGCCACCTGTTTCCTGAGCCTCTCTCACCCCATCCCCACCCCCCCCCCACCCCCAGGAGCCAGATGCTGCCGCAGGTGCAGCCTGGCTGAAGTCTGAGCCCCTCCTAGCCTGCTAGAGCGCACCCTTCTCAGACCCCAAACCCTGCTGCCCATGCTGCTCTGGGTTTATTGCTTCTGGGTGGTAGCTGGGAATTAGAGCGATGTGGGGCAGATGGGGAGCTTTGGGGAGCCCCAAACTCAGACGCCGCTCTCTACACCACACTCACTCCCTTGCGCTCCTCTGGGCTCATCCATGTTATGTCCCCACCTCTGTGCTCCCACACACTCCTCATGCCATACAGGTCTTCACCAGTCCCCTGCCTCAGCCCTATCTGGTCATCCTTCCCTGCTATCTCCCACCTCCTACTCAGTTCAGCACTCACTGCCTCCACCAAGAGGCTCTTCTGGATTCTGCCCTCTGACCCAATATGGGTCCTGTCCTTGGAGGCTGGTTGCTTCGATGTTCTGCTCACTTGCCCTATCCACATCCCTTATAAATGCTCGTCCCTATGGCTTTAAGAAAGCCAGTCCCCGTTCCCACCCCCCAAAGGTCCCAAGCAGGCATTGGTTGGGGCTGGGGAGGATGGGGGAGCCTGACCTGGGGGAACGGCATCAGCAAGGGGCTTGTGGGCAGAGGACAGTGACTGGGAAAGGTCAGAGCCCTGGGCTGGGAGCCCAGGGAGGGGAAGAGGAAGGCTGACTCCCCTCACCTCTCCCAACCAGCTTCGACTTTCTCCTCAGGTGTGCACTGGGCTCTTTGGGTAAAGCCCATACCCTCTTTGTGCCTTGGGACCCGTATCAGTTTTCTCTGGCTGCACACCAATCCCCACAAACTGAGTGGTTTAAAACAAGAGAAATGTAGGGGTGCCTGGGTCGCTCAGTTAAGTGTCCAACTTTCGACTCAGGTCATGATCTCGTGGTTCATGAGTTCCAGCCCTGCCCCGCGTCGGGCTCTGTGCTGACAGCTCAGAGCCTGGAGCCTGCTTCGGATTCTGTGTCTCCCTCTCTCTCTCTTGCCCTTCCCCTGCTCAAGCCCTCTCAGGCCCTCTCTCGCCCCTCCCCTGCTCAAGTCTCTCTCTCAAAAATAAACAAACATTAAATAAAAAAAAAAAAAAACAAATGTATTCTGTCACGGTTCTGGAGGCCCTCTGGAGTTTCCAAGGGGGACCCTTCCCTGCCTCTCTAGCCTCTGGGGGGCACGGGCCAATCTCTGCCACCTGGTCACACTGCTGTCACCTCTTTTCCTGGTCTCTTTTATAAGGAAGCCCCTCATTGGATTTAGGGCCCATCTGGATAACCTCACGTCAAGATCCTTAGCTTATTAGTTACATCTGCAAAGACGCTTTGTCCAAATAGGGTGATGATGACAGGTTTGAGGATTTAAAGTTGGTTTTTGGGGGGGTGGGGTGGGGGAGCAGGTAGCATGGTATTTTTTGCCACAGGTCCCTCTGGGGCTGTTCTCTGTACCCCCTCCAAACAGCCCCCTGCTTGGGCTGAGGGCCCCCAAAATGCACCTGGTCAACTTGCCTGGCATAAGGGGTGCTATGAACTGACCGGCTGTGTCCCCACCACCACCAAAGTCACTGGTTGAAGGCCTACCCCTCAATGTGATGGTATGACGGGGGCCTTTGGGAGGCGATTAAGGTTCGATGGGGTCATGAGGGTGGGGCCCCAGGGGGGAGTAATGTCCTTACACGAGGAAGGACACAGCTTCGCCCCTCTTCGGCAAGTGAGGACACAAAAGGTGGCCATCTACAAGCCAGGAAAAGGGCCCCCCGACCACGCTGCCACGCCGGTCTTGGATTTCCCAACCTCAGAACTGTGAGAAACAAATGTCTGATGCTTAGGCCACCCAGTCTGTGGTGTCTTACTGCTGCAAACCGAGTTAAGACCAGAGGCTCGGATGGAGGTTAACAGACCAGAAACAGCAGGAAGAGCTGCCTCAACCGCCCAGGGAAGGCCAGGGCCGGCCGGCCCTCATCACTCCACTCAGGCTGAGTGGCCAGGCAGACGTGTGGCCACAGGTTCTGGTCCAGCCTCCCTGTCCCTCCCTGGGGCCCCCCACCCCGGCAGTTCTGCCGGCCCCACTATGAGCCTGCCTTCTTGGGGTCTCCGGACAGCAGGACAGCACCCCAGGGGGTTATCGGGCCTGGCTCCTCGGCATTGCCTCTCCCACAGGGGCGCAGAGCTGCCCCCTCGAGGGAGATAATTCCGGGCATTCTTCAAATCTAGAATTGTTCTGCCCTTATCAGCTTGCTTCAGCTGGCCTGCCCGACACTCGCTCCCAGGGTGGGGCCCCGTCTGGCTGTTTCCCTGGGCAGGAGAGGGCCGCCACTGTCCAACGTGGATGTCCCTTGGCAGTGGAGAAAGGCAGGCTTCCCTTGGGCACTCTCCTCCCTGAAGGGGAGGGCACACGGCCAGAGGACCTCATCCCACCTCTTCTTCCCCAAGCCAACAACTCTCCTTTCTCTCCTGTTCCCTGCACCAACAGTGTGGCCCAGAGCCTGCGGGTGGCCAGCTCCAGCCTACACACATCCCTGCCCTGTCCCACTGTGATCCTCTCCCTTCCCCTCCACGAAAGCAGTATGGGGTGATGGTTAAGAGCACATACTCAGAGGGCCCCTGGGTGGCTCAGTTGGTGAGGCGTCTGACTCTTGATTTCAGCTCAGGTCACAGTTTGGGAGCTGAAGCCCCGGCTCAGGCTCTACACTGAGAACACGGAGCCTGCTTGGGATATTCATTCTCATTCTCTCTCTCTCTCTCTCTCTCCCTCTCCCTCTCCCTCTCCCTCTCTCCCTCCCTCCCTGCCCCTCCCCTGCTCACACTCTCTTTCTCTCAAAAATAAATAAATAAACTTAAAAAAAAATCAATTTCAGGGCGCCTGGGTGGCTCAGTCAGTTAAGCGTCTGCCCTTGGCTCAGGTCATGATCTCGCAGTTTGTGAGTTCGAGCCCCGTGTCGGACTCTGTGCTGACAGATCAGAGTCTGGAGCCTGCTTTGGATTCTGTGTCTCCCTCTCTCTGCCCATCCCTTGCTCACGCTCTGTCTCTCTCTCTAAAAATAAACAAACATTAAAAAAATTAAAAAAAAAAAAAAAAGAAATGATTATACCCTCTGGGAGCCCGGAGTTACACCCTCGGCCACAACTCCCCTGGTTACAGAGCCACACCGTCCGCATGCCTCCCCCTCTGGGGGTGTTCACATCTCTACAGGCCTGGACACAGGGGAGGGTGGACGCAAGGCATCCTCGGACCCACTGGGTCTCTTCCGAGGTTTCCCAGGGCAGCACAGCCTCTTAGGAGAAGGGGCAGGGGAAGGTGACAGCATCAGGGTGGCTATGGTCAAGCAAATTCCCAGATAAGAGGAAGGGATAAGTGGGAATCTTCCTGCTCCAGGAAGTGTTTCCTCACCTCCTCAGAGAACCCGGGGGGGGGGGGGGGGGGAACGAGAGCAGGGGTGAGGGAGGGAGGGGCTTTTCTGGTGGCAGCCTCCAGTGCTGCCCTGACAGCAACCCCAGACCACAGCCTCACAGGGCAAGTCCGGGCAGCCTCAGGCTCCCTTCAGGGAGAGCTGTTTAAGGCTACATGGGCTCTGGGACCAGCGTCTGGCGTGAGAGCCCACGTGATGGGGGTGCACAGGGCACCAGGGGGGAGAGACGCTGGGTGTGCCTCTCTCTCAGGCCTGGGTTTCCTCCTCGGTGAACCGAAACTATATGCTTTCGGCCTCCTTCCCCATCCCACCCTGAGGGGTGTGTGTGAAGATGACAGAACCCGATAAGTGTCTGGCCCTTAAGAAGGTGGGGGACTTGGGGTGCCTGGGTGGCCTAGTCGGCTAAGCATCCGACTTCAGCTCAGGTCGTGGTCTCGTGGTTCATGGGTCTCCGGCTCTGTGCTGACAGCTCAGAGCCTAGAGCCTGTCTCCCTCTCTCTCCGCCCCTCCCCTGCTCGTGCTCTCTTTCTCTCTCAAAAGTAAATAAACATTAAAAAAAAAATGTTTTTTTAAAGGTGGGGAACTCACATATTAAAATGTCCTCATGCCAACCGAGGGCGGGGGGGCTTTGATGTGGTAGCTCGCTTAATGCTGAAAAACTCCGGAAGTTTCTGATAAGGAACGGAGGTGAAAAAAGGTAACTGACCTGTTCAGCACCACAGCGACTGAAGGGTCAGGCGGCTTAGGCCCGCAGTCAGCCGAGGACCAGCTTTCTTCCCAGAGCACCCCGTGGTGCTGATTCGGGCGGCTTCTCAGCCTGGGGCCACTTACACTCCTCAGGCCTTGCTTTCCATTTGTGGAACGATGACATCGTGACACAGTAATGTATAACAGGGGTTATTAGCAAGCTTTCTCTGCAAAGGGCTCGAGAGTAAATATTTTAGACCTTGCTTTAGGCCTCAACTGCACTGTAGCCAGAAAATCCACCACAGGCAGTATGTGTGGTGCACATGACTGTGGCCGCGTCCCACTAAAACTGCAGGGACAAATGCAGGCACCTGAGCTGTAGTTTGCAGACCCCACCCCCACCCCCCACTCCCCCACCCCCCCACCCGGCCTCATGTGCGCGAGCCTCTGTGATTTCCCCAAAGGACCCAGTGAGGGCCACTTGTACCAGCAGACTATTAGAAACCACGGTGGCAAAAAGGTTTTGCAATTCATACCACAAGCAGAAACACCTAAACTGCTACCTACTCAAGGAGTAGAAAAGGAGGACTTAAAAAATGCAAGAGCACCACAGTCCAATAACAGACATCGGAGTGGTGAGCGCGCATGGTGGTCCCTACAGAGGGACCCCCGCCCCCGCTTCTTCGGCCCTGTTTGTTACCATTTACTGGTGGTATCGTGGGAGGGGCCTTGGCCGGGCTCCTCGCACCGGAACCTGTCGGGCACCCATCCCCAGCAGGCGCCTGCCATGTTCCCACGCTCGGGGCCGCCTAGCACCACCAAAGGTACTCCCTTTGACCCTCACGGGAATGGCCAAGGTAGAAGTCGGCCAGCAGACACGCAGGTCGGGGCACCTAACGTGGTTTCCTTCCTCTTCCCCTCGAGGCTGGTTGCTCCTGGCCCACAGAGCCTCTCTCCCTGGGCCGCCCCTCCGAACTCTCTGGAAGCCTGGGGTTTGGGCTGCTGGCTTGGATCAGGAGATCCTCAGAGAACAGCCCCTCCTCCTGTATCTTAACAGTGTTTTAGTAAAGAATTACGTGTATTCAGGGGTGCCTGGGTAGCTCAGTCGGTTGAGCAGCAACCGACTCTTGATTTCAGCTCACGGTTTGGGAGTTCAAGCCCCGCATGAGGATCTGAGCTGACAGCATGGAGCCTGCCTGGATTCTCGCTCTCCTTCTCTCTCTGCACCTCTCTGCTCGCGCTCTCTCTCTCTCAAAATGAATACAGGAACTTAAAAAGAATTACATACGTTCAGAGAACTGCAGCCATCACAAGTGTTGATGGAACACACCCCATACCCAGATCACAGAACAGGACGCACGATCCTGGAAGCCCACCGTATTCCCTTCCAGTCACTCTCCATCCCCCAAGGGTAAGCTCTCATCTGACTTAAATACCCGGGCTAACTGTGGGTCTATCAATGGTATCCCACACTACTGACGTTTAGGTCTGGCTTCTTTCCCTTGGCATCTTATTTGCACGATTCATCCTTCCCACGGCACGTCGCTGTGGACTGTTTGTTCTCTGTTGTGTGGACATCCCCCCATGTCTCACTCATTCCACTGCTGATGGGTGTTCGGGTGGCTCCCAGCACGAGTCACTCTGCATGAACACTGCAGCTCCTGCCTTTGGGGGAACATCTGCCTGCCCTGTACACAGCTCCGTGCAGAGGCTGGGAGGCTGAGCTGCGTGGACAGGGCGGGGGGGGGGGGGTGGTCCTTAGGAACCGGAATGCTTGCTAGCCCAGGCCCCATTTCCTGAGCTTCCACATCCCGCACCCAGACAGAATCTCCAGCCACTCCACTCAGCTTGGTCGTCCCAGACCCACACCCTGGCCGACTAGCTGTCACTGAGATCTGGCTTTTAGGGGCTCTGGGGCACTGTGCTCTCTCCTGCTTCCCTGGAGGACCAGCCTCAGGAGGCCTTGATTTCCAAAGGATTCACGGAGCGGTGGCTCCGATGACCTCGGCAGTCCCCCCTAATGACAATGAGAGGCCAGACTTGACTGCACACCACCACCCCACCCTCATCAGAAGCTCTCCAAGTGGGGGTCAGAGGGTGGAACCCCACCCCCATCCTGTACAGGACTGAGCTCCTCAGCAGGAAGCTTCTAAATACATTCTTTGGATTACTCATTATTCTAATTCTGTTGCTGGAGGCAGAGAGGTATGAGGAGAGCTTGGAATTCGGTCAACTGTGCCACCCAAGATTGTAGTCCTGCCTCTACCCCGAGCCCCCGCTGCCCCTGCCGGGTTCCTCCTTCCACCCACCCGGATGTCCCTGTCCCGGGCCTGCTACCGGCCTCTGAGCCACCTGTCGTTGCTATTCCTAATGAGGAGTATGCACGTGCTGACCCCTGGAGGTTTGGGGCAGGTGTTTCAGGCTTGGTGTGAGGGCAGCCAGGCTGTCCAGGAAAGGGGCTGGGGCTCTTCCTGAGCTGGAAAGACAGGCTAACCTCCTTAAAACAATACCCTTCCCAGGGCCTCCTAATCCCTTCAGCTGCTGCAGACCATGTGAATCCTGACCTGTCTGACCAGGCAGCGTGCCCAGCAGCCGCCAACCCCCTGGCCTGGGCGCCGGCAGGGGTGATGCCCAGCCAGCTGAGCTCGCCAGCGCCAGGAAGGGCTCCTGTACAAGGGTCAGGACAACAGGGCGGTGCTCCGGGGAGGAAACGCAGGGCCCTGTGGCCCATCTTTAGGATCAGATTCAAGGTCCCCGTGTATGATGCACAAAAAGAGCGAGCCCTGGGGTGTGAACCCCAGGTCCTGTGTGAGCCTGAGGCATCTGGAGCCTTGTCAGCCAAGGGAGAGAGAAATAGCTACCTTGGAACAAAATGAGCACTTAAAAAAATGTATAAGCTTTGGGGGGAAATGTCAAAATACCTCAAATCTGCAGAGGGGCAGGTCTGGCTGGATGGGAAGCCAGGCTGACAACCTTGCCAACACCCTCCTGCGTGCTGGAGACACAAATGTGTGCACGCTAGGGCTGGGAACCGGTGGGGCACCGCGCATCCCCCTGGGCTTGCGTCAGGTCTGAGACCACAGGACACAAGTATGTACTTCCTCCCTCCTCATGCAGTGGCATTTTCTACAAACCCCCCCCCCCATCCAAACCAGTTTATCGTATCACTCTTAAGCTTTTATCTTGCACTCACTGAGGCCTTATCATTCGGGCCAGACACTGAACTGAGAGCTTTGCATGCGTCTCCCATGCTCTCTGGGAAGGTCCCACCGTTGTGCTCTTTGCAGAGCAGACTGGGGACTGGCTATGGGGCAGTGGGGGCAAGAGCAGATCCAGCCCCGGCTGTCCACAGGAGGCGAGCGCCCATGACAATGAACCACAACGGCTCTCGCATGCCTCATCAACTTTGCAACTGACCACACCGCTTCCCCCGGGGCACCTACTGTTCTCTAAACCCTCGGGCACACGCAGGCTTCCGGCCAAAGCCTGCGCACACTCAGAATCCAACTCTTCCCTCGGTGGTCAGTTCAAAGACAACCTTGGTAAATATTTTTCTGAGGGAGCACGCTGTCATTCCCACGCCACCTTCCCGGTCCCGAAGCCATGAAAATAACCAGATGCGTACCGGTTTCTCCACCGCCCTTGGAAACCTCCACCAGGGACCAGTCTCCGCTCCAGGCTGAAAACAAACAAGGGCCAGAAGCCAGAGGGAAGTCCCAAATAGAAGGTGAGATAGTGGGCTCTATGAGCCGAATGAGAAAGTTCTGTGAAATGGGGCCTGTGAACTTCCCCGGGAATGACCAGTTTCCGCCTGCTGGAAGCTGAAGGTTAAGGCAGCAAGCACAGCCTTCCAAATTTCCAAACTTTTTTTTTTCTGTCCTGGAGAGAATTCTCCCCTTCCAGGAATAACACCTGCATCCTTCTTGCTGCAGAATAATCCACGTTAGTACACGTTCCCTAGGCGAAATGTGTGTGTGCTGGGGTGAGGGGAGCTAAGGCTCAGGTTAGCTGGCTCCCCACCCGAAACCCCACTTACTCTGCAAAGCAAGTTAAAAATAAAGCCAAGGCACGCCTGGGTGGCTCAGTCACTTAAGTGTCTGACTCTTGATTTCAGCTCAGGTCGTGATCTCAGGGTCCTGAGATCGAGCCCTGCGTTGGAGCTTAAGATTCTCTCTCCCACTCCCTTTGCCCCTACCCCACTTATATCCTCCCCCCCGCCCAAGTAAAATTTTAAAAAACAATTTAAAAAAAGTCTAAACTCCATCACCCAAGACTATGCTTGGCCCTAAGAAACGGGGAAAAACAGGACTACTCCCCTGTTAAGCTCAAAATCTAGATTTCTTTGGAGTTTAAAGACAAAGGAGGTCCGCTTGCCTGTGGGGAAGTAGGGATCTGGTAGGAGTATTGCTTAAAGAGAAACAAACAAACCTCATAAATGAATACAGCTAAACAATTGAGGGCTGGCTCTCTTGTCCCCCCCCCCCCTCCCGCCAAGGCCGGTGGTGGGGGGAAAGTTAAAAGCCTCGTTCCTTTTAAACAAAGCCAAGTTGTCCCCCAGCGTTTGAGATGTTAGAGCTCGTCAAGGAAGCGGGGTTTCCTACAGGGCGCCGCCTTGGGAAGTGAATCAAGAATCCCAGGGCCAGCCTGCTTGGAGCCAGGTGTCCAAGCAGCTGAAAATTCATCCCCTAAAAGTAGTCAAGGGGGCTTACATCAGAGGGGGGACGGAAGGTGCGCACGCACGCACACACGGTGATTTCACGGCTCTTCTTTTCAGAAGAAACTTCGAGCAAAATGGAATGTTTCCCTCTGAAACTTCCTAGGTCAGGAAAGAGGGTCAAGACTTTGCTTAGGTCACACAAGATTGACACCAAAGTCAGACTTGGGGCTCCTGAATGGGTGGAGGCAGGGGAAGAACCATCCCCTACGCCTTGGCCTCCCATGCTCCCATCTCCCCTTTCTTTCTCCATGCTCTTTATTGTGTTAGGAGTCTTGCTACCATGCAAGGGGTACAGATGGCCAGGCCAAGTTCATCTGGCCGCTCCCAGGCCCAGAGCACTAAGTCATACTTAAGTTGGAAGGAGCTAGCTGGAACCTCAAGACTCCGAGACTTAGCTCGTGGCTGGGTAATTCACCACCATCCTCCCACCTTGGATGTCCCATCTGGAAAACGGGTGCAATCCTCTAGAGTGTGGCACAACCCAAGGCCACAGGACTTTGGAGATACTAGCCCCCAGAGACTGTTGCCTTTCTCGTCTTCCCTTACAGACTGGTCTTTGCTTTTACAGTAATGACATCATGCCTAAAGATGCAACCGGAAAAGGAGCTGATGTCCACCCCTCCACTGAGGAAGCAGCTGAGGAAGCAGGGGCCAGAGAGGCAGCGAGCTACTGAGCAGTCAGGGCCAACATGTGGCTGAGTCCACCGCCCTGCAAAACTGGCGGCTGGGCACAGCCCCTTATCCACAGATGAGAAAACTGAGGCCCACAGGGAGGACTCCCGGCCCCGGAGGGAGGGAGCATCTTCCTCTTACAAACCCGTTTTCTTTTTTTCCCTGCCCTTTATTCAACACCCAACACAGGACCCTCCTGGGTATCTGCCCTATGCCTGCTGTCACCCCCCATACACACAGGCACACTCATGAACACCGAAGCTTAATTAACAGGAGGCGCTGGGGGCAGCTATAGCTGGTGTGCTGTCGTGACTGCCCGAGAGAGCTCATGGAATTCAGAGATGTGATATTGTGCGGTCAGGACCAGGCTTCCAGATTCTCCCTGGTGCCTGGGAGGAAAGCCAAAGTGTTTTTCCAGCCAAGTACAACCTCCCGGGATGCCAAGGGGAGAATGAGAGCCTGTGGACAAGCTCCCACCCTGCCTCTCCCCAGGAGCCAGCTGTCGACAGCACGTGCCCTCCAATGTCCACTGTGGCCACTGAGAAGCTGAAAACGAAGATGAGCTCAGGGTGAGAGCTCCGGGGTCTCCGGATGCGGTGGCCTGGCCAGGAGAAGGGGGCATGCTGGGGACTGGGCTCATAGCGCGGGGCTGCGGCGCGCAGGGACGGGCTGAGACCCAGGCGCGCTCTACTCAGCAGCGCCCCCTACGCCTGGGGTGTGGAGCTACATGTACCTGAGCGAGGGGACCCCACGCTCACCGGCGTGCCACCGGGAGGATGTATGATGTGCTGGCAGCAGCTCGAAAAGCACGGGCAAGCCGGTGATTCCATCCAACGAGTCACCCCCTTTCCACCATTTGGCTCCCTGGCTCCCAGAAAAATGACAGCCCGAAGGTGGAGGAGCTCGGCGTTACCCAGGGCTGAGGACAAAGCCCCAGCACCACTGCCTCGGGTGAGCCACCAGGGCAGTGCTGGCTGGCAGAACAGCCTTGGGAATCCCCTTCTCCAAGCCCCTGGGACAGGGCGACAGCCTCAGACTGGATTTAAAACAGAAACTGTGATGTTGTCAGAACAGGGACTCAAAGCAGTAGGAGCAGAGGCACAACAGGAAAAAAAAAAAAAAAGCAGCCAGAATCAACCAGCAAGCCACGTCTGCCCCCATCTGAGTGGAAAGATCAAACGTCAAAAACACACCCACCCACAATTTTCGTAATAATGCCTTCAACTCCTACCTGAGAAACAACACCGTTATTAAGCACCCATGCAGGGCCACTGGCCTGGAATGGAACCTGTTCCCTACACTGACTCTGGTACAAGTAGCCTTTATTCTGGCCACAAGCTTCCATGTGGTTTCCTACAAATCCCCTCAGGAAGGAGGGCGCTGTCAGGCTGCATTTCCCTTTCCAGAAGGTCCTGCTTAGCAAAGCTCCAGACTGGACGCACACACCCAGTGGTCCGGTCTTTACATAGGACTGCGTGGGTTCTAGCCCTGAGTCACATATCCCTGGATGCCTCTCAGTCCTGGGCAAACTGGGGCAGGCGGTCCCTCTATCTTCATATCCGTATTTCCCCCCACCAGATGTTCGTGGATGTTCTAAAAAGGAGGAGGAAAGGTTGTTTCCACGGTTAAAGTACATTTGGAGGACGCTGAATTAAGCAAAGGCTATTCGGTAAGGGGCATCTGGGAGCATTTAAGATCCTAACAGGCACTGACTTTCCAAGAAGGGGAATCGAGGCGGCAGCCTTTTCCAAACCTTTTGGATCATGCGTCTCTTTTACTCACGACAAACTTTCTACTTGTTTATCAAACGTTTACTGGGAGCAGAACTCTTACTATCTTGAGGACTACTGGTGTTCCCCTTGGGCACAGTTTGAGACCCAGCTTATTCTACCGACTTAAAAGTAAAAAACAAGACCAAAGAAAAAAAAGTGGGGTGCCAGCCCTGATTTACCGTACGGGTAAAGTGAGACACAAGAGCACCAGCCCCTGGGGATTACGGTGCAGAAAGTCAAATGCAGCTCGGTGAGTAGTTTCTATCTTCCTCCCACTTCTCACCTCCGGGAGGAGATACTCAGTTCCCTGGTTTATAATTGCTGCTGGATTGCTTCCCCTCCTCCCCGAAGGGGAGTGCAGAGAGGCTATAAAGACCTTCACCAGGTTTCGCTGCCTGGCTCGGATGGTGCCACAGTGAATTTGGTGCTAGAGTCAGGGAGGGTTGGAGGAGGAGGAAGGAAGCTATTTAGAGGGTGATACTCAGATCTGTGGCCTGCACACGGGCAGTGGAGAAAGAGCAGCCAGAGGGACACCGGTCCAGAAAAAAAGCAGTAGGAAGTGACCCTCCATTTCACAGCGTGATGGCCAGAACCTCAGGGGCTCCAGGATCAGGGCCTTGGTGGCTTCAGGAAAACCCGTCTGACTTGTAGCCTAAGGTGAAAGGGCAGCGTCCCTGAGAAATGGAGTGGGAAGCACCAGGTGGGAACCAGGAACTGGGAGGCAGGGAGGGGGGCGGACATTGCAGCCCCTTCCTGGGAGTGCGGCTTACCACAGCCTCAGAACCGGGGCCCTCGTCCTGAAGGGCCTGGCTGTGGGACAGTGAATAAATGGGCAAAAGCTTAGCGCAGAGAGGTCATGGCACACGCTGGGAGGTGGGGAGGGGGGAACAGGTCTGCTTCATCATATCGCACGCTGGGCTAGACCTAAAGCCAGTAAAAGTAGTAAAACCAAACTGCGTGAGGCGCACCACCAGTGTGTAACCCACAGTTGCAGAGGAAGGCATTATACCTATTTCACAGCCAGGGAAACGGAGGCCAAGGAACAAGTCTGAAACCACAAGGCCAGCAAGTGCCAAAGCCCAGGCTAAACTCCACGCCTCTAACTTCACATCCTGGCGCGTCATGCGGAGAGATTTCAGTTTTTCTTCTCCTTGACAGCACAATTTTTCTCAGAGGCACTCTCATGTGGAGACCTACCCTACAGCACAGATAAAAACGGAGATGCGCAAAGTGGGGTGGGATGAAAAGTCCCCCCCCCAAATTGGCCTTCTCTTAGCTTTCCTCTCTAGGTGTGTACCCCAACCTCTCGGTGGCCCCCACGACAGCTCCATAGAGTACCTCCACCAGTTTGGAAAGCCACCGGCCTCCAGCTGGTGCTCTCAGGAGTGTCCATGGACCAAATATTTATTTTATTTTTTTAATCTCTTCTAATGTTTATTTATTTTTGAGAAACGGCCCGAGCAGTGGAGGGGTAGAGAGAGAGGAAGACAGAATCCAAAACAGACTCCAGGCTCTGAGCTGTCAGCACGACACGGGGCCTGACACGGGGCTCCAACCCACAAACTGAGATCGTGACCTAAGCCAAAGTCGGACACTTACCGATGGAGCCACCCAGGCGCCCCATGGACCAAACATTTAAGACAGTACTTCCCTCGGCCCCATACGTGCCCCTGCTGAGCTAGGAAGGGGAGGATAGGGTGTAGAAATACTTCTTTGCCATTCAAAGGGCAGTGGGAGAAAGTAGGTGCCCCAGGGGCAGCCCTGGAGGAAGCCCTGCTCATCGGTGGTCCCCGGGACACTAGGGCAGCTCAAGGCGAGGGGGCTTGCGTGGGAGGGAGCTGGGTTTCTTTGCGCATTACAAGGAAACCCTCCATCAGTACACCAACACGCTGGAGCCACAAAAAAGACAACAGATAAGCTGAAAATGGCTCAGCCAGAGCGGGGGCAAGGCCTTTGGCCATGGCGGACAACTACTTGGGTTTCACGCAAGCAGAGCTGATCTGATTGGCAAGACGAGGTTTGAGAGCAGCTGCAGAGAAACCCAAGGTTTTCAGGGACTTAGCCTGTAGTAGTATTTGCCAGTGACCTACTCCAATATCCATTCTTTCTGACTTCTTTATCACTGAACCACTGGTTTTTGCTTAGGCATATATATGGGTACCTGAAATAAAAAATACTCTTCCCTAATCAAAGTATTCTTCCCTGCTTCCCTTGCAGCTAGGTGTGGCCAAGGACCAAGTTCTGTTCAACAAATGTAACTAAAGTGTTGTGTGTGGTTTCTGGCAGGTGCCCTCGAAAGAGGGGCCACAGGCTTCTTGTTCTTTTCTCCTGTAGCTGAGCCCCCGGAGCCATCTTGGACCACGAGGCAGCATGCTGATGATGGCAGAACAGACCGCCATCCCAGCGCTCTGAACTTCTCTCACGTGAGTGACAGACAACTTCTGTCTTGGTCAGTGGCCAGAAGCGGCTGCACCTCCCACAGCACCCCTGCCTTCAGGAGTCCTGCTCCACCTTCGTGCCCAGGCAACCATCCCTCCCACGTCCCGGGCTGGTCTCAGCAGCCACCTGCCTCTCTTCTTCTGGAACCAGGTTAGAGCCTTGCAAGTGGACGGCTCAGAACTAGCAGACAAGACTTTGGGTTCTAAGGCAGCTCGGCCACTCACTCACTCATTCATTCAGCAAACAGTTATTGAGTATCTACTATTTCCCAGGTACTGTTCCAGGTACTGGGGCTACAGCAATGAACAACAGAAGACCTTGCCCTCATGGAACTTATAGTCTACTCAAGAGAGAGACACACAAAGGCAGAAACGAGCATGCATCAGGTGATAAGCGCTATGGAGAAAATACACTGAGTAAGGAGAGGAGGGCGTGTTATGCGAGCAGCCCGGAAGCTCTCTCTGAGACGGTAGCTAACAGAAATGAGGGAGTGAGGCACGTGGATATTTGGGGGAAAAGCTGTTTATGTCACCTACTCCAAGTCCTCAGTGCTATGCCTCAGTTTCCCCTCTCTGGAATGGTTTGTGAGACAAAAGCCATCCCAAGACAACCTCGTGCTATCCTGGCTGAAGACTGTGGCTCCAGAGAGGATGTTCAAAGCCAAGTCGGCATGGGAATCGGACTGGATGGGGACAGAGGGTCCCCTTGGACAGCACTCCATGAATTTCAGGTAAGAAGGGGTGTGAGGCCTGCAAAGTGCCCCTCTCACCAGGGCTGGTCTCCCCAGTGTCCCTTCTATGTTGACCTGGGTCAGAGCGCTAAAAGGTTCGAGACCAGACAGTTTGGGCTCCTGGTCAGCCCATGTGTCTCCCAGCACCCCAACCTGGGGCTGCATGGCAAGCCTCAGTCAGCCATTCGTCAGAATTCTCTTCCCCCTGGGCTGAGGCACACGGCCTTCCGGCCATGACAATTGGCGGACAGGGTGCCACCCTGCGCCCTGGCCGCAGGGAAGTGCGAGGTGGCTGACCCGAGGGGGATAAGGCTACAAAGGAAGAGAGGGTGGCGGTGGTTTGTCAGGGAAAGGGGTGGGGACAGAGGGAGGATGGGTGGCCAGGAGGCCAAGCAAAGCTGAGGGTCTGCGCCAGCCATTACTATCGTGGTACAGGGTGAGACCACAGTCCAGAGCCAGTACGAGGGCTTGGGGTGGGGGCATGTGCGGAGGGCTGAATTTGTGCACCAGGTAAGCACCCCACTCATTCGTTCCAGACTCTGGCGGGATGCTACAGTCACTACTGGGGCTCACAGGCAATGGGAGACAGACATGTACAGAGTGGCCAGCATGGTGGCCCGCACTGTGACATGACAGGGAGAACCTTTGGAGAGCCTAACTCCTGGGGAATAAAGTAGCTCCAACTCTCAACATACCCTGAAGGCGGAGGGATGGGGAGAGTCTGGGCACAGTATAATGTTTTCACCTTCACGAAACCCTTTCTAGAAAGGGTTCTAATGAGTTTCTCCAGTGCCCGGGAGGGAATTAGCACAGGAAGGCTCAGTCCCGTTCTTACATTCTATGGCTGCACATGCATCTCACTGGGAGTCACTAGGACTTGGCCAAGTGAACCCACTCCCTGGTCTGCGTTCCCTCATCTGAAAAACATGTGGGTGCAGAAGATGATTTCCGGAAGGCTTCCCAGCTCTAGGATTCTGTGTTCTGTGATTTTCTAGGTTATTTAGAAGCAGCGTGGAAATTACCCTTTGCCAGTTGAATTCTATTTTGAACAGCCTACTTGTAGCAATCTAATGGTAAATGCTACTGCAAATATGAAGAGGCTCCTTGCAATGGATCTTCTGTGGAGATTCTCTTGAAGGCTTTCCTTAAGAGAATACCTACAGGGGCGCCTGGGTGGCTCAGCTGGTTCAGCGTCCGACTCCTGATTTTGGCTCAGGTCATGATCTCACTAGCACGGAGCCCGTGTTGGGCTCCACACTCGGCATGGAGCCTGCTTAAGATTCTCTCAGAAGGAAGGAAGGAAGGAAGAAAAGAGAGAGAGAGAGAGACAGAGAGAGAGAGAGAGAGAGAGAGAGAGAATACCTACAGTCACGAGGCTTGTATGGCCCAGAGTCATAAACCTAGATCTGCAACCTTGTTTGACAAGACCCATGACAAGAGAAACTCTATGCAAATTCACCCGTGTTCCTGGGAACAGAATGTGAGGGAAAACCCACCAACTGAGCTCCCGGCCCTGCATCATACCTTAAAGCACAAATAGGAAGTGAGCCCAGAGCTGAGGGACGAGCTCCCTGGCCTCTAGGTCTGAGGAAGTCTCTAGGCAGGCTGGGGCTCAGGCTGGGGCTGCTGAGCGGGGGATGGGCAGAAGAGGGTCACTCTCTCTCTGGCACGGAGCTTCCACTGAGCAAACTTGCGGAGGGCTCCCGGAGCCTCTGCACCAAGGATGTGAAGAAACAAGCTCTCACTAGGGTAGGACCATCTAAATCCCGACCCCCCTCCCAAGAAGTGCGGTGAGCTGTCCACAGGGCTCCTCCCACTTCCCTTAGGAGTGGAGGGCCTTGAGCTAAGCTTGGCCAAGCTGTCCCCACAGCGGCCGCTGGTCAGGTCCTGGATCCCCAGCCCCGAAGCCCCAGCCCTCAGCAGTCACTCCTGCCAGTTCCGGCTGCTGCAGAAAGAGCTCACTGGCCAGCATCATTGCCCAGGATGGGAGCTGGGCTACGGCTTCCCTTTCCAAAAGCCTGAAACCAGGGCCTAGGCCCCGGCTCCCCTCAGTTGAAAGGTGCAGATAAAATTTTGAGCAACTGCTCAGTGCCCATTGCTGCTTGGGGCCCTGGACGGAGAGATAAATGCCCTGTGGCCCCTACCCTGGAGGGGCTCCCCACAGGCTGCAAGAGACCCAAACAGACCACGGAACATAATTTGTGTCCATCTAGAAACCAGGGAAGGCTTCTTGGCAGAGATGATACCTGAGGACAGGTGTAAACCAGGGTTAAATCTCTAGTCTTCCCTGCTCAGAGGAATTCGAATCAGGTGGGAGGCTTCTCCTCTCTCAGCTTCCCAAGGGCAGAGGTATCAAACCCCACCCAGCAGGAGCCCCTCCTCTCCCTTCAAACATGGATGCCTAAGGAAAAGGCAGATGTGGCTCAGCATCCGTGCCTCTGCCCCACCTCTGTGCCCTGCTGCCTGCCAGAGAGGACACCCCTCCAACACGTGCCTCCCCTCTGCCCCTCCTCGGGGGCGGGGGGGAGGGGGGAGCACACCCCACAGCTTGGGCAAAGCTACCACCTGGTGCCTTTGGGACCCCTACCGCTCCCCTTCGCCCCTCACCTGTTGAGCCCAGTCTGCTCCCAACCCCCATGGCTTGCTCCCTCAGAGCCATGCCCAAAGCAGGACCATGCTTGGAATATCTACCATGCCCTGACCTCATCCCATAGAACTTTCCCCCCGGGCTCTGAAAACTCACCTCCTCCCCATGGCCTTCCTGCAGCTCTCCCCACCTCAAGAACCCATATCATGACCCCTAGCCCGTGTCTCCTCTCCAGCGGCAATTCATTCAGCCCCAGCTAGCCCACCCCACCGTGACCCTTTTTATCTTAAAACCCCTGTATAAACTCCCACCTCCTTCAGGCAGCTTTGCCTAGGTCACCCCTACCCACACCTTACCACTTCTTTTCCACGTGCCTCCTTTTCCCACACCTTATGGCACGAAGGCTTCAGTCTTTGCAACTACCTATCCATGGATTCCCACAGACATTAGCAGAATCCTGACACTCAGCTGCCTCAGACCAATCAAGTTCTCAGTTAATATGCTTGAGTAATCATCACAGCCAGGATTTATTAAGCTCCGACCTCGAGTAGTTGGGCACACTGTCAAGCTCATTCTATGTTATCGCCCACCTTCAGGGCAACCTGCAAGATACCTTTATCATTTTACAGCTGAGGAAACCGAGGCTCAAAGAGGTTCACTATTTTGTCTATGGTCTCCGGGGGTCTATTTGACCCACAATCAATCTATCTATCTATCTATCTTTCTATCTTTCTATCTATCTTTCTTTCTTTCTTTCTCTCTCTCTCTCTCTTTCTCTCTTTTCTCTCTTTCTTTCTTAACGTTTATGTAACTTTGAGAGACGGGGCAGTGGGGGCAGGGAGGGGCACAGAGACAGAGGACCCGAAGCAGGCTCTGAGCTGACAGCAGAGAGCCTAATGCGGGGCTCCAATTCATGAACTGCAAGATCATGACCTGAGCTGAAGTCGGATGCTTAACTAACCGAGCCACCCAGGTGCCCCTGAGTGTTTTCCACCACACCAAGCTGCCTCTCCCTCTCCAGGATTCACCCATGGAATGACTCGATCAGATTGATAGTACAACTCAGCTGGCAGATAACGGGCCAGAAAACCCCAGAAATGTTATATAACATGAAACTAGAGGTGCTCTCTGCTCTTTTATTCTATCTTATAGATAAGGGAACTGAGGCCCATTTGTACAGCTCGCCATGTGGTTCCACTAAATGAATATCAAACCAAAAGTACGAAAAGGAGTCTCATGGACTGTCAGGCCCCCTGGATTTAATGCTGCTTATGCTGTAGGCTGTGTGACTCCCCTGTTAATTAAAAGGTAAGCTCTCAGGGGACCTGGGTGGGGTAATTCCTTTGTGGAGGAGACTCACTATAATCCTGTATTGTTTACAATCGCATCATGGTATTCCAACGGCGTCGGGGGTTACACCATCCTTGGTGACTGCAGCCCAGGCGGCCCCACCTTTGGAAGGGCAGAGATGGAACAGTCCTTATGGAGTCCCTATAGGAGGGTATGAAATTCAGCGCAGCCATTGAACACCACACCTGCACCCCTCAGCCTTTTCTGCCTCAAGGTATGAAAAATAATAATAAGGACGCCTGGATGGCTCAGTCGAGTGTCCAACTCTTGATTACGGCTTGGGTCGTGATCTCATGGTTCCTGAGTTCCAGGCTCTGAATGGACAGTGCGGAGCCTGCTTGGGATTCTCTCCTTCTCTCTTCGCCCCTCCCCCCTTCTCATGCACTCTCTCAAAATAAATAAATAAACTTTACTGCTACTACTATAATAATCCCTTGTGCTTTACATGTTTCAAAGTATTTCCTTTTATCCCTTTATTATATATGGCACTAGCATTTTAGGGATTGGGCACTGGGGGCTTGGAAAGGCCCAGAGACTTGCTGGGGAGGGGGGGGATGGGAGTATGGTCCTGTTCACCACACTTGTTTAACATGTATCAAGCTCCTACCACGTGCCTTGCCCTGTGCTAGGCTTGAGGAGGGCTTCCTGAAAGAGGCAGTTTCTGGGCAGTGCCCAGATGCTGGGGAAGGCAATCCCAGCCTTGAAGCCAGCAGCAAGCTGGGCTTCGAGCTTTCCCCTGGGTGGCTCTGGAGCATTTCTTAGTGCACAACAGCCCCCAGCCTCTCCTCACAGCTCAGTCTCTAGGCTCTGGAGCACCAGAAAACTAGCCTATTCCTCCTGACACAACCCATCTCCCTTCTAGGTGGTGCTAAGAAGCTCGCTCCAAAAAGGTGCACGTCAAGACCCATGCTGAAGTCTGGTTGCTCTTAGAGCAGGGCTCAGGAGTGGCCACACTCCAGCATCTTCTCGGCCCTGCAGGTTGTACAAATCCAAGGTGACGGTCACCCCCAGAGCTGTTCAGACCAGTCTTCACACCACAAAATACCCTTTGGGGGCACAACACCTTTGCCCACTGACCGTGCCCTTTCCTTTTTACAGGCCAAGCTGGTGGAGCCTCAGGGCCACGGACCACAGAGTGGTCACACCTGTTTGCCCTCTGAGAACCAGCCCCCGACCACGAACGGTTCCATGCAGTGCAGAGAACAGGCTGTACAGCCATTCCCTCCCACTCTGCCCTAAGAGTTCAGCCCCAAATGCCAGTGCCTGCCAGCAGCAAGGTCCCTTCCCTCTCTGGGCTGTCACCAAAGTCTTCCTGGCCCTACCTAGGGTAGGAGCGCCACCCCCACTCTTTCTCGCGGCAGACATGTGCTCAGGCGGGCCACAAAGAAATTCATCTCTTTCCTGGGGCCGAGCCTCCAGCTGTTCTCAGGGGCCTTGGGACACTTTCTTGGAGGAGTCTGCAGCCACCCGTCTCCCGCAAAGGATAACATTTCACCTTGAGAAAAAAATAGGAGGGCTGTTTCTAAGGTGCATCCAAGCTTGTTCCAGGAGACAAGTTCCTGTTTATAAAAGGGAGGGGGGTGTCTCACCTTCCTGGCCATGGCCAAGAAGGGAGCAGTTCCTTTGGTGGCAAAGGAGACAGGGGTCCTACTCAGCTAGGCGACTCTGAGACTGTGGAAGGTCCACTTACTCCCCTTGTACCTGTCCCAACACAGGCTCAGGTGGGCTGAACTGCACACACTGCTCGAAAAAAAACCTCTCTGCAAACGCAGAAGACATCAGCCGCCTGAGCTGTTACTGGAGGCTTGTCACCTGCTTCAGGGACTTCCGCGTGAGCTTCCAGCCTGCTGTTTTGCTGGAATCATCGACTACACAATACCGTTGCTCATCCCCTCCAAAACCGGAGAGAAAGAGTGACCAGACCTGGGGGGGGCGGGGGGAGATCCCGCGAAAACGCTGAGCCTCGCCATGCCCCAACTCCCCGCTCTATTTGCCCGCAAACCCATTTAGGGTTGTCGCCCCTCGGTTTGCCCCAGCACAATCCACAATCCACCGCCCACTCCACCCGAATGGAGACCAGGGACGATCCGCGCTCCCGCCCGGCACCTGCAGTGTTCGCGGGTTCGGAAGGGACGTGAATGGTTCAAGGTCAGGGCTCCGCGTGTGCCCCCAGCGAAAGGCGAGCACAGGGGCTGCTCCAGGTCGCGCCACGAGGTACGGCCCGGCCGGGGGCGCACCCGCACGGTGGGGTCCCAGCGGAGTCCGGGCCACCACTCACCATTAGAGAGCGACCGCGGCGGCAGCAGCAGCAGCAGCAGCAGCGCGGAGAGCGCCAGCGCGGAGCGCATCGTGTCCTGGCCTCGGGCCGGGAGCAGGTGGCTGCGGGTGCGAGCGTCCGAACAGCGAGAGCGTGGGCGCCGCTCAGGGAGGCCCGGCTGTGGCTCCGGCGGCCGGGTGATGACCCCGGGGCTCCCGAGTCGCGCTCCAGCGGCCCCTCCTCGCGACCGCTGCGGCAGAGCTGGACTGAGGCGCGGAGCCAGGCGGCGGAGGAGCGGCGGGTGGCTGCGTCGCGGGCGGTGTCTGAGCGGCTGGGCCAGGCCGGCGGCTGCGGCGACTCCCGTCCCGTCCGCGCCGGCCCCCGGCCCCGCCCCCTCCTCCTCCCCTCCTCTCCCTACCCTCCCCCGCCCCGCCGCCCAGGAGCGCGCGGGCGGCTGCAGTGGGGCAGGCGGGGCGGGGCGGGGCGGGCGCTGGGCCGGGAACAATGAGCAGAGGAGGAAACTCCGCCCGGGAGCGCGGCGGGCGGGGGAGCGCGGGCTGGCGGCGGGCTCCGGGCTAGCGGCCCCCGGGCGGGCGGGGTGGTGAATGTGTGTGCGCGGGGCGGCTGGGCGGCTCCTGACGCCTGACGGCTCCTCGCCCGCTGGTGAGCTCGCCCTGGCACACAGGCGTCGCCCGCAGTGCTTCTGAGGGGGTCCGGAGGGACCCCCGACACCGCCAGGGCCCTCGCACGCCCAAATCCGGAGCGTGGCGACCCCCAGCCTCGTGCGTGCGCTAAGGATCTTTCGAGGCCTCAGGGCTGCAGAGCTCGGTGCTCCAACTCCCGAGAAGCGAGTCTCCCAGCTGCCAGGTGCAACTCACCTGCGGGCGGGCCCGCGTGCCGCACCACTTCCGAGCAAGTCCACGCTGCAGTGTGCACTGAGCAAGCTGGGCTAACTAGTTGCTTAATCTCTCCAAGCCTGGTTCCTCACCTGTGAAATTGAGGTGATGGTAAAAAATAAATAAATAGGACTTTTGGGGGGATTAATATGTGTCCGTCTGTGTTCTCAGAGCTTTGCCCCTATTATTTCATTTACTCCTTACAGCAGCCATATTTTTAGCCTCATTTTGCAGAGGGAATTGAGTCAAGAAGAGTTTAAGAAACTTGCTCAAGATCCAATAAGTGGTTAAGTGGCATACCCGCCTCTGAGAGTAGGTTGGAGAAATCCTTTGCACAGTGCCTGGCAAATAGTAACTGCTCAATAAGTATTAGCTATTATTCTTATTCTCGGTGTGTAAAGAACAGCAATAAAGATTTAGGGCTCTGGGGTCAAACCCGATTTGGGCTCCTAATCCAGCTGTGCCCATCTAATTAGTAGCTAAAACCCTAAGCAAGGTACTCTTGGTACCTCAGGTTTTTTGCATCTGTAATATACGGACACCACCGCCCACCTCAGAGGCTTGCTATGAGATTTAATCCGGAACGAGCCGTTAGCCCTGGGCCGGGAACACAGAATGAAGCGGCCCGCATTTGAAGAGAAGGTGAGAGAAATCTGCCTACTTGGGATGGAGGTGGGAGTTGCGTTCCAAAAACCGAGTTAACCCAGTGAAAGAACAAAGAAGAACCCCCTGGTTGTTTGTTGTTGTTTTGTGTTTTGCGGAAGCTGTCGGGGCGGTTGGTGATGCAGGTCCTGGAACCCCCTGCGGGGGGGGGGGGAGGCGCTTCCGCGGCGCCAGGCGGGGGAAGTGGGGTGAAGCGGACCCCGAGGGGGAGGGGCGATTAACCCTGGAGGATGGGCGGGGAGGGCGCAGGGGCAGCCTGGATTTAGCTCGCGAGACTCCTGGGTTGATAATCCGGAGTATCTTTCTGATGGGTCTAGGAGGGGAGGGGGGTGGGGTGGGGTGCCCTGTACCTAGCCCCGTTCTAGGGACCTTGGACTCCACGAGCCCCTCTTGTCGGCTGCACACAGGCGCCGGCGGATTGGCACCAAGTCTTTGGAGCAGCGAAGGGAGCGCTGGAGCCCTAGCTGGGGTTCCGCCGGAGCCCTAGCTGGGGTTCCGCCGGAGCCAGGCTCAGCCTTGGGAACGGCTGACCATGCTGTTTTCATCGGGAAGTTTCTGCAAGATCGTTCTGACCCTGTTTTCCACGCAGCATATGGGAAAGACAGAGGGTGTTCCCTGTAAATACCGTGGGCTGTGTGACCATCTTTGGTGTATTTTAGTACTGTTCCTCTAATATCCATGTCAACAAAAGCTTGTTTCTCTGAGACCAAGCAGTACAGTTAAAAAACTGGGAATTAAAAAATCTGCATTGTATGTTCTCTGATTTGAACAGTGCTTTGCACTCAGTGAGTCAATTTCTCTAAAAACCAGGAAAGGAACGTGTTAGTTTTGTACCGGGAGGATGTATATTTCAAAACTTGGGGCATTTTAAATCCCCACGATTTGGGATCGGTCCCATTACCAGATTGCCAAAAATTTTAAATGAGAACAGACATCTGGGTTTAAGAAGCGGTACCCTCTGTTACTGAAGACTCTGCAAAATTAGAATGCTCTGGACCCCAAGTATCCAAGCACCCCCCCCCCCACACCTTATGCGCAATAGAAGTTTCAGGAATGAGGCCTGAGGCTGGCTGGACTTAAGGGTCACCTATGGTCAGTGAGCAGATCTGTCCCCAGGTAACTGGCCTGTGTCCTTGGTCCTTCTTAGCAGCTTGTTGCCACTTGTAAGCTCTCGCTGGCCCAGATCACCTGAGCTTATAGCGGAAACTCAAAGCACTTTACTTTTTATTTGTTTATTTATTTTTTATTATATGAAATTTATTGTCAAATTAGTTTCCATACAACACCCAGTGCTCATCCCAAAAGATGCCCTCTTCAATGCCCATCACCTACCCTCCCCTCCCTCCCACCCCCCATCAACCTCAAAGCACTTTATAAATGCTATCCCACAATCCTTCTGGGATTTATTACATTTTGGTTATATTCATGCATGAGTTAGCTCCCCTAGATGTTAAACTTCTTAATATGGGGGTCTTTCTTACTCAACTTGTACTTTTTCAGACCACCCAGATCAACATATCACATCACAGCTACAGATACAGATACTGAATGCAAACATGAACACCAGGTAGGAGATACTACACAGGCACAAGGTTTAAAATGGTTTTTCCCTTGGTTCCTGTCCAAGTCAGGGGACATGATTATGGGCTCTACATGCAATTTGGTCATGTTGCTGACCCTGCTCTTAAGTGCAGGTTTGGTAAAGTCCTTTTCATCTTCACACTAAATAACTTCAATCCCCCATCACAACATCTCAGTTGAGAGGTGGGACAGAACCTCAGCCACCACACCTCCCAATAAGAGACAAATGCATACATTTATCCATCCTGAGGCCATAGCAGCTGTTCATAAGCTGCACAGGACACCCTTACCTGGGTTTTCTAACCCTTGACCTCCAAGTTCCTTGGGGGCCCAGAGTGGTATTTCGTTCATCTTGGGATCTTGGCGCCCAGTACAGTTGGTACCTGACTCCAAGAAGGAGTCAAAACACAAAGACTGAATAGATAAATGAGTGGTTGGACTTTATCCACGAGGTGGGGCCTTATCTTTGCCAAATTGTATGATTCTGTGACTATCAGCTGGGGTTCAAGTTGGGCACCTCTCCCCAAAGTCATGCACTTAGGTATGATTATACAGCAACACCCACTCTACCAAGCAAAACGTGCTGCATTCTGTGCACAGTGCTGAACATGCACACCTGGACAGTACAGCCCCTGCCCTCTCAAACACACCTAGCTGAAGCGCAGTAGAGGCTGCGGCAAGTGTTGTGAGCAGGCACAAAGGACAGAGCAGGACAGGCTCAGCTTGGCCTGGAGAGGGAAGTCAGGGAAGGCTCCTGAGGAGGGCACAGGGTCTCACAGGAGGAGTAAGACTCATGAGGGCAAGAGCAAAAGGAAAGGCATTTCAGGCAGGTGGAGTAAGGAGCTGACAACTGCAGGTATTTGCCTTAAGCAGAATGTAGATGGGAGACCCAGGAGGTCACGCACTTTGAGAGGCCAATGCATCTGTCACTGTCCCAAGGGCATGAGTTCAGTAGCAGTGGGAGGGAAGAGGAGGGACCAGCCACTAGAGGTATTAGGGGGGGACAGAATTAATAGGTGTTAACAGCTCATTGGATGTGATGTGTGTGGTATGTTCAGGGCATGAAGGCATGGCAGGTGCTCCAGAGTCCTGGTTCCCCTGCTGGGTTACTAGGTGGATTATCTGAGTGCTGTGGTTGAACGTCACTAACTGGGATGCAGAACATAAGACGACAAACAAGTTTGGGAGAAGAAAATGATGAGTCCAATTTTGAACATGTTGACTTTGAATACCCAGGGGGCACTTAAGAAATTGTGTCTGTGACACTGAAGCATGGACTTGAGGAAAGGACGGGAAAGAGACATTGAAGAGCCATCGACGTGCAAGCAGGGATTGCAGCCATGCACCTGTGATCCTTGGAATTCCCAAACACCTCAGCTTCAGAGACAGGCTAGGGCCAAGGGCATGTTAGATAGATGCCAGTGGCCAACACCCTTATCACATGAGAAGAAAAGGCCAGGCAAGTTGGGCTGACCTGTCCCCACTCACACAGTGGGTAAACAGTGCTGGCTCCAGAACCAGGATAGCACTCCGGCCACTGTTGTAACACAGCCTGGTGCCTTCCTATCAAGATTATCTGCATTCATGCATCTGTGTCCTGGGCTGTTGGTCTCTCAACTCAAAAAGCCACAGGTCCCATGGCAGGAACAAAAGATGTGCCGTGGGGATGGAACCAGGGGAGGGAGATAGGAGTCAAGTCCTAATTAAGTTGAAATAAAAGAAGCCTGATCCATTGGCTCCGGCTGTCTTCATGACACGCATGCCCCAACCTGCTTTCCAATCTCATCTCCCGCTTAGCCCCTGAGCGCCCCCTCCTTCCTCTGCCCCTGTGCAAAAAAAAAAAAAAAAACAAACAAAAAAAACCCAGAATGCAGTCAGCTTCTTCCACCCTGGAGGCTGACCAGGGCCAGAACGTGTGCTTGAATAGAACTGCATGGAGCTATGCCTGTATTCCGGGCATGTGCTAAGCACTTCGCTTGCCTAAAATGACTACATCCTCATACAATTTGGAGAGGTAAATATATTGCCATCACCCCATTTTGCAGACAAGGTATCAAGAACCTTGTTTCCCTGGCATCCACCTGAAGGCAGAGATAGATTTGTCACATGGCCCTCTTCTCTGGGCGTTGATGTGCATGTGTCCAGTTTTCCCGGTGAGCTCTGAGCTCCTTGAGGAAAGAGCCAGCCGTGCCCTGTCCCTGCACCCTTGGCAGTCCCCAGCTCTGCATCTGGCACCCTCACCTCCTTCCTCCCCTGTCTTACCTCCCCCTGCACTAGAGTGTTGTCCTCAGAATCAGGTGTAATCCTGTCCCTCACCTGCTCAAACTCCTGTCTGCTTGCCTCTTGAACACATTCCCAAACATAGCATTCGAGGTCTCCAAGATCTGGCCCCAACAAACCTTTCCACCTTCTTCTCCCATTGAAAGGGAGATGGCTGTTTAGATTCAACTACAACACTCATTTTCACTCTTCTTTTTTTAAAAGATTTAAGAATTGCCCCTTTGTTTTTATTTATTTTTTTTTTTGTATTTATTTTGAGAGAGAGGGAGTGTGTGTAAGCACAAGTGGGGAAGGGAGAGAGAATCCCAAGAGGGCTCTGTGCTGTCTGCACAGAGCCCCACGTCGGGCTCAAACTCACAAACTGCGAGATCATGACCTGAGCCGAAGTCGGACCAGGTTGGAAGGATCAGATGTTATGCAGCCTATTCTGATCTGCCCCCCTGCCTCTGAGATCATAATCTCCTCCTCTGCGTTCCCATTGCCTTGGGTTCGTGCCCTGATTCACTGACTTGGAATGTTTTTTTGTAGTTATATACACATACAGCCCATAGGTTCTTTCTCTGAGGGCAAGCTTCTCTATTTATTTGTGTGTTCCATATCTAGCCTGGTTGACCAGTGGGCATTTGATAACAAACAATGCAAAGAATACCCGGAGTTTGTTGATCCTAACCACACGTGCTAGCACGAGGCTCGGCATTTTACATGCGTAGCCTTTCATTTTTTTACTGATAAGAAAACTGAGGTGTTTATGGAACTTAAATACCTGGCCTACGATCACCCAGCTATTAGGTAGCGGAGTCAGGATTCCAACCTGGCAGCCTGCCTCCTAAAACCACACTAAAACTATACTATTCGGAGAGTGAATAAATGCATGAATGAATAGTGATATTCATTATACTGTAATTTTGCCTGCTGTGTTTCATAAACATGGTTAAGAGGAGATGCCTACCCCAGGGGCAATCTAAAACACACCACACAGATGAAGCAGACTACTGGTGTTTTTCTCCATTCAAGAAGTGATTGCTCACCCACACAACCCCGCCTACGCTTGTCAAAACCCGTCCTGCTCTGGTTCCCCAAAGACGTCCACCCAACTCAAAAAATTGACATGGACTTACCCTCCAGTTTTCACTCACCGAAACTTCATTATTCCCAGAGCAGTCGTCTCTGCCCTGCATTTAAGTTAAATACAGCAAGAACTTTTCACTGAATCACATCTCAGGGCCACTTGCCCCGTCTGCAAAAATCAGAATTGCCACACCGTTCCCCAATGTTTGAAACCACTGCACTCCAACTCTTCCTTTTCCACGCTCCCAAGGATCTTCTTCCAAACTGCATTACTCGGCTGGTATGTTTAAGGGTTTTTATTCACCCTAACTGGTAGCTTGATTCACAAAACCCGGGTTTATCCAACCCCAGAATGACTTGTGCTTCTTGGCCTTCGGTCTCCAAGAGAGGTATCTAGCCCATGTGTCCTTCTTCCTTGCTACAGAATGAGTAAACCTACTGCAAGGCCTGCCGGGACCCACAGGGACAGGGCTACAGACCTGCAGAGATAAACAAGCTGGCCCAGATATGGATGGACGACAGACACAGGACAGGGCTGGGATCAGCACTGGAGGTTCCCATGACTTCATTAACCTCTGAAGCATTGTTCTTCCCCTGTCACCAGGGCTTGTTGATAACATTTACACACTCAGTGTACAGCCGGGGTTGGGAGATCTGCCTCTCTGCAGCAGGGACACCGTGCAGAGCCCGCAGCTCAGGGACGGCAAGTCCACACAGGGGCGGCTGTGGGGACAGAAGACAAAACCGAACCTCCCCACTTTCCACTTCGTACAATCACAAACTCTTGTCGGGGAGGCTGCGTGGGAACTGCTGAATTCTCAGATTGGAAGGAATCCTGACAACCATGTAGCAGAGAAGCTTGAATAAAACCCCACGTTCAGAGAGTGTTAGAGGGTAAGGGGTTCTCCCCTGACTCCTTCATAGCAGGGATGGTTGGTATATTTCTAGATTTTTTTTCTCTGTGTGTGCATTTCTGGCCTTTCCACTGTACTCAGAGCTCCATGAGACCACAGTCCTTTTCTCTCGGTTCACTTTTACATCCCCAGGGTCTAGCACTGTGCCTGGCCATAGTAGGTGCTTGGTAAATACAGATGGATAAATGAATCTGTCTCCAGAGATCATTTAAAAAGTTGTATTTCTATTCTTCTACCATCCACTAGCCTATGATATCAGGAAACTCTCCAAGTGTCTCCTTCCTAATCTGCCAAATGGGATAAAAAAAATATCTGCCCTAACTCCTTTTCAGAGATGGTTCAAAACCTTGGACACAAGGGACACCTGGCTGGCTCAGTCAATAGAACATGCAACTCTTGATCTCAGGGTTGTAAGTTCAAGCCCCACATTGGGTGCAAAGCTTACTTAAAAAAAAAAAAACTCGGGGAGGGGGGCACCTCAGTGGTTGAGCAGCCAACTCTTGATTTTGACTCAAGTCATGATCCCAGGGTTGTGGGATCAAGCCTTGCATCAGGCTCCACACTGAGAGTGGAGCTCGCTAACAATTCTTTCTCCTTTTGCCCCTCCTCCCTGCTCGAATGTGCATGCTCACTCTCTCTCTCTCTCAAATATATATATGTAATCTTTATATTTTATAGTATATATAATTTTATATTATATATAATTTAATATTATATGTAATTTTGTGTTATATATAAGTTATTATATATAAATATATACATATATATTTATATATAATTTTTGCCTCCAGAGATGTAAAACTCTGGAAGCAAAAATTGTTGATGAACTTTGAAAAATATAACACTCTGGGGCACCTGGCTGGCTCAGTTAGTAGAGCATGAGACTTGGTCTCAGGACTGTGGGTGTAGAGATTACTTAATAAATCTACACATTGGGTGTAGAGATTACTTAATAAATCTACACATTGGGTGTAGAGATTACTTAATAAAATCTTAAGGGGTGCCTGGGTGGCTCAGTTGGTTTAAACGTCCGATTCTTGTTTTCGGCTCAGGTCATGATCGGGCAGTTTGTGAGTTCAAACCCCGAATCGGGCTCTGTGCTGACAGCTTGGCGCCTGCTTGGGCTCCCTCTCTCTCCCTCTGCCCCTCCCCTGCTCTCACTCTCTCGAAATAAATAAACAAACGTCTTTTAAAAATCTTTTTTTTTTTTTTTTTTTTTTCCAACGTTTATTTATTTTTGGGACAGAGAGAGACAGAGCATGAACGGGGGAGGGGCAGAGAGAGAGGGAGACACAGAATCGGAAACAGGCTCCAGGCTCCGAGCCATCAGCCCAGAGCCTGACGCGGGGCTCGAACTCCCGGACTGCGAGATCGTGACCTGGCTGAAGTCGGACGCTTAACCGACTACGCCACCCAGGCGCCCCTAAAAATCTTTAAAAAAAGAAAAATATAACCCTCTTTGTAGTTGTTTCCCCTCTCCCTTCTTCTGGGTTCTTTTCTCAGTCTCCCCTAGCGTTCCCACAGGTTGGTGTCTGATACTGGCCCAGGAACGAATGCTATGTTATCTCAGGAAGTGCCTCACGATTGTTGCTTTTTTAAACCCCCAAATCTTGGAAGCCCATTTATGGACACTTCTCTGTGCTGCTTTTTGAGAATCTCTGTAAGTGCCCCCAGAGACAGTGAGGGACGTAGGAGCACCTGAGGTCAAGACCTAAGGCGGGCGGCACCTAGTCCATTCTGGAGGAGGCAGCTTCCTCCCCTTCCCTCCTACAGAGACACCGGAGAGGGAATCTCACTCACAGTTCCTTCGCCCCTCAGGGAGGATCCAGCAGTTCTGTGTCCACAGAGTTCTTGCCTCCGACTCCATCAGGGATGCGAGCTTCCTTGGTTAAAACTGTTCAGACTCGGAGCCTAAGTTCAGTGAGAAAGTGTCGCTGGGGACCACCTGTCACAAAGAACATTCCCCTTCCCCTTCTGATGACTCAAAGGCCTTTTTAAGAGCAACCCCCACCTACAGGGTCAGAAGCCTGGGCTGTTGGGGTACCTGGGTGGCTCCCTTGGTTAAGCCTCTGAATCTCGATCTCGGCTCAGGTCATGACCTTGAGGTTCCTGGGATCAAGACCCTCGAGGCGCTCTGTGCTGGTGGTGCGCAGCCTGTTTGGGATTCTGTGTCTTCCTCTCTTTACCCCTCACGCATGCACACACAATGCTCACTCTCTCTCAAAATAAATAAACTTAAAAAAAAAAAATCTAGTCTTAAAAAAAAGAAGATGGGATTGCCTCTTTGTTGTGTGCTCATCTGTTGCTGTGCAAGCCCGCATAAGCTCCTCGGTGCCCCACCTTTCGGCCCCATAGCCCCACACCCCCAAACCCGAAGCTCAGCCCCCTCATTTGCCTCCGGTGGCCTGCCAGAGTTTTGTTTTTGTTTTTTCCCCTCCAGTTTTGAAATCAAAATCACCAAGGCGGCAAGGTGTTACTTGAGAACTGAGGTGCACTCATCACGAAAGGACTCCTTGGGCCACGGAAAGTCAGCGAGTCTGGACCTGTCCAAATTCTCACCCAGGACTCAGTCCTTAAAGAGGTTTTCTTCTTCATGCATCAAGTACAACTAATAATCCCCCCTAAGGTTTGCTGAGCACTTACTTTGTGCCAGGCCTTGTGCGAAGTGCTTTGTAACCGTTGTCTTCTTTCATTTTCTTCACAAACCTGTGAGGAAGGAATTAGGGTTTTCCTAGCTTATAGATAAGCAAACAAACTCAGTAACTTGCCCAGAGGCAGACAACTAGTTAGTGGCGGAGCTTCAGAACCGTGGCAGCCGCCTGCGCATGCTTAGAACCTTTGTGCTCTAGTTATTTAGAAGAAATGCGGGGGCGCCTGGGTGGCTCAGTCAGTTGAGCGTCCGGCTTGGGCTCAGGTCGTGATCTCGCGGTTCGTGGATTTGAGCCCGGCGTCGGGCTCTGTGCTGACAGCTCGCAGTCTGGAGCCTGTTTTGGATTCTGTGTCTCCCTCTCTCTCTGCTCCTCCCCCACTCGCGCTCTGTCTCAAAAATAAATAAGCATTAAAGAAAAATTACAAAAAAAAAAAAAAAAAAAGAGAAAAGAAATCCGCCCTTCAACTGAAAACTTTTTGGGCTCTTCTTCTAGGGTCAGCTCGCAAACACCCTTTCCGCAAGCCTGTCCTGAGCCGTTCCCCCCGTGGCACTTTATTCATACAACGTTGGAGCTCTGGCCCTACCAGGATCCATGGGGGCGCCTGAGGGGTACCTGGCTGGTTCAGTCAGAAAAGCGTGCAGCTTGTGATCTCAGGGTCATGAGTTCGGGCCCTGGTTTGGGTGCAGACATTACTGAAAAAATAAATAAACAAACTTAAAAAAAAATGGTGGCACCCAAGCCTGTTCTCCCCACCCCTGCCCTTGCTTTAGAGGGAGGGTGTTGCCTTACATCCTTCTCTGGCGCCCCCAGCTCCTTGAGAAGCCCCACCAATGTTTTCTGATAGAAAAAATGGTAAACACGAAGGTGGTGGATTCTGTCACAAGCAATTCTGAGGACCAAGGAGAGCGTCGTGCTTAGTTGGGGTCTTGGAGAAGAGAGATGGAGTGAAAGCGATGATCTCAGAGGTTTAAAAAATTTACAGTCTAACTGGGAGGTTACGCATGCACCTTTGAACTATACAGCCTAAGGCTTTATGAGGACACAGCAGCAAGGGCACAAAGATGTTTATCTACATCTTCGTTTTGGACACAGATGAACTGAAAACATTTTTTGAACTAGGTAGCAAGTCACAGGATTCAAAAGTAAATGGATTATGACCACTCTCCTTTTCCTCTTCCCCCCAACTCCTTATTCCCCTCCATGCAGACAACCAACTCTATTCCTCTCTTTTGTGTTCTTCCAGAGATTTTATACATGTGCCAGAAAAAATAGTTTTAGTTATAATATATTGTACATACATGTGTATATAAAACATATATATTAGCTATACAAATAAATTAGCTATATATGTTATAGCTAAAATATGTAACATGTAATATATATGCATTTTATGAATTGCTTTTGGCTGGGATATCCAGTAATATAATAGGCCATCAATTAAAATCCAACATTTAATAAGCTCACTATCTGCACAGGCTTTGTTAGAAAGTGGATCCCAAGGGGAATATAACAGAAAACTTAAACCCTGTCTGCAAACAGCTCCCACTTAGGATTGGTTAAAACCTGTCCTATTTCAGTTAATTCAGCCTACACTCAGGAGTAGGCTGGGCAGGGAGTGGGGACCAGGGGGGTAAGGAGAGAAGATGGGGTGGCATTAAGTTTTAAAGGAAAATTAACCACTTTTCTCTACTTTGTGTCTCTGGAAACTCACCATAAAGTGAGTCATTGTAAAGCAGATCACATTTTCTTCATAAAAATAATGAGGCAGCTGGAGGTCACATCCTAAGTAAGGCCTTGGCATCCAAAACCACAGATACGACTAGAGATGTCATGAGAGCAAAGAACAATAAACCTTTCTAATCACTTAAAATAATAAAATTATGCTCCAAAGCGTTTTACAAATGTACATAAATGTACCAATCATATTGATTACACAAAGGGCCCCAATCAGCCATAAAACGTACATGCAGCACATAAAAAGTACAGCATTTCTGCCTCATAAATCTTCCCAGGACTGATACATTACTTGTGATAAGCATTAATTTAAAGATTAATTAACAATAATTCTCCCTGCCCTTCATAGAAGTTAGAAAGGCTTTTGAGAATAATTTGAAGATATTTTGAGATAATGATTAAGAGGCATTTTTGATTTAATAATTCAATAAATTTTGCGATACCTTTTAGGCATCCTGAGCTCATTAAAAACTTATCCAAGAAAGTTTGAACCACTGCCTAATTGTTCCCCCAGTAAATTTTCTTTGATGGAAACGGAGATGTTCAAAATCATCCCTTTGATCTTAACATTGCCCTCAAAGTAGCAGTGGCTCATTCAGAAGGCAAAAATTTTTAGCACAAACTTTGTGTTAAACACTGAGGATTAAAAAAGGAGGGGCACCTGAGTGGCTCAGTGGGTTGCGCGTCCAACTCCTAATGCTGGCTCAGGTCATGATCTCAGTGGTACATGGGTTCGAGCCCCACATCAGTTCCATGACAGCATGGAACGTGCTTGGGATTCTCTCTCTCTCTCTCTCTCTCTCTCTCTCTCTCTCTCTCTCTCTCCCTCCCCCCCCCCCCACTCCCCTGCTCACACTCTCTCTGTCTCTCTCAAAATAAATAAATACACTTAAAAGAAAAAAAAGGAAAAAAAAAACTGTAGTTGACTCATAGTTGGCTGGACAGTTATGAACATAGAATCCACAGCAGTTGCCTTTTTGAATATTTATTAGGTACTATGCTCTGGTACAGTTAGCTCATTCTATCTTCCCACTAAGAGGAAGGTATTCCTTTGCATGTATTTCAGAGGAGGACACATTACAATTACCCGGGTGTTATGGATTAGATTGTGTCTCGACAAATAATACACTGAAGTCCTAACCCCCAGCATCTGAGAATGCAAACTTATTTGGAAATAGGGTCATTGCAGATGTAATCTGGTAAATTAAAAGGAGTTCAAACTGGAGTGGGATTGGCCCTTAATCCCATAAAACTGGTGTCTTTCTAAGAGGAGAGAGACAGAGAGCAGAAGGCTCTCCAGACACAATGCAGGAAGACGGCTGAGTGAAGAGAGAGGCAAGGCAACGTGTCAAGGATCGCCAGCTGTCACTAGTGGAGAGGCATGAAACAGCTCCCCCCTGGCCCCGAGAAAAAAATCATTACCAACACCCTGATCTCAGACCTCTGGCCTCCAGAACTGTGAGACAATACAGTTCTGAGTTTTGTAAGC